>NW_026067943.1:3501891-3579793 GCF_014885135.2 Alexandromys fortis
GGGGGAGGGGGAAGGAAATGGGAGGCGGTGGTAGGGAAGAGACAGAAATCTTTAATAAATAAATTAAAAAAAGTTTTAATGTGCCAACTCTGGCTAAAGATGGAAACTATCAGAACTTTATCTCCTACTTCTGAGGGCCCATTCTTTGCCTCTTAGAGTGGCTGTCTCCTTCTCTATTACGTGGGAAGCACAGGGTAAGTGCTTCTTCAAGGACAAGTGTCTCTTCTCTTGGGACCAGCAATGTTTCATTTTGATTTTGTGAACATTTGCATATCCGTGAGATATCCTGGGATGGGATCCAAGTCTGATTACAAACACATACGTTTTATATACTCTTACACACATAGCCAGACTCTCTCTCTCTCTCTCTCTCTCTCTCTCTCTCTATATATATATATATATATATGTATAGTTTTTCGAGATAGAGTTTCCTCTGTGTAGCTTTGGAACCTGTCCTGGAACTCGCTCTGTAGACCAGACTGGCCTTGGAACTCACAGAGATCTGCCTGTCTCTGCCTCCAGAGTGCTGGTATTAAAAGTGTGCCCCAGCCAGAGAGATGGCTCAGTGGTTAAAAGTGTGCCCCAACCACCACCCGACCATATTTTTAATAATTTTGTGCCCAAAGCAAACTTCGGTGGTGTGGGATTTCCTGCTTGTGGCATCATGTTGGCACTCAGAAAGTTTCAGATTTGCAGATTCAGGATGCTCAGCCTATAATACCTACTCTGAAAGTTGATGTTGGATTAAATTAACCTTGGAACGGAAACAGTGGTCAGAAGTTAGACGAGGCCACAGATATTTGATCTGGGGGCCAGGCCAGCTTGGGCAGAGCTGGGATTTTGTGTGTATAAATTGATATTTGTTTCTCAGCCTGGCATAGTTCCTTACCTGTGAGAGGTTTGCCAAATTCAGTTTACTGGTGAGGGTGTGCTGGTTAGGTGTTTTTGTTTGTTTATTTTGTTGTTGTTGTTTTGGTTTTGCCAATTTGACAAATGGGAATTTCATTGAGTAAGTTGCATCCATCCAATTGGCCCATAGGCACGTCTATTAGGCCATTTTCTTGATTAATGATTGATGTGGGAGGGCCCAGTCCTCTGTGGTTGGCACCAACCCTGGGTAGGTGGTTCTGGAAAGTATAAGACAGCAGGGCATGAGGAGCAAGCCAGTGAGCAGCTCTCCTCCATGGTCTCTACTTCAGTTCCTGTCTCCAGATTCCCACCCTGCTGCTTGAGTTCCTGCCTCGACTTTCTTCAGTGAGAGACTGATTGGATAGTAAGACAGACACGTCCTTTCCTCCTCAAGTTTCTTTTGGCCATCATGTTTTGTCCCATCAATAGAATGCAAACTAAAACCCTAGGGTACCAGGCTGCTCTGTGCTTCCCTCCTCATCACTAGGGGGTGCCGCCTATAATCTGTGCCCTCGCTTTCCACCTTCCGCCGGTTTATCCCAGACCACAGTCAGGCCATTCACAGCCTCCTCCAATTGTTCCCTTCACTCCCTGATACTCTGAGTGATTCTTCTTTTCTTCCTGAGACTCCCTTCTCCCAAGTCTCTTTTTGAGACGGGTTAATGGTTAATGACAGGTCCCTCAAATGGTAGAGCTCACGGTATAATCTAGGGCAAAATGTCGTTCCCAACCAGAGACTCAACTTCCCCAAGTCCAAATCCATTGAAAAGGGGGAGCCAGCTGTCCTGCGGAAAAAGGCCTTGGGATGGTGACCATGCCCGTGTTTCCACGTGTGCATTTATTGTTATTGCTTAGTATAGTGTTGAAAAGGCAGACAAATCCCGTTAGTTACAAAGAGCACAAGCCAGAGATACAGAGAAATAAAGAGTGTACAATAAGAGCACAGTCACTTCCCAGCCCCGATTGTCCCAGAGTCCCCCAGAGCCCAGGCAGCTTGTGGAAGCTGGAGGCGGCACCATTCCCTCGCTACTCTGTTATAAAAGATGTGCACACAAGAGTTAGCAAAGTGTGGTGACCCCCGAGAGGAAGGGCCCTGGAGGGAGAGCACCACAGACATTACAAAACAGACCGAGGGCCTGCAAGGTGGCCCCAAGTAGCCTCAAACCTTTTGTTTGGGGAGGAGAGGATGATGGTAGCTGCCCAGGGCCTAGGGTCCCATGTCTTGGGTGAGTTGTATCTATATATTAAATCAGAGGGCTTCATTTGGACCTTGGAAAATATTTGGAGATGCCTAATGTCTCACTGGGGCCTTGGTGCTTCAAGAAGTATTCTTGCTCCTAGGGTTCTCTAAGGGTGAGGCTTCAGATACTTGAACAGGAGAGAGGTGGGCGGAAGGCTCATCAGTGCGTGGTTTAGTTGGCAGCCTCCTATAGTTACAGCAAGCAGGGAGGGGACCAATGGTGCCAACATATCCAGGCAAGACATGTTTGTATCCCAAAGGTGCTAAAACTCTGAATTAATAAGACCCTCAAGTAACCGAAATAAAATAACCGAAAGGCAGTTTAGAAAAGATAGACAGGAACTGTCCCCCAGCAGAATGGCTCTGGTTGATGCTGAATGTTCTCAGTACAGGGTCTGGGAGAGGTCCCCCTTTCCTATCCAGACAAGGGGCACATGGGGACCTACCCTGGCACAACCCCAGGAGGTGACTTGTTGGGTGGGGCTTGGTAGCCTCTCCTAAAAATTCCAGAGCTTAGGGGACAGGTAAGTTGAGGGCTTCCCAGGATTCAGGATGCTGTTTTGTCTGTCCTGATGGGACAGTGATTGCAATGGTGGTCGGAGCAGGGTACATAGAGTAACAGGACTCAGTGTGAGGGGTAAGAAAAGGGCAGAAGGAAGAGGGTCTGACAAAGTTTTAACGTTTCCTCACAACAAATGTGAGGGGAGATACATACAAAAATATTTGTGAGGGGCAATAATTAAAACACGTGGCCAGAGGGGACAGCAGATGAGGGGACAGCAGATGAGGGGACAGCAGATGAGGGGACAAAAGAGGAACTCCAGAATTGAGTTTAAGCCTATATAAGACATCAGGAGGTGGCAAAAGTGGCTTTTCAACAGGCATGGGGACACAGTGGCTCTTTATTAACCAGAGGACCCAGGATAGGGTGGGTTCTGACTTGGGAGTAGTCAGTGCCACATCCACTTTCAAAAGGAGGGCATCCTCCTCCAGTGGGCTCTGTGCTGTGGCTGGGATGAGGCTGGGAGTGAGGGGTGGGCGGAGAAATGGGGGATGCTCCTGAATCCTGGAAACTGTGAGTGGCAAGTTGAGTCTTCCTACCCTCCTCCACAGAGAGGTGACTCTGGGGTATCCAGAGCCACAGTGCAGGGGCCTCACGTGTTGTCCCTCATCTATCTGATGATAGGTGCACTTAGTCTGACAGGAAAGAAGGGGGCAGTTCCCACACTAGAAAAGAGTAGGTTTGCTATGTTCTGTTTGTTTGTTTGTTTGTTTTTTTAAATACCATAGACACACCGGAAGCACATGTGTGAGTCAGAAGATTCAGCCGTGGAAAGCATAGCCATTGCATAGTATTAAATGAGCAGAGATGGTGAATTCTTTATTTACAATTATTGTCTAGATAAAAAAATTCATAAAAACAGATGAATGGTCATAAATTATTGACCCCCTAATGGGGTGAACTGCCAAACGTACCCCATGCTGCTAGATATAGGACGCGGAAGTGCAAGCTTTGTGTACTACAGTGGGTTCTGATAAACCAACCATCTCCTGTGTAGGTGTATGCGTGTGTGGATGACTGAGGGTGAGTGTGAGGGTGAAGGGCATAGAGCTGCCCCTCATTCCTGACACCGGGAAGCTGATGCTAATGTCGGGCCTCCTTGCTAGTTTCCTCTGCTCCCTGTTGGAGAAGCTGGCTCTACTCTGAGAACCTCTTCCTGCTTGCCCTTGAGGCCTGGCTGCGAAGCCCAAGGACCCTGGTGGCATGGAATGAGGTCACAGAGGCGTGACTGAATGGAGGGCAGGATGAAAACCGTGACAAAGGAGTCCCCCCTAAAAAAAAAAACAACAACAAACCAACCAAACAACAATAACAACGACAAACTCCAAACCAAAAACCTATCCTGTTCCAAGGCTGCCCCAGATTTCCTTTCCCTCCTTGGAGGGGTACCGTGGGCTGGCTCTGATGGTGTCTGTATGGAATCCAGCAGCACATCTAGGGCTGATCCACCATTGCTGGAGAGGCAGCTCTCTTTCCTGGAAACACTCAGATGCCTTCACGACATTCTTCCTGACAGAAAGATTGTGGCCAGGTGGGATGGGCGAACTTTGAACCCCAAACCAAAACTCAAGTTTTTTTCCACAGCCATCCAGATGTGGGCCCTCCCAGCTGACTATGGCTCTTTTCCCAAGTGGCTGTCATCTTGTTTAGTGAAGAGGTCTCTGGGCCTGGAGGAGGGCTGGGGGCCAGACTGAGGAGCGAGGAGCGATTGTGGGAAGGTGGGGGTGAAGGATGGCGTTCACAAGTGAGGCGGGAAGTGTTTGGTTTCCCTCGAAGCACGGGACATCATCGATCATGGTATTCAAAATGTCTTTTGCACTGTACAAGTTTATGGAAAAAGATTGTATGCTGAAAAGTCTCAAAGCAAACTTTGTACTAAATACAAAAGTTCTTTTATGAAAAAAAGCTGAGACCCACAAAGTGCTTAGCAGTTAAGAGGCCGACAGACAAGCTCTTATCGAGTGGGACTACCAGTGCTGTTATTGTTGGGGAGGGGATAGCCACCTTTTCTCACCTGTGATATGGGAAGGTATCAGAATGGCTTTCTGTCTGGGAAAGCAGGGCTTGCTGTTAAAAGGCTACAGTATATATTGTGACTACAGGAAGACAATTTGGTTTAAAAATCACACTGAATACATCTCAATGTACACATCATAAGGTTCATTCGGATCTAAATAGTGCAGAGAAAAAAGGCTATTCTTCTTCAAAAAGAAAAACAAAAGCAGCAAGCCGTACCGACCCTCATCCAGTGTGTCGGCAGCGCCTATGCTGCCATAGATAAGGAAAGAAATGTTTAAATTACTAACTAAAAAAAATCAACACAATAGCATTTGTAATATGTGAACACTACCTCGAGTCACAGACAGCGCCAAAGACAACTCAGTTCTGAAATGCTCTCTGTAAACTCAAGCGAGTTTCATTGAGAGAAAAGCCTTCTACCGGTGCACTACAGACGCTGGCGTCTCGGACCTGGATGGTCAGGCATGTGGCAAACCCGGGAAGCCTTCTCTCCTCTTCTCCCTTGTCTACGGTGGAGCGTGTTGCTTAGCTCCTCAGGATGGATCCTTGGGAGCCATTGGCTTTCTGCCTGAGCTTCCCACAGTAGTGACGTTATTGAACGGAAATAGCAGGCAAAAATCAGAGCATGGCTATTGTAAAACTTCAAGGATGCAATCCAGGGGGATGTGTCTGTTGGGCTGAGCTGTTCATAAGCATCTTAGCCACCAGTGTCCTTAAACCACACAAATATCCAAAGACATTATCTACAGGTTTGTAAACAAATTACATTCTTCTTTTAGGACATAAGTTAAAATAGAGCAATTTAAGCAGAAACAAGGCAACATGCCGGCAAAGGAACTTTATATATCCATGTATATATATATATGTATATATATAATATCTACTTATCTATATACACGTATACAGTCTCCAAGAAGTATACGTTGATATAGATACAAAGAAACGGATATAACCTCATGAGTGTCCGTGGAGTTCTTGGGTTCCATTGGTGCAAACCTACTCTGTGATTTCAAAAAGTTATTAAATTAATCTAGACATCTGAGACCATGCTGGGCAAGCATTTGAAACCTCACAGACCAGTGAACTGAATGAACAGCAGTCTGTTTGCAGTTCCCGCCTAAGAAAACAAACAAAAACCTCCCCTCCCCAACCCTCCAAGAACCAAATGAGAGAGGGGACTGAAAGTGTCCAGGTACATTCATGCTGGGGACGTAGTGGCCGGCGGGTGCATGGCTGGTCCGTGTCTGGTGTCTGGGTTGGAGCCTGGAAGGGCTCTTCTTTTTTAAAAATAATTAATTAGTTAATTAATTAATATTATTTTTTGAAAAACAAAAGCAAAACAAAACCCACGCCACTCTCTGCTCCAGATGACCCCAGGACAACCCTGCCCGTGACCTAGGAGTGAAAAAGAGTTCAAACAGCATGGCAGCCAGAGAAAGGGTCTGTGGGTGGAACCGGGTTCTCTTTCTGCTGTGTGTGTTCTGCCCAGTGCTCCTTGCTGCATCGGGGAGTCGGTGCCTGGAAGGGTGTGCGCCCGGAGGCGGATGGCGGCAGGTCCATGAGGGTGGCCAGGCGACAGGGGCCTCAGCTAAAGCGACGTCTCCAGGCTGTGGATGGGGCTCCCTGGACTTGAAGAGGTAGCTGATTTGCTCGTGTCGGTCGTCAGGTTGATCCCGCTGTCGATGGCGCTATTGTTCTTGTTGAGCGAGGACGGCGGGCTCGAGTTCTGCTTGAGCGCGGCATCTTCTTCCAGGTCGGTGTCATCGATGAGGGGTATGTGAGGCTGGGAATCTTCGATCCGGAATTCAGGATGAGCCATGAAGTTATGGATGGAGGTTCGAGACTCGGGTTTTTCTAACCCTTCATAGAGAGAGCTACGGAACGCCTTCACGACGCGGATCTGCAAGGGAAACACAAGGGTCAGGAGTTGGCTGGGCGCTCCTTGGGAGGAGGGCTGGGGGAAGGGAGGGCACGCGGGCGGCTGGGATCCACAGTCGCTGGTATTATGAGCATCGATGGGGATGGATGGTAGAGAGGGCTTGGGGGTTGCATCCATGAGTTGGTTTTTAAGTGGCTTTGGTTTGGGTCAGAACTATGGTATTAGTGGGGACTGTAGGAAGCACCATCACGGAGATGCTTGGGTAGTTGTAAACGGGAGCATGGTCCACTCCGAAGGGCACCGGACCTAGTGAGAGACTGAGCCTTGTTAATGTCACAGCAGAGTTTGACCATGCAGGGGGTGGGGGTTGAGGGTTGGGGGTGGGGGGGTAGGAAAGAGTCTATTTGTTAAAAAAAAGTGAATCTTCAAAAACCACACACAGTTAAGAAACCAAACCACATGGAACAGGTTACAGGTCACACAGAGAAGGAACAGGAAGGAGAGACAGTCGGATGAGGTGGGATGAGAGGACACACGAGGGCCAAACAAAGAAGGGGACATGAAGCTGAGGCAGCAGAGCAAAGCAAAGCCAGGGAAGGCTTTCTGAGATGCAGGGCTGCAGCAGCCAGGAAGCACAGAGGAGCGCACACAGGACGTTGGGGGCAGGGAGCATGCCACAGGGGTCAGGGGCCACACGCACACACACTGACACACAGCTACACTTGGAAGCCTGCACAATGTGAACAAAGTTGTTTGTGCCCAGCGCCTCTTTCCTTCATGCATTTGGGAGGTAAACACTCGAGTATGGGCTCAAAGCCCTGGCCAGCCATTGCAGATTACTAAGGGGCGCCCGTGTTGCCTGGAGTTTGGGATTTATTGCTTTGTTTGTGTTCTGAAAACACAAAACCAAAAAGAAAAAAAAAAAGAAAGAGAAAAATCTCCATAAACCAAAAGACACAGTCCGGAAGTAGACAGCCAACTCTCAGATTCCCTTCAGGTTTTTGGAAGTGGGGTAGGGTAGGGAGGTTTGGCACTGCACCATAGTGGGTAAGCCAGGAACATCAGGTCCCCAGGCCTTTATTCTCTCCTCTGAAAAATGGGAGGAGCCCGGCCTCTGGTCTCCAAGGCTACAAAGAGCCTTGGATTTGGATCAGGAAGGACCAGGTGGAAGTCCTGGCTTGGCCATTCCTCATTCCTTCCCTGTAAAGAACCACAGAATGTATCTGGTTGTGTTCTAAATTGCCTTACAGGGTGCAGAAGAACAACAGGAACATGTTTTGTGTCTCAAGGGACTTATGGGACTTGGAAAAAAGATGTCTCCTGTTCTCTTCCTAGTGTTGGCTCAGAGAGGGCAAAGGAGAAAACACAAGATGGCTTGATGTCACTGACAGCTGAGGGTCACATGGCCTTGGCCACGGGGACAGGAGGCCTGCCAGAGACATTCGTGGGGAGGTTCTTGGATCCCAGATTAGAGTTCAGTTATACCAGGGAGCTCCTCTGTGGGCCGTGGTTAGGGAAATCCCTGTTCCCAGAGGAAATTTCTAGATGACTCTGACTGCTGAGGCTGTGTCACAGACGAAGGATGACTTTCTGTTTCTAAGCAGCGATGAGAATTCAAGTTGGCATTGATCGCTTGCCTGCTTGGGCTGTGCTGTCTGACTCTTTTTTTCCCCAGTCAACTCTCCTCCTTTGCCATCTCTGAGCCTTCTCTGAGCTACAGCTTCTGCTTGCCTTCTGAAGAGCAGTCTGTCCTGTCTCCTCTGTATACACTAGCCACCCCAGAAAACTCCGCTTGCTGGAATCTAGGAAAGCTGTCAAGCTGGAGCCAGTGGAGCCAGGCAGGCTGAGTGCTGGTGTTCCGTGATACAACTAACTTTGTCTCTGGATTCCCTGTGCAGCTTCTGTAGACTTTTTTTTTTTTTTGTATTTTATAATCTGATAAGTGGGCCATTGCACCCTTGAAAATAATAAATAAATAAATAAATAAATAAATAAACAATGATAAAAGCGGTGTCACCTTACTTTGTCTTTTGTTGTTGTTATTTGTTTGCTTTTAAGGGGTCATAAGACCCTGGCTGGTGTCAGGGAATGACCTTGAACTTTTCACTCTCTCCACCTTGACTGGTTTTCTTAGGGACTAAGGATCTAATCCAGGGCCTTCTGCAGGCTAGGCAAACAAACTCTAGGCAAAACCCAGCTGCTGGGGTCCTCATCTGCAAAATGGGAGTGCAAACGTCCCAGCTGACGCTCAGCCTTCTGAGGCTGACTTGCCATAAAGACACTGGCTGGCTGGAATGCTTTCTATATGAAGGGAGTTAGGGGACGGTGGCAGGCCCTTGTCATGTGACTGACAACGTAGAGGGGACAACACACAATGAGATGAGGCCCCTCCCCCTCCCCCTGGTGTGGAGACAACAGAAAGAATGAACTGCTCTGGACAGGACTGTGGGGACAAGACTTTTCGGGACACCCCGACATGGCCATCTCAAGACTCCACTTCGGTTCTCTCTGCAGCTGAAATGGAAAAAAAAAAAAATAGGGGAAGAAAAAACAAAAACAAAAACAAAAGCAAAAATCTCTTTCATCTCTCCTGCCTGCCTGCTCTAAAGAGGGATTTCAGGAGAGAAGACTGGTGGACTCATGGGAAAGTGGGGCCAGGGAACAAGGTGGGGCCAGTGGGTGGGATTGGGGATGTCTGCTTTCAACAGCCTGGGGGGTCTCTGGGGTGGGCTCCGCATACTCGAATGTTTACCCGGCTTCCAGGAAGCCAAGAGTCTGGGATTGATTCACATTCATTTCAGGCTCAAGGTTAAAGACTCACAACCTCTTTTAATTTCACTCTCTCTTGCTGAACTCTGTGTCCAGGGTTCTCTAGCCCTCTAGGAAACAAAGACATGGAATATTCAGACAGTGGAGAGTTCTAGGGTCCCCCCAGAAGCAAGCCATTTCCTTGCCAACCCAAGCTTGCACCAAATCAGTTACCAGAATGCTAAGGAGAAACCCAGCTTTCCTCTTTGCCATGTCTGCATTGCTCCTCACCACAGATGCCACATGCTGGTAGTTCTTGAAACCCAAGTCTAAAGGGGACATGGGGGCACCTGGGACTGTGTGTGCGCATGTGTTTGCGCGTGCGTGCATGTGTGTGTGTGTGTGTGTGTGTGTGTGTGTGTGTGAAGAGTCTCACCCTTGGCATAGTGAGGCTGAAGTGTTCAATGTGTAGCCTCTTCAGAATTACTAAGGACAGAGATGGCTTGAGACGGTGAGGGATCCGAGGGGCTAAGAAGGGGAGGCTGGCCTGGATGAATGAGGCTGGTGCTGTCCTGGATGACCAGTAGGGAGGCACCACTTCTATGCCTCTGTGGGCTAGAGGAACACCAGGAGATACACCCTCCCTGGTCCCCACTCCTAGGGTGATGGAAGGGTGCTCCCTCTCTGGAAGGCTCTGGGCACCAGCACTGGCTCCCAGATCTAATACCATCCTCTGTGCTATAGAGTCAAGCCTATTTGGAGACTGGTGTGGGGTGGAGCATGAGGGGGCTTCAGAACACACTCCTACTGGTCCCCTTGCTGTGTGTCTTGGCCAAGTGGTGTCTCTGGCTACCCTGGGAAACTCCTCTCCTCAGGTGAGATAGGTGAGGTAAAGGAAGTGGAGCTGTTGGGTGGAGCTCAAGTGCCTGGCATCAGTGGTTTGTCCTTGGATCTCTGTGTGTGGGGGAACCAAATGCAGTTTTGAGTCAGGATGGGAAAAGCTTGCAATTCCCCCTGGGTCCTCTCCTGAGTGCTCTGGTCCCATCCTAAGTGACCATGTCTCCCCGTGTGCAGTGTTTGCCTGGGGCCATCTAACAGCTGAGAGGTGTGAGTCCCCCAACAGAAGCTTCCCCATCCTGGCTCTATCTGATAAACTCTTAAAGACACAAAGGAGAGAGATTTGTCTCCCTCCGGGGCATATAGAGTCAGGCATTTCCTTTAGCAGGCACGCGGGGAGATCCTGCAGAGAGTCTGGTGACCGAGTTCCACCCACCCTTTTGCTTTCTGTCATACCTTCCTATGGGAAGAAAGCACTTTGACCTCTAAAGGAAGTTTCTGTAGTATCTAGAGGGTCCTCAGAGTCCCAAAAGAGCAGAAGAGGTGATGGTACAGAAACTACTCAAGCAGAGGACAAGGGGATGTCTACGTGTCATCCAATTGTGATCTTGGAGATCCAAGTGCGTCTTTGAACCTGTGGCAGTCCTCCTGAGAGCCAGGGCACCCTGCTAAGGAATGGTCAGGTTGTTTTTGAGACCTCACACCCAGTGGAGGGCCCAAAGAGACTAAGAATTACAAACTGGAGTTCAGAGCAGAGGGAATAAGTGGGAGACTGTTAAGGAGGCTAGGGAGGCGACAGAACGGAGGCTGGGTGAGCGAGCTGAGTTTGCTTTTGGCCTCTTTCTCTCTCAGCCCCGAGAAGGAATTAAGGATCATGGGCCAGGATGGTAGATGAGTTTTGGTATAACCCCAGGTAGACTTTCTTCCAATGACTGCTCCAAAGTTAAGGTCACATGGAATGAAGGAGGGATGGGTCTTTCTGGAAGCAAGAGAACAGGGATACACAGGCCTGTCTGTAGAAGTGCGTCAAGAGCGGCCTCCTTGATGACATTTACCCTGGTGCAGAAGGAAGGCCGAGAAAGCCGCCGAGACGAGAGGACAGCTTTCAGTTCTAGCATGTGAGGGCTAAGTTGAGGGGCTGCCAAGGATGCCCTTCAAGGACACATGGGTGCCTGGGAATGCCAAGTGATGTCTCTTGTGCCTAGGGCAAAGTACTTTGTTTAAGGAAAGAGGCGAACCAGGATAAATAAAGAATTGAGCTTGTTGGCCAGGTGGTGATGGTGCACACCTTTAATGCCAGCGTGGGTGATGCAAAAGCAGAAGGATCTCTATGAGTTCAAGGCCAGCCTGGTCTATAGAGTGAGTTCCAAGACAGCCAGGGCTACACAGTGAAACCCCTGTCTAAAAAATAAAAAAATAAAATAAAAAAAGGAACTGAGCTTGAGCTTGTGCCATGGAGCCAGAGTCCCAGCAGTCAGAGCTCAGGGCTGTCTCCATGGGAACACCTGGTGGCTACACTTCAAGCAAGACCAGAGTTGGATTGATGGGGTGGGGAATAAGGAAAGGCCAGCTGAGCGTGCATCACTCCCAAAGGTGATGCAGACACCATCTGCTCACGTGTGCCTCTGTCTAATCTGGGCTTATTTTATGACAATGGGAGACCACTATTCAGCCTCCTTGACATCGTGTATGCCAAGGAGGGCAGTCCCCATGGGATGGTAGTGGGACACCAGCATGGACTGACTATCAGCGGGCTCTCAGTGATCCGTGCCCTCTGCTGGAGGGCTCCAGTGGAAGAACCCTGGACCTGTGCACACATCCTCCCCGCTCAGGGGGGCAGGGAGGGGTGACGCTGGGTGTTCTGGGTTGGGATGGGGTGGGCCATTTAAAATGCATCAAGAGATGGAGTCTTTCTCATCAAAGACCCTGAAGGCTGGCTAGGGCAGCACACCTGTTGTGTCTGTGTTAAGAGGCCGGAACTAAGATTCCATGTACTTTGGGAAGGTTTGAATGGAGGCACCCAAGGCCCTGGAGAGGCACAGCAAAGATTTAGACAGAGCCAAGGATGAGAAGCCCTAGGTCAAAGGTGGTGGTAGGAGCAGACATGCTTGGCAGAAGGAAGATGAAGAGGCACTCAGAGTCCCAGGCTACCTCTCAGATAAGAAGAAAAGGATACCAGAGTTAGACCATCTCTTTTGGGACTAGCATTCACCCTGCTAAGATGTGTGTGCCCCACCATTTTCGACCTGAGATCAGCTGGATGGAACAGGAGCCTTGTCTCTTCCAGGAAGGTGTTGGGACTTTAGCGTGCTCCACCCTCTGTGGGGGAAGGGTGAGTAAAGCAGCTGGTACATTCAGTGTGCAAGGGAGGGACACCGAGATCCTGAAGGGCTGTGGTTTCCTTGGTCTGTAATTTGTGTCTATGACACTGGACTTTGAGTGATTGCTCGGCTCGGCTCGTGGTCCCTCTTGTGTTGAGCTCCCACTGAGACTGTGACCCCTGCGAGGCTTCTACACTTTGATCTACATTAACCCTTTGGCTGACTACAAGACCTCAGTCAGTGAACTCTGACCACTTCCCTCATAGGCCAACCTTTTCCTGACAAGGTAAGAGACTTGAGTGAGGAGCTCTCTGTGCTTCTCTTGGTGACTGGTACCTTCTGGCCTTTGGTGCTGAGGCAGACTGGGGCCCTTTGGATTCTAGAACCTTCTTGACTATGGTGTGATCCTTTGACAGACTCAGACCTGTGACCCGCTGCTAGTTACAGTACTTGACGCCCAGCTAACCCCACAACTGCCTGAGGACTAGTGACCAATGAAACTGTCTTCAGTGGCTGTGGCCCTTCAGCCCCTGGGCCTCACAGTGACCC
This sequence comes from Alexandromys fortis, assembly GCF_014885135.2. NCBI lineage: Eukaryota > Metazoa > Chordata > Mammalia > Rodentia > Cricetidae > Alexandromys > Alexandromys fortis. The sequence continues at coordinate 3,514,956 of NW_026067943.1, forward strand.
CTGTCCCCCCATGTCCTCTGGAATCCCGGCCCCTGCCCGCCTGCCCGCCCAGGAGCTGGCGTTGGTGGTGCCAGCGGAGGCGGTAAGGAGTCACACTCACGCCCAGCTGCAGCAGGAGGAAGGCTGGTCGGAGAGGAAAGAGCATTGGATAACGACACGCGACTAGGGCTAGAGAGACTGGCTACGTCCTGGCTCTGGCTGGTGACGGAGGACTGTCTCCGCAGGGCCCCCTGGAAGGAGGCCCCGCTCTTGAAAGTATTGACTACTTCAATCTGCAACGGAGGAGAGAACGAGACAAGTTGCGAGAAGAAACGAACACCACAGCTACACAACTGACGGGTGCAACGTCACACAACAGCCGCAGCCACGGCGACAAGGACAACACCACTTAAAACAAAAATGCCAGACAGACTCCAAGGCTCGGAAAGACGTCTGCTCAGCTCTGGACCCAGCTGTAGGCCCCGGGGGGGTCCCAAGCAGGGGTGGGAGGTAGGGGGAATGGGGTGTGACCTCTTCCCTCTATAGTGGCCCAGGGATTGGGGTGGAGGTGCTATCAGAATGGAAGAGTAGCTTCAGGCATAGAGCCCGAGTGATGGGGTGAGACCTTGGGGTGTACAGACCTTGGGCCAAGGTCTGGCTCTCCTTATTTCTAGCTAGGTGACTTTGGGCAAGTCGTATTTCTTGTTCTTAAGGAATGCCATGCAGTTGGTAGAGGTATAAAGGGCACAGTACCAGGCCCACACCAGAGTTCAGGGAGGGCAGACTCAGTTACTCACACCCACTCAGGACTACAATCACTAGGGGACTACAGTCCTCCTGAGGTGTGAGGACTACGAGGCCTAGCCTCCCAGGAAATAGGGGCTGCCAGGGTCCTGGTCACAGCAGGACAGCCCTGGCCTGTGTGAGGCAGTTGTGAGTCTAAAACCCACTCCCCTAAATGCCAAGTGGGCAGCGCAGAGCTATATGAGTCAAATGAGTCCCTGTGCAGTGCAGGGAACCCCAGTGGAGGGGTTTGCTGCAGTCCACGGAAATGTAGCGATTGATCCATGCGTCACTTGCCCAGATTGCTCGGGCGAGGGATCTGAGGACAATGTCTTTCTTGGTTTCCTGCAGCACAATCATCAACTACACCTGCCCAGGAACGGGGGCCTTGGGGGAACATGGAATGTGCACGTGTGTGGCCTTCCTGTACCACCACGGGCCACACAGTGGCTGCAAAGCTTTAGTTCTGAGGCAGAAGTCTGCTCCTAGCTGGGCAGGCACTGTGCTCATATGTTCTCACGGGTGAGCTTGGCTCGCATGTGTGCCTCTGTGTATGGGGATTTTAACCTCTGTTCCACATCTGGGTACAGTCAAGGGCAATGCTCGGAGACCCTCACAGAGGCAGAGAGTGTGTGCAAATCTGTAAAGGTGATTGTAGCTCCCTAGCTGTCAGTTTCCCTTCATAATGTCTGCCCCTGCTGGTAGCCACCCAGCCACAATAGAACCCTCACTCACCTCAGCTCTGCTAGCCACCCCCATTCTCGCAGGGTTCCCTCTAGAAAACCATGGTGGCTGAGACTCATGTCTACCCCCGGCTAGTCTGAGGAAATAATGGTCTTCCTGAGGCTGCACTCTGCTTGTGCAGCAGAAGTGATGTGTGCGTGCACTCGTGGCTGGAGGGCTGGTGAGGGCTCTTCTGAGACCGTATGATGGACATGGCTCCTATGGCCACCCTCCCTCACATCAGAGTGCGAGGGTACAATGGAACACGCCAGCCACACCCTCAAGTCTGGCCCAGTCCTAGGAGCTCCCCGCACCTGTGTCTGGATCCGATTCAGGCCCCGGAACCACAGGATCTGGCCACGGCGAAGCTCCCGCTCTGCGTGGTCTATCTCCTCCACGTCTTCATTTAACTCCTCCTCAGGAATCTCCTCCTTTTGTGTGAGCCGCCCCGCCTCCTTCAGGAACTTGAGTCTGCTGGTAGGGATGGTGGCAATGACCTGCAAGGGATGTACCCAGCAAAGGGTCAGGACTGAGGAATTTCTTCTCGGCCCCATTCCCTCCTTTTCTGCTTATCTGTCTCCTAGTCACATGTTAAGCTCCCCTTATAACTTATAACCTGTCACCCATTCTAACTGGACTTCTTCTTCTTCTTCTTCTTCTTCTTCTTCTTCTTCTTCTTCTTCTTCTTCTTCTTCTTCTTCTTCTTCTTCTTCTTCTTCTTCTTCCTCCTCCTCCTCCTCCCCCTCTTCCTCCTCTTCCTCGTCGTCGTCTTCTTCTTCTTCTTCTTCTTCTTCTTCTTCTTCTTCTTCTTCTTCTTCCTTCTTCTTCTTTTCTTCCTCTTCCTCTTTCATTTTCCCAAGACAGGGTTTCTCTGCATAACAGTTCTAGTTGTTCTGGAGCTAGCTTAGATCAAGCTGATCTCGAACTCACAGAGATCCACCTGCCTCTGCCTCCCAAGTACTGGGATTAAAGGCATGCGTCACCACCGCCTGGTTTATTGTTTCTTACTAATAGTCTTTTTATTCCACTTATTGGACACAAAAAAGAGAGTGAGACAACGTGGCCTTGAGGAACTGGCTGCTGTGACTTGGCATACCTCAGGAATACCTGGGTCATGTGACCAAGGGCAAGTCATGTTCCCCTGCTGAGCTCTGGACTCCTATTGATAAGGCTGGGGTAGCTTTGGGGTTTGAGGACCCAGGCAGGTACTATGTACCTGCTGTGCAGACCCTTCTGTGAGTGGCCCTCAGGGAGCACAAGGTGTCCTGGACCTGAAGGCAGGATGTATGTGGGATGCACTCATTCTAATTCTTCCTGAAGTGCTTGTCCCCCATGCTGAGGCCTGAGAGTCAGACATCAGAGGCCCCTCATGTGCAGGCAAGGGCTTCACCTCGTGCTCGGGCTCTCTGGAAGTTCAGGGTCAGTGCTTCAGTCTTAGTGCTTGTGAGTTTGCTCCTCTGGATGCTGAGGGACCCCTCAGGATGCAGGTCCCAGGGTGCCCAGGAAACAGAGGAAGGGTCCTAATCAAATTTAGTGCATTTTTGTTTGTTGTTTTGATTCTGTGTAGCCCTGATTGTCCTGGAACTCACTCTGTAGACCAGGCTGGTCTTGAACTTACAGAGAACTGCCTGCCTCTGCTGGGATTAAAGGAGTGAGCCACAATACAAGTAGCCACAACATCGCCATCTTCTCTTCCTTTTAGTTTTATTCTTTTGGGATGGGGTCTGGATATGTAACCCAGACTGCCTTCAAATATGTAGTCCTCCTGCCTCAATCTCCTGAGTGCTAGGATTACAAATGTGTGCTAGTTTCTTACTCTAGCCTAGGGATAACGTGAAGAAGGAAATCATCTTAGACCTATGATGAGTCCACTTCCTGGATGTCTGGGCATATTGGAAATAAAGTCCGTTTAGCTCAGTTTATGGGCAAAGACACTTCTCCTATGTAGTGTCCTGGGGCAGGCAACTAAGATGTCCAGCTATCAGCAATGTGATGGTGTGTGTGGTGTGTGGATGTGGTGCATACATGAAGTGTACATGGATGCCTAGAACTTGGGCAGATGTAGAGAATGAACCAGGCAGAAGAAGATGGAGTGGCCATCAGAGAGCACCTTCAATGTAGGAGATGCTCAGAGACCATAGGCACACCCCAAGTCACCCTGTAACATGGCAGGATGCATCCTTTGCTTTTGCCATCAGGTCACTACCCTTAGGATACCACCAGATGATCCCCCTTTCAGCATGCTGGCTTCAGGTTTTGAGCTGTGGCAGGCCAAAGCACCCAAGCTTGGTGCCTTAGCATCATGCTCCTTACATTAAGTTTTTCATAAGCTTCTACTTAAGGCAAGTCATGCCAGTAACATGGCATCGCCTTTGGACATAAACCTAAGTTAAAACATACTGCTACAATTTAAAATAGAAATCACAAGCAGCAGTGAGATACAGATAAAAGGTCAAAATCAGAGTGCTGGTACCCACATGGCCTGCATTTGAAGCCTTGGACCAACTCAATTGCTATGATGCCCCGTTTTGGGGATAGCTTTTCCTGGTGTGGACATATCATAGCCAGGACCAACCCTGTTGTTCATCTTTTTCCCTTGATTCAAGGCCCCTTTTGTCCACCCCCCCCCCCAGCTCTCCCACGCTGACCTGGCCCCAGACGAGCTCTCCCAGGCCGATGAAGATACACCACATCCACTGGTCCAGCTGGAGCGGAGAGCAGCTGAAGGGCTTCCCGCCAAACTGCACGATCACTATCTGCGGGTCAGAGATCGGAGGGACAGACACGGAGATGGCACGGAGGGCTGGGGAGCCACTGCCTTGCCCAGCCCAGGTTAGGTGGGGGCTGGGTACCTGGATGGCAAACGTGCCCAGAACGATGGTGCAGAAGATAGGGTTCCGGAAGATGCCGTCAAAGACGTTGCGCTCGCCGTGGATCTTGCGGGCATTGATCTCGTTGAAAAGCTGCATCATGACGAAGGTGTTGAAGATGATGGTGTAGTGCTCCGAGGGGGGTGAGTGCAGGGGCGCGTTCCTCCCGCTGTCGATCTGGAACATCTTTTCACCTGCCAAGCCAGAGGGCGGGGCAAGGCTAAGGCAGGGGGCGGGGCCGAGTGCAGCCCGCGGTGCTGCTCAGGGAGCTGATCCTGTCTCTAGATCAGTAGATCTCAACCTGTGGTCCATGACCCCTATAGGGGTCAAATAACACTTCTACAGGGGTCAGATATCAGTTATCCTGCTTACTAGATATTTAAATTATAATTCATAATAGTAGCAAAATTACAGTTGTGGTGTAGCAATGAAAATAATTTTATAGTTGGAGGTCATCACAGCACCAGGAGCTGGATTAAAGGTAACATGGGGAAGGTTGAGAACCACTGTCCTAGATGATAAATGGCTTGGGGCCTGTCACCTTTTCTGTTGCCACATGCATTGCACAGTAACATTCCTTATGAATGTACTGGGAGGACACAAATCCTTGAGGTAGGTCACTATGGCGTCCTAGAGACCCGCGTATTTGAGACCAGGTGCCCAGGCTATGGTGCTCTGGGGAGGTGGAACCAGGGTCTCATGGAGCTCATTTTGGAGCCAAGGATGATCTTAAACTTCTGATCCTCCTGCCTCTGCTTCCCGAGTGCTGGAATTACAGGCAGGCACCATCACGACCTTTTTGTGGTGCTTAGGATAGAACCAAGGGCTTGATACACACTGAGCAAAGGTTCGACCACATCTCTAGCCCTAAGGGAGGTGAATCTCTACAAGGTGGAGCCTGGTGGGAGGTTTCAGGCCATCAGGGGCCTGGGCCTACACCTCTCTGCTTCCTGGCCATGAGATCTGTGTGCCCTTGTCTTGTTACTGGCCTAAAACAATGGTATCATCTGAATATGACTTCCTACACCGAGAGTCCAGATGATCTCAGGGACTTCATTTTAGTGAAGGGAAGCCGACGAAGGCATAGGCTAAGGCACTTGGTTCTCTAAGTGGCTGGAGGAGCTGAGGAAGGAACAGACAGGAAGCAGGTTGTGTGTCCCTCCCCAGGAAAGTCTCCATGAAGACACCTTCCTGGGGCAAGGAGAAGCTGCTAGAAGGGGTCAGGGGAGGGGCAGGTTGCTTGGTCCAGGGCCTCGGCTCTCAGGGCCTAACAAGGCTTCATCAGTCCTGGATGTTGCACCTTGCCTGGTGTGTGCTTAACCCTACAGCTGGCCTGGAGGTCAGCCAGCCTGGGACAGGGCATGGCTGCTTCTGGCTCCCTGTGTGCTGCAATCGACCCTTTCCTCCCGTGCCTCAGTTTCCCCATGAGTAAACCAGGACGCCATTGGCAAAGCCAGATGTTGGATGTGGGCCAGGGTGTGTCCGGAAGTTGGTAGCCTGGCCACAGAGGGGTGAGTTCTGGGGGTGCTCACCCACGAAGAGCAGGGTGAAGATGAGGGTGAGCTGGTAGACGGCATGGCCCAGGATGTTCTTCATCATGGTCCGTGAGATGAGTGGCTTGTTGCGGCCGTAAGGTTTCCTCAGGAGCAGAGTCTCGGTGGGCGGCTCTGTGGCCAGGGCCAGGGAGGCAAACGTGTCCATGATGAGGTTCACCCAAAGCATCTGCACGGCCTTGAGAGGGGAGTCCTACAACAATGGCGGAGAGAGGACCGTCACATAGTGAGCCACCAGAGCCAGGGGGCAGGGTGTCAGCAGGATCCCATCACAGGCTGCAGGCTGCCCGGCTCTGGTACTCTGCGCATGTGTGTGGCAGGTTCTTAAAGCTTCTGTGGAGAGCATTATGAACTGCCGACCTCAGTCCTGGGCCCACAGGCTCAATGGCCACAGCTCCCTGACTTCTGGGAGGCTCAGCCACATCCTTGCCTACTTCCCTCCTGTCTGAAGCCAGCACCCAACCTGTTAGCTCCCTGCTGCCTCTGCCCTTCAGCCTCAGGGGCTCAAGTCTCTCTGTCCTGGAGACAGTGTCCTCGAGCTCTGCTCCCACTCCCACCTTATCTTCCATCATCTTATATCTCATGGGTTTTTATAACTATGACTCCAAAATAAACGCGCGATCATGATCCCCATGCTCCCAATTTACACAGGAGATCTTGTCTTTTTCTACTTCCCATGTAGATTAGACTCACATATGTTTCTCCTAGGGTTCTCTTTGTTGTCTAGGTTTTCTGGGATTGTGATTTGTAGTCTGGTTTTCTTTGCTTTATGCCTACAAACCACATGTGATAATTGTCTTTCTGGGTGAGTGGGTTACCTCACTCAACATGATGTTTTCTAGCATCCATTTGCCTGCAAATCTCAAGATGTCATTATTATTTTCCGCTGTGTAGTACTTCATTGTGTAAATGTACCACATTTTCCTTATCCATTCTTAGGTGCGGCCAGTGCTCTTAACTGCTGAGCCATTTCTCCAGCCTCCAGCTGTGACTTTTGTGGAACATTGAGGGACCCTTCCTCCAGGCTCTCTCTCTCTCTCTCTCTCTCTCTCTCTCTCTCTCTCTCTCTCTCTCTCTTTTTTTTTTTAAAAACAAGGTTTCTCTGTGGATTTGGAGCCTGTCCTGGAACTAGCTCTTGTAGACCAGGCTGGTCTCGAACTCACAGAGATCTTCCTGCCTCTGCCTCCCGAGTGCTGGGATTAAAGGAGTGCGCCACCACCGCCCGGCGTCCTCCAGGCTCTCTTGGCCCCAGAATCCTACCCAATCTCTTCTTGTTTAAGGTCTTGTTCTCTTACTTCTACATCTATCTTCCTGGGGCCCCTTCATTGTCCCCCACACACCTGTCACATGGTGTCTGGAACAAACTTCTCCCACACATGGTCTCCTTCTATCCAGAGCCCCTGTCCCTCACCATTGGCTCTACCCTTGGCCCTCCCGTGGCCCATGGATGCCCCTCCAGGAAGTCCTTCTATTCTGAATGCTTCACAGCTCCTTGCCTGTCTACCTTCCCTGTGTTTTCCCTGCTGTCTCTGCCTGGGAGGGTGCGGCTCTGGGCTTTCTCCAGCCCTTCTACATTACCAGATATAAGAACCTCAGGGTCAGGTGTGCGATTTCCCCACCAAAGCCTACATGGCCCTGCTCAGTCAGAAATGTTGGCCATCTGATCCTTGTCTTTGAATCCATTTTCTTAACGGCACCAGTCCAGTCTCCAGGAAGCTGTCACGGTAATGTCTACAGTTAACCACTAGAGGGTGCTTTTCACCTACAGACCAGGGGAGAGCCTTCATGCAGATGAGGAACCCTTGACTCTCAGGGCTTGCTTGGGTGGCACAGGGTCAATACTGCAGCTACCATAGCACCATGGTGGAGGTCACAGCAGAGGGGAGCAGTGTCCTGTGTCCCTGTGACCCTTGGGGATGGCTGCACATTAGACTCTGGGTTCCCCTATGGGTAGGGGCTTGTGAACCCAGGTGGTGACTAGGAACAGTCAGCTCTCTGAGACTCCCTTAGAACTGAAGTCACCCTCCTTCCCCATACCAAAAAAAGCCAGTTCCTGGGAGATGCAGTCTGGTTATGTCAGGAGATATAAGAGCCAGGCCGAATGCCTGGCCATTCTCTCCTTTGAGCCTGCTTCTGCCTCTGTGAAATGGTACTCACTCCACCTGGCTCCTCCTGTCTCAGTGAGTGGCCTGCTGAGAACCCAGTAACAGCGATCTGGACAGACAGAACCCCACTGCCTCCTCCATCCAGCCATACCGCTCCTAATCTACCCCACTCCGGAGTGAAGGCCCCACAAAGCTTGGTCGGATCTGGATCCTCAGCTGGCCAACTAATCTCCCCTGGGCCTGCAATGCCTTTGCCCCAGCTTCTGCAGGCTTCTGGAGCAAGGGTCAGGCAGGTGCAGGTGGTGAGACAGGCACGAGGCCTTGTACCCCTCATCTCTTGGGCCGTCTGAATCACACCACCTCTCCATGCCTCGTTTCTAAGTTGCACGGGACTGGTGGCTGCATGGAGGACTATAACGGAGTCCCATTCTTGTGTATCACACAGCGTGTGTCCGTCTCCAGTGTTGCGATCCCAGCAACCTAGGATGCCCTGGAGGCCCGAGACTGCCCTTCCTGGCTTTGGGTATGGTTCTCCCAGGACCCACCTGTGTGATGCAGGCACCTGTGAAGGCCACGATCACAGCCACCACGTTGACCGTCAGCTGGAACTGCAGGAACTTGGATATGCTGTCGTAGACGTTCCGTCCCCACATCACTGCCTTGACGATGCTACTGAAGTTGTCGTCCGTCAGGATGATGTCGGAGGCCTCCTTGGCCACATCTGTGCCTGCAATGCCCTGTGGGGACAGGGACAGGAGCCTGGTGGGGCAGCCGGGGAGGTGAGTGGCTCTATATGGCCGTTCTTACCTCTAACACAGCCTTAGCCCTGTACCCCTCACTCCTGACGTAAAGGAACCAGCTCATTCAGACCACACAGAAACACACATGCATATATGTGTATACATGCATACAAACATGCACACATATACAGGTGTGCACGGGTGCACACAGCCACCCCCCCCCCTGAGGCCAACTTTTTCCCCTAGGAAGCCTGGCCTTGCTGCATTCCTCCTTGGTCTCTAAACACCCAGCAGGGCAGAGCTGACCCCAGCATGGCCCCGATTGCACCTTTCAGGAAGACCTCTGAGGCTAGGCTGGGGCTCAAAAGCTTTGGCTGAATACAAACTTTGGTGGATGGTGAGGGTGGGTGTTAAGTGTGTGTCGGAAGACCCATATGCCAGTTTGAAGCTGTGTAGTCCAAGCCTTGCCATCCTTGCCTTTGAGACCCAATCAGTCCTGAGGCCCCCTTCGAGCCACTCTTACCATTGCGAAGCCCACATCGGCCTTCTTGAGAGCAGGTCCATCGTTGGTCCCATCCCCCGTCACAGCCACCACCTGCCGCTGTTCAGTGTGTGTGCTGTCAATGATGCCTAGGGGGTAAGAGGGTGTGCTCAGGGTCCTGAGCCAGCCCTGAGCCTCAACATGGCCTCTGCCCTGTCTGGCCAGCCAGCCCCTCCCATCACTGCTCTTTCCCATACTTTCAGGGTACCAGGCTCCTCATTAGCCCAGGCTGGCTTGGGGTTGCCCATGCTCCAGCACTGTCTCTGCTCTCACAGTTCTTGGCAGTTCTACCGAGAAACACAGTCCCCTCGTTATCCTGCCATAGCCAGGCCATTTGCTAGGGATCCTGCCCCACTGGCGTTGACCTCTCTCTGCACACACATCTCCAATGACATAATTGGTGAAAACCAGATCGAACACAACACCTCATGCCATCACTGTGGCTGGTTGCCTCCTTGTCCGTGTGTAGGCATTGCCCTGTCTGTGCTATGAAACAGCATCAGCCTGTGGAGGCCGGAGACAAGGTTCCAGGGTTGGGACACCATCCCTTCTACCCCGCAGAAAGCGCAGCCTCCCTGACTGGTTCCTTGGGAGTTATCCTGGCTATTCCCGCTGGCTGGCAGTCAGTCCAAATCCTACTGGCCCAGGCTCAGTCTGTTTGGACTCCTGTCCCTGAAGCTGGCAGGTCAATTTTTGACTCTTCTGGGTCCTTGACCAGCACTGGGCTCCTCTATGGCAAGGAACTCACCAGACCCTACACTGCATGGTTCCTTGGGGCCTCCCTGTGGTCACATCTCTATCCTGTCTCTTCTGGCCTCTCAGCAGCTGGTCCCACAGTAGTCCACACTCTTCTCTGTAGACTCCCCTCCTATCTTCCTAGGTACCTGTCACCTGTGAGTATTCCTCTTTTCTCCTTGTCTCTCTGGTCTCTAATGGTCTTACTTTTTTTCTTCCGGTTTATCAAGACAGGGTTGTTCTGTGTAGCCCTGGCTGCCCTGGAACTCACTCTGCAGACCAGGCTGGCCTTGAACTCGGAGAACCGCCTGCCTCTGCCTCCTGAGTGCTGGGATTAAAGGCATGCACCACCATCTAATGGTCTTTCTTCTACCAACACTCAGGTGGGTTTCCTGGGCTTCCCTTGCCCCTGCCCTGTATGTCCATCACCCCAGAGGGCTCTAGCTGAGGCTCACACTGTCCTGACAATGGCTGGCTGTCACAGATGGCACTACTAGGATGCCAGAGGCCCTGGCTCAGAAGTCTCACAGTAACCATTAACCTCTCACCAGGTCTGTTATGCCTGACTCCCAGGGAAGGGGTGTGGGCTTGTAGCGGGGTCTGTACTGGGGACGCTATGGGATTCCCTGCTGTTTCTCTCCACACCAGATCCTCACACAACCTACTTGCACATGACCAGACATGACCCAGCACAAACACCGCCCAGTCCTACTGCAGCTGTTACCTTCGGAAGATCCCAGTGACCCCTCTGCCTTCGGGTCACTCTCCTAAAGCAGACTGAGCTCCCTATTCATCGTTTTTTTTTTCTTGGCCTTCCTATGTATCTCCCCTCCCCTTGGGGTGATGGTATCACTGGTCCATCGTGGCCAAGGTCAATCTGCCTTAATCGCCTCTTGTTCTCGTACCCTTGATCTCAGGGGTTCTGCACAGTGTAGTTCCCTGTGCTGTGAGGAACACAGAGCTTCCCTCTGCCCTCACCCTCAGACTTGGGCTTCACATCCTCTCCAGCCTGAGCAAGAGTCCAGCGGCTGGAGCAGAACATCCTCTTGCACTGTGCAGGGATGCGGCTTGGTGCCTATGCCGTGGAACCCATGCTGTGCGCAGTGGAGGACAAGCTAGAGCACACAGTAGTTCCTCCATAGGGGCTCAGGGACAGAGTCAGGGAGTGAAAGATGAGTCAGTGAGGAATGAGGAGAGCCAGGGCCCTGCTTCAGCGTCTGTCAGTGAGGAATGAGGTGAGCCAGGGCCCTGCTGCAATGTCTGTAGTCCGTGGGGTTCCACGCTCCTATCCACAGGCTACATCTGCTTCCATCTTTAAGACACAAGCATCTAAGGTGCCTAGGGGTAATCCCAGGCAGAAGTAACAACCTCACCTTCTGGACATTTTACAGATGGGGAAGCTGAGACCCAGAGTGGACAGACTGGCCAAGGCCTCAGAGAGGGTAGTAGGAGTCCTAAGATGTGAACCAGGGCTGTAACTACAGGAATGCAGGTTGGTGTTGCTGAGGCTCAGTGAGTGATAACCCTCTCATGGCAGGCAGGAAGGTTCTAGCCTTGGGCTATTCCCAAGCCTTCTCATCCTTTGGGCCTGTTCACAAGGGTTGGCTTCCTAAGGGTTTGGGGCCTGACAGAGCGGGAAGGTAAGCTGCCTTTCAGATGACAAAGAACAATAAATACTATCTAGGCATGAAAGAGCTCGCTCGGTCTGTGGAAAGTTCCGGAAGGTCTGCACAAGAAAGGCTGTATGAGCTGGGCAGTGGTGGGGCATGCCTTTAATCCCAGCACTCGGGAGGCAGAGACTGGCAGATCTCTGTGAGTTCGAGGCCAGCCTGGTCTACAGAGTGACAGGCTCAAGAGCTACAGAGAAACCCTGTCTCGTGTGGGGGATGGGGCTTTATGCACATGGATTAGAACAATTCTAGCCAAGTCAGCCCTCCTGCCAGGCAGTCTGAGTCCCCAGGTCTAGGCCCACAGCTCCCTCGAGGAAGTTCAAGGGTCAGAAGAGAGTCTCTCAGTCTCCCCATGCCCCCTTTCCCCAGGGGACTTCTGCAGGCCTCCCAAGGCTGAAAAGGAACAAGTCAGCAGGTCCTCATGTGAGGAGAATCCCTGATGTCCCCTCTTCTCTTCTGTGGGGAAGCTGCGATGCCATGCGAATGGGGCTTGGCTCAGGGAGAGCTGCTTCTGGGCTCAGAATTACGGATGCCACCCCAGTCTTACCTTTAACCAGCGTGTGCTTATCCGTGGGCGAGGAGCGAGCCAGCACTCTCAGCTTTGGCCAGATCTTGTCAATCCGCTCCTGCTCAATCTGGAGAGGGGTGTGGTACGTCGGTGGGGTCAGAGAGAGAAATCGAGCCCCATGCAGTCACTGGGCTCTTCGGGGGCACACCAGTTGGCTTCCGTTTAAGCATGCAATGCCCAAGCCTCCCGGCCCCCTCTTGAGCTTGGCCCGAGGCAGAGCCTTTGCGGTAGCCACATGCGCGTACCTCCCCCTTCTCATTGCGGATCCTCCGGTTGAACTCTTTGCCCTCCAAGCACAGGAAATCCTCCCCAGGGTGGATAATGCCACACTTGATGGCAATGGCCCGGGCTGTGTTGATATTGTCACCAGTGACCATGCGGACTGTGATTCCTGCCCGCTGGCACTTGCGGATGGCTTCTGGGACCTGTACAAGAGGGGAAGAGCCATGTGGGAGGGCATCACTTGTTTAGGCCCACCTTGTCTTCAAGGAGTCAGGGCTACCTCTTCTCCCAGGCGACCTCCCTAGGTAACTAGCCAGGAGCTGATGGTGCCTATGGCAGGCATTACCAATTGATCACAACCTCGTCTGAAATCTGGTAGGGTCTTAGAATTCTCAGCCCCCAGAGCCCCAGATAGCCACCACCTATTGACCTTGATAGTCTATCCTGGGATGAAATCTATGGCTTTTGACCTGGATAAAAGGCACTGGAAAGGCCCTAAGGAAGACCTACACCTTAAGTCTGGCCTTAGGCAAGAGTGCAGAGCGGTGAACTAACTGCACTTGAACTTGCCCAGGCTTCATCTACAGGGTCCACGACCAATTCCTTTGTGTATTTTCAATGTTGGAGATGCCTGTGCATTCAAAGCTTCTTTATTTACCTTGATTTAGAATAAATGCGAGCGGTGCTTCTTCAGGCTAAACAGGACCGAGAGGGACCAAGCACCTGGCTTTTGCTGACTGAAACGACACACTGACATCTGGGCCAGTCTGGTCAGGCAATCAGAAGGTGCAGGGCCTTTCCTCTCAGTGGCTTCACCCCCTTAGAGTGGTTAGGATGTGGAACATGGCTGAGAGCCAATACCAGTGTTCATATATGACACAGATGACCGGAATGAGTAACTGTGATCCAAGGCAGTGGCAGAGACATAATTAAGGGACATGCTACTGTGTACTGTGACATAGTTAAGGGAACATGCCACAGTGTATCAAAACCCAGATGTATGCGTGTGTATGATATATGTGTGTATGATGCATGCATATGATATATATATGTGATGCATGAGTATGTATGTGACTGTATATATGCATGTATGATATATGCATATATGATGCTTGTATGCATTGTGTGTGCTTGATGTGTGTGTGTGTCTAGGCAGCACACTTGCCTTCAGTCTCTGGGCTGCTGTTCTAGAAACCTACACCTTGTCTGGCTTCTGTACCTAAGGTCTTATACCAGGAGGGGTTTTGCCTCATCTGACTCCACCCCTCTGCTCATTGCCTAGATCTGTGGTAGACATCCCCAGCAGAAGGCTGGCCCCGTCTCTGCTTGCACGCCCCTAGTGATGAGGGTGCTCCCTATCTCTGAGGTCTACTGCTCCACAGTGAAGCTAGGTTAGCTTGTTCTTCCAGAGAACCTTTATTTCTCCCAGATGGAGTGTTACTCTGACACAGCCGAACTTTCCTAGGGTCTTTAGTGCAGGCTGAGACTAAGGGCTCTGGAAAGCACAGAGGAGGGTGAGTGGAGGAGACCACTGCGAGCTTCCCGGAGCAAGGGGTGTTCGAGTCCATTCCTTTCTGTTAAAAACAACTGAGGCTCTGTTGTGAGGTTGTGTGCAGGGGCTCAGGCCATGCAGCTAGCACACAGCGGTCCTGTCCACATTGCTGATCTGAAGGTATGCAGACAGAGATACCTCTAGGTATAAGGGGTCTGAGCTGTGCTGCAGGCCATCAGGAGGAGCTGGGGGAAGGGTGGGATGGGGGATGGTGGCTGCGAAGCCTCTGAGGGAGCTGAGGTCAGACGGGGGGGGGGGGGCGGGCGGGGGTGNGGGGGGGGGGGGGGGGGGGCAGGCGAGGGTTGTGTGCTTCGGAAGTCCTGCACTAGAGATGAAGCAGTTGGTAGTGCAGTTTAGGACTCAGGCTTTGTCTGTTTGGTTTGTTCTGGGCAGAGTCTCACTATGTAGACCAGCCTGGCCTGGGACTTGCTATGTAGAGCAGGCTGGCCTCAAAACTCACAGAGATCCACCTGCCCCTGTCTTCTGAGCGCTGGGATTAAAAGCGTGCACCATCACGCTTGGCCCAGGACTCAGACCTTTTAGACTTCCTCACAGGATAAAGCTGACCACATTCTAGACATTGCCAACCAAACCAGGTCTGATTGAAGAACAAGCCTCCAGGGTCCTTTCTGGGCTTTCCTCTCATAAATGCAATAGGGGTTTTCACGAGGGCCCATATGAGACATCTGGGATAGTTTAGACCCAGAGTGTTCTCTGAGGGTCTGTGTATTGGGGTCTTGGTCCCCAGGGTGGCGCTGTCAGAGGTACCAGGGCCTTTAGGAGATGGGTATGTGTGATGTGTATTGGAAGGGGACTCTGGGACCTCAGTCTCTTTTGTCTTTTTCCTCTCGGCTCTGACATTAACGGGGACTTTGCCATGTGCTCCCACTGCTGTTGCTGCCTTGCCAACGGCTCCAAAATAGTGGGATTTCCTGGTCATGAACCGATACCTCTGAAACCAAGAGCCTAATAGGACCTTTGTCCATTATTTTATTGCAGTAATGGAAAGCTGTTTTTTCCATTTCCCTTTCTTTGCCCACTCTGCCCCGCAGCCTGGGATGCCCTTTTCCCCTCAGCCTTTATATGGGACCTTTTACTTGCCATCTGTGCTCAATGCCCTCTACTCTAGGTCCCTCCAACCCAGAGGGACTTCTCCTTAAACTGTTCTTAGGCTTTTCTTTGCTCCGTTGTTCATTCACTCAACAAACAGCAAGGGAACATTCGGTTGCTCTGTGCTTGGAGGCCCGAGATGATTAAGACTCAAATCTCAGGAGCATGGCTCTGGTTGAAATATGTTTTCCATATAAATAAAACCAGTCTTAACTATTTTAAAAAGTGGCTTCCTCTGCTAAAATTATCCTAGATATTCTCACTGAGAAAAAAACAGCCAGGAAATGGGCGCTTCCTGTTGTCATTACATAAAGGCTTTTAAACATCTGCTGTTTCTGGTGACAGCCGGTGTCTGTGACTCCAAGGGCTCCGAACGCCCCCGAGGTAACCCCCAATGTGTCCTAAACCGATGCTCCACTGACAGCTTCCTCTGTGCTGGCTTCTGCCAGCTTCGGAATTGTCTTAAGTAAGAACTGGGGTGAGTGTTTAATGCTGCTGTGGCCTGTGGTGGGCCCAAGGCAGGAAAGCAGTGTGCAGTGGGGAAACTGAGGCAGGTGGGGAGTAAGCCTAGGAAAGTCTGGGGACCACAGCATTTTGTCTTCCTGGGCCTCATCATGCTGGAGCCCAGTATAGAGGGCTCATTGTGTGACTTCAGAAACCATATGCTGGGTAAGGGACAGAGGACAGAGCTGGGAAAGTTCAGGAGACACAGGGACCCTGCAGGAAAGCCACATACAAAACTGCGGACAGGGCTGCTTGTGAGGTGGGACCCAAGGCCCGAGTATGGCAGAAGTTCAGTGTGAGGTGGGAACAGGGGTCTGTGTGTGTGGGGACTCACTGTGAGGTGAGAAGTGGGGTCTGGGTGTGGGGACACTGACTGTGAGGTGGGAACTGGGGCCAGGGCGTGGTGGGGGCTCACTATGAGGTGGGAACTGGGGCCAGGGTGTGGTGTGTACTCACTGTGAGGTGGGAAGTGGGGTCTGGGTATAGTGGGGACTCACTGTGAGGTGGGAACTGGGGTCTGGGTGTAGTGAGAGCTCATTGTGTGGTGGAATTGGGGGCCTTGTCAGAATGAGGCTCTAGGTTCAGGTCTCAGCAGGAGAAAGAAGACCCCGCCCCACCCCATCCCGCAGTTCTGCTGGTTTAACTTGGAGATTCGTACAGTCCGACCTTCTCATTCCCAGACAGGGAAACTGAAGCCCAGGAGGAGATGTCACCTAAGGCACCTGCAATGCTTTATGTCACCTGCCAATGACAGCATCTGCAGTCACCTTGGGGTCAACTCTCTGGCCATGTCTGTGAGGATTTCCCAGATTAGGTTAACTGAGGTGGGAAAATCCACCCTAACGACGGGCAGCATCTATCCATACGCTGGGGTCCTAGACAGAACATGAGGAGAAAGAGCTGAGCCCCAGCATCCGTCTCTCTTGGCTCTCTGACAGCAGATGCCATGTCACACTGATGCCTTCCTGCCTTCCCCTCCAAATATAAGCTCGAATCAACCCATCCATCCTTAAGTTGCTTCGGTCAGGTAATTTGTTTCAGGGACGAGAAAGGAGCTGATGAGAGACTGTCAGAGGGGCGTGTTAAGCTGGGGTCCCAACCCTGGAGGAAGCTACAGAGCCCAACTGCAGCTTGCAATACTTTAGATATTAAAATAAAGTGTGTGTGTGTGTGTGCACGTGTACGGGTGTGCATGTGTGTGTGTGTATGTGTGTGTATGATTTTTACATGCCATAGTACACATGTGGCGGTTAGAGGACAGCTCTGTAGAGTTGGCCCTCTCTTTCCACCTTTCTCAGAATTCCAGAGATTAAACTTACGTCATCCAGCTTGCATGGTAAACACTTTTCCCCACTGAGCCAAGCCATTTTGCCAGCATCATAACATGCATTTCTGAATACATTTCTCAGTGGGTCATGGGTGAGGTGGGGCACAGGCTGGATGGTTGAAAGGCAATGGGCAGGATGATGGACTGATGGAAGCCTAGTGGGCTTGGGTGTGATGCTTCAAGCAGCTATCTCTGGTCTAAAGAGGACAGAGCCTGCAAGAAGAGAGCCCCTAAGTTGACACACATTCTGTAGATAGGAGAAAAACATCCCAAGGAAGCAGGTGACTTGTTGGGGGCAAAACTTGGTCTTGTGTCCAGCTGCCTCTTGCCATTTGAGTGTTTAAAGCAAGAACTTTAGATGACAATACGGTCATTAAAAAGTACTGGGGACTTAGTCCTGCTCCAAGGTCCTGGGCACGGAGCTCTCTGTAGGTTTTTCCTCCTGGGTCAAGGCTCAGAACACCAGGTCTACTCTGTGTCCATCGAACCACTTACAGTGAGACTTTGGGATCATCCTGGTCTCTCGGGGCCTAGTGTGCATCCATAAACTAATGAGTGGGAAGGGACATGAATGAGGTCAAGGTTCAAACCTCCTTGACCAGCATTCAAAACAGAAGAGGGCGGAGGATACTTGCGGCATGTTTGACTTCATGGAATTCTAAGTGTGCTACCGAGTTACAAGGTTGGGTCATAGCTAAAGGTCTTAGGCCCTCCTGCAGGTTTATCACCATCCTCTGGAAGGATGTTTCAGAGGCTGTTTGGGGAGGGGTCAGTCTGGAGTTGGAGAAGGCTGCACAGAAGGGAGCAGCTGGGAAGAGGTTGGGCAGGTGACCTGACCCTGACACACTGCGACAAAGCTCTGCTTGCCCGTATGCAGTGATTTCCAGGGGGGAGATAATAGATAAACCCATTTCTGGGAGGCCTGAGCCCAGTAACTGCTGGGGACAAACAGCTGTCCTGGGAGGTTGAACACCATCTTCAGGGACTAGGCCGACAGACAGGAAGAGGGCTAAAATGGATAATAAAGAGGCGAACTTTCTGCTCTGTGTGTGTGGAGTTGGGGAGCAGCAAGAACAGTGTTGGAGGGCTGGGGTCAAGTTCATTCACTCTCATTCATTCATTCATTCATTCCACAAGCCCCTGCTTTTTCTGAAGACTAGGCTGTTCCAGTACAGGATCCTGAGAAAGTAATGATTCAGCTGGGGAGGCCATGAAGTATCCTCATTTTTGGGTCTCTGACCTATATGCTGGTCTTGATACTCATATGTATATAGCCTGCTTTCTTATGCTACCTCATGGGTATGTGTAGGTATGGAGGAAGATAGTGTTATACCCAGGCTACCGATATGACTCAGAGAGGTTATGTAATTGGATCAGTGCCATGCAGCTCAGCCATGCTAGAACATGGGGATCCAGGTCTGTCTGATACCTGTGCTGTCTGATGCCTTTTGCAGCTACCTGGCTTGGATGTCAAAGTCCATGTTTGTGATCTGGTTTCATCGTTCTTTGGAAGACAGAATCCTACAGCACCAGGTAGGAGCCCATAAGACAGCTCTCTACCTGTCTCCACTTTAAAAGGGGACCACTGGGCCTCTGAGAGAGAGCAGGGAGTGTCCAGAGGCCCAAAGAGAACACTACCAGAGCAGGGCAGGACACTGAATGGGCCATTGTTGGAGGAAAGTAGTCCTGGGTATCAATACTGAATCTCACAAGCCAAGGCCTACATGGACCCACTGTGGCCCAAGGGGAAGAGAAGCCAGCTCCTGTACCTGCTTCAGGCCCTGTGGGTAAGGTGAATTCCTGGCCTGCCCACAGCACTGACATCTTTCCACAAAGCCTAATCCTGCATGGGCAGACACGGGCCACACAGCCCTTCTTCTGTGACAATGTCAGGCCTTCTCTCTAAATTCAGTTACAGTTAACAGAGCCTGGAGTGGGACTGCACCCAGCATCCCACAAGGAACACTTCACATACCCCTTTCATCCTCATCACGTGGGCGAAGTCACATGTGCCTTCTGCTGGGAATGTGATGGGCCCTTGACTTGGGAGCCTTGTCTCCCAGATGCCTGCTGAAGGCAGATTGTGGCTGTGTTAGCAGGCTGGCCAGGGGACCCTATTACTGAGCCATCTCTGGGCAGAAAGAGACACAACCCTGACAGAACACTATGCTGTGAATTCTCCTAGGAGGATGTCCTGTGTACCCAGATGTAATGGAGGCTTAGAATCCAGAACATGCCAATAACCACATCCTATAGGGTTAGAGGCTTCTGGAGCTAGGCAAGCCCTAGACAGGAGGGAAACAGTCTTGGTGGATGTAGCAGGGGCAATATGAATACTGTTCTCACTCAGAGTAGCACCTGTTTATGGGCTGGGGGTGGGAGGGTCCTTCCCAGGTCTTTCCGAGTAGGTCTCTCTACATTGTCTTTATGTGGGATTGTTGGAGCGCGGGAAGGGTCCTGGTCCTGTTGCATAGGGACCTGAAGCACAGAGAGCTAAGTGGACAGTTCCAGGTTACTCATCGACCTGGCTCTAGCCCTGTCCCCTTCTCCTGTACTTGCCGGCCTCAGGGCCTACCTCAGGTCGCACTGGGTCTTCAATGCCCACCACGCAGATGCACGTGAGTTCATTGAGAATGTCATTCTCATTGTCCCAGTCGGGCTCAGGGCTGCTGGGGAAGTCACGGTAGGCCACACAGATGGTACGGAGCCCGTCACAGGCCATGGGCTCGATCACCTTCTTCACCATCTCGTCTCTGTCACGGGGCCGGAAGACACGGGGCTCCCCCGTCCCACTAAGGATCTTGCAGCACCTGGAGGAGGGAAAGGAAGGAGATGAATGAGGCCCACTTACCTTAGCCATTGGACACCCACTTGATCTGCCTCCCACAGTGACTCAGTGTGTGCAGCAGACAGGGGTGCAACTAGGTGGCCTTTTTACAGTATTTCCTTAGGCCCCTGTGCTGTCTGCTGCATGCGGCATTTGGGAGATTCCAATTGGGGGGGCAGGGAGCAATACCTCAGCTGAGATGGCTTGGGAAGGCCAAAACCTAGGCTAGTGGTTCTCTACCTTGCTCAGGTATCAGGCTCACCTGAGGAACATCTAATAAAATGAAAGTATGGGCCAGCTTTCATGGCTCTAGTCAGTGCTGTGGGACAATGATCTGTACACTGTCAATTGTATTTTAATAAAATGCTGGTTGGTCAGTAGCCAGGCAGGAAGTATAGGTGGGATAACCAGGCAGGAAGTCTGGGAATAGGAAAGCTCAGTCTTCAGTCGTCATCCAGACTCAGAGCAAGATGTGACTGCCTTGCTGAAAAAGGTACCAAGCTAACACAGACAAAAATTATGGGCTAATATAAGTTATTAGAGTTAATAAGAAGCCTGAGCTAATAGGCCAATCAATTTATAATTAATATAGACCTCTGTATGTTTCTTTGGGACTGAATGACTACAGGACCGGGTGGGACAGAAATCTCAGTCAACACTAGTCAGAGTTGTCTGAGTAAGACAGGAATCAATGGATTGTCTTTCTTCCCTCCCTTCCTTTTTTTCCTTACATTCTTTTTGTTTTTTCTTTGAGAGAGGGTCTCAGTGTAGACAAGGCTGGCCTTGAACTCAGAGATTCTCCTGCCTGACTCCTGAGTGCAGGGATTAAAGGTGTGTGTCACCATGTCTTTCACTAAGGTGATTCTAATACACTTACAAGTCAGGGTTGAGAATCTTTGGGCTCGACTGCAGGACAAATGGGGAAACTGAGGTGCAGAGGGAAACTAACTTGCTTAGGTTTGGCTTACATAGGGATGTGTGACTCAGACATCCCCAGCCATGCTGGGTGGCTTACTTTTTGAGCACGATCTCGGAGGCACCCTTGCTGTACATGCGGAAGCTCTCGTCGGGCATCTTGATGACGGTGCTCATGGACTTGCGCACGGAGTTGAAGGTGTACACCTTATACAGCTTCTCTTCCGGCATCTGGCTGCGCACCGGCTCATAGTCCTGCTTCAAGTCCAGCACGAAGCCCAGCAGGCCACACTCAGTCTTGTTGCCCACCTGCCGGGGCAGGGCACCTTCCTTTTCTGGGGGCTGTGGAGAGAAGTGGTGCTGCTTGTGCAGGGCAGGACTTGCCACAGAGGAATCCTGGCACTGGCTATGATTTTGATCCTGATGTTGCTGCATGGCTGAGCCTGCAGCAGTCAGGGCCACTGGTGGCTAGGATGTGGGCCTCTGAGACAGACACTCTAGGTCTCTGAGGCACTCTAGGCTAGTCCTGATTCTGGGGCAGATCATTAAGCAGAATTTGCTTTTTTAAAAATTATGAACAATTTCTATGTTAGTTTGTTTTCTATTGTGATAAGCGCTATGACTGAAAACAGCTTTGTTTCCAGAGGTCCTTCCGCTCCTCCAGCCAACACAGCTTGGGGGAGGAAATGGTGTATTTCAGCTCCCATGTCCTAATCATGGCCCCACAGTCCTTCATTAAAGGAAGTCAGGGCAGGAAGTCAGGGCAGGAACTGGAGCAGAAAGCCATGGAGGGACATTGTTTACTGGCTGCCTAGGGACCATCTGCCTAGGGAATGACGCCTCCCACAGTGGCCTGGGCTCTGTCACACTAGTCATTAGTCAAGAGTATGCCCCGAAATATTGTCTCCAGGTCGATCTCATGGAGGCATTTCCTCAGTTGAGGTTCCTTCACCTAGATGATTCTAGCTGTGCCACAGTAACAAAAAACAAAAACAACACAATTTCCAACATAAAAGATAATGATAAAGAAACAGACAACCACACAACTGCTTCAGATTCTTTCCATGTTTGCTTGTGTTAAGACAGGGCCTGTCACATGTAGCTCAGGCTGAATCTGAACTGGCTACACAGCCAAACATGTTCTAAACTTCCTCATCTTCCTGCCTCTAGCTCCCAAGAGCTGGATTATAAGCGTGCCACCATGTCAGGCTAGATTTTTCTTCTTTTGAAAAATAAAACATGTGGGTTGAAGTTGAACCCCTCTGTATATTTCTTCTTACCCGCAGAACCCACTATCTGACCCGGAAGGGCTCTCAGTCTTCAATTTGTTTTTAATCGTCCCTGGGTGTGTGTTCTGACATTTTAAGATAACTGTTGATAAAAACTAACTCAGGAGGTCCTTGACACTCTCCTCCCAGCTCCCCCCAGTGTTAACCTCCCACATCACCATAGCAACAATATCACAACAAGGCAGGTATGCAGACACAGTCAAAGCAACCTCATTCAGACCCCACATGCATCCACACGTATTTGGTTCTTTATCAAGGTATGGCATTGATTCCTGGAAGCATCACGATGTCTAAACAGGGCAGTTTATCATGCATCCCTGTTTCCCTCCCTGATGGCCTTAGCTTGCTCTCTCCCTGTCTCTGGACACCAGTTTCTGCCCCTCTGCTCGTCTCATGTCTCCTTTCCTTTCGGTGCACACTGGAGATCAAACTCAGATTCTTGGACACGCTAAGCAAGAGATTTACCATGTGCTTTTCCATCGAGCTACATCCCCAGCCTGTGTCAGTCACGTCAAGCATAGTACATACATGAAATCTTATAGGATGTCATTGATGGAGACTGGCTTTTTCACTCAGCATAAGCCCCTTGAAACCAGGTATCCTGTGCACCTCATGCCTTTGAGTAGCATGTCCACAGTGTGCGTGGACCATGATCCTGGTTAGGTTAGAACACTCAGAAGAGATATTTCTGTTACGTTAAAAAATGGCCAAACGGGGCTGGAGAGATGGCTTAACCATATAGTGCCTGCCACACAAGCACGAGGCCCCGGGTTCGGACTCCCAGTACCCACATGAAAACCTGGGAGTGGCTGTGTGTGCTTGTAACCCCAGTGCTGGGGAGGCAGAGATGGCAGGAGCTCTGGAGCTCGCTGGCCCAATAGTAAAGCAAAATTGGTGAACCCAGCTTCTGTGAGAGACTCTGTCTCAAAAAATAAGGTGGAGCCAGGGATGGTGGCGCACACCTTTAATCCCAGAATTCAGGAAGCAGAAGCAGGTTTATTTCTGTAAATTCCAGGACAACCAGTCTCAATAAATAAAAAAATAATAATTTGGAGAGTGATTGAGGAAGATATCTCATATTGACCTCTAGCTGATACATACATAAACACACACACATCCACACCCATGATCTCTCTCTCTCTCTCTCTCTCTCTCTCTCTCTCTCTCTCTCTCTCACACACACACACACACACACACACATACACACTGGCCTTTCCAAGAGCTCTAGCCCAATGTCTGTGTGGGCACGTAGCTCTGTCTCGCCTGTTAAAAGCTTCCTATGAGGAGGCTGGCCCCTGCTGTCACTAAGTCACTCCCCAGTCCACTTGTGAAGCTGGCTTGTGCGCACCACTCCAGTGTGTTCCTTCTAAACTCTGCAAATACCACTCTACAAATAAGCTCAATCGACTCATCCTTCCTCCTGGTTCTTCTCTTTCTCTTCTCTCCACCTGCTCCTTTGACACACCCTTCAGCATCTGCTGGACCTCTGGCAGCATCTCTTGTCCTGTTCCTGAAGAATCCTTTTCCCTTTGCTGGTGGGCAAAGTCCTTCTCTTCCTTAAGGTCATGCTCAAATATCTCCTGAGTGGGTCCATCTCTTGCTTTCTAATTCCCTCCAAGTTCCCAGGCCAAACATAACCCAGCACACAGTAGGTGCTTAGCTACTGTTTGCTGATGGCTCAAGATGGACCAGTTGGCTGGGAAAGATGTAGGGACAGTAAGGTCAGTAGAGGATGCTGTGCATGAGCAGCAGGGTAGGCTTGGGACAAGTGCACAAGTGACTGCTGGGAACGCAGCTCTGCAAGTGCTCACACTGCACCTCCGCCCCCAGACACACACCCACTCATCTCTCTGAAAATTACGGTGTAGCTACTCGGGTGGCGTGTTCTCTGAACAGTCAATGGCTGCTGGAGATAACCGTAGGCCTGGAGAGGTTTTGTAGAGGAATGACATCTGTGCTCCTTCCACCTCAGAAGTGACGTGGCCTGGGTCTCAGAGGAGCCTTGCAGAAGGGGCTATCTGAATCCGTCCTCACCCTCTGTGATATTGCCCAAGAAAGCATCTGGAGCAAAGAGGCCGATTCAGGATGCCAGCTTTGGGGCTGGGGAGACGAGCTCAGCAGTTACAAGTGCCTGCTCTTCAATCATGAGGCTGGAGCTCGGATCCCCAAGCCCATCCTGGGTAGCTCACAAATGCCTATAGCACCGGCTCTAGGGGAGCTGACACCCTCTGCTGGCCTCTGTAGGCACCTGCATACATATGCACATATACACCCACACAGACACGTATACAAGCCACCCACACAGGCACAGAAATAAAACACAATAAACTTAATTACGAAAAAGACGTCAGCCTGTACCAGTGGCTCAGGGCAGGCGTGAGCCCTTCATCATTGATGGGGCATGCCTCTGGCTTACTCTCTGTTTCTGAAGCCCTGGCTCAGGCTCGGGAAGCAGACAAGAGCATGTGGGGATATAGACATGGGTAGGCAGTGGCCCCAAGACCCATGGATGCCAGGGAAGAAAGCAGATTTCAAACATGCCCACAGTTTCCTCATCTGTGGAATGTAGGGATTAGAGCAGAGGAAAAAACAACCACTTTCACATCAGTAGAACGTGGTAAGTGATGGCGAAGTGGGATTGAGTGGAAGGTTCCTTAGCGGGTGATCTGAGGTTCAGAACACCTCTTGGTTCCCTCAGCCTGGCTAACCTGAGACTCAGCATGAAGTGTCTTGGATGGTACCCCACGCCAGGTCACACTGAATCAGTGACAACTTCCCATCAAAAAAATTTTTTTTTGAGAAAATAAATTCTAAAACCTTACTTTTGTCTCACTAAATGCTCTTTTATGTTGTACTTTAAAAACTAATTTTATAACTAACTTTCTGGTGGTTTCAGTTTTATGTGTTTTCCACAACAGCGCTCCACCCCTCTGCTAATGAAAGAAAATGACGACACAGAGGCCTTAAATAAAAATACCTAATTACTTACTTGCCCCAGAGAGCCGAGCAGTCAGGCCTGCCAAGCACCCGGCATTTTATTACCCTCTGTGAAATATTTTAATTTTCCTCTAAGAGGATTTCAAACAATCCAGTGTTGCAAATGGCAGAGCTGCCTCCTCCGTAATTCAATTTGTTTCTCTGAACTTGAGCTCTGAAATCGCCTACGTGCGTTACTAAGAAGCGGTTGGTTGCCCTTCCCTCTTTGCTCTTGACTTTTTTACATCCTGACAAACTCAGAGGTTTTGCCTGTGTTCCAGCTGCAGAAGGCATCTTCTTTATGGGGCTTCTGTTCCGAGGCTAGAGGCCTGCTTAGAAGGTGGGGCCTCCCCTTCCCTCCCCCATCTCCAGGGGAAGGGTAGAAATGAGCTGCTCTTGCTGCACAGCTGCTGAAGCCAGGCTTGAGGCTGCTGCAAGCATCCTGAATTCATCCCAGAGCTCCCTACCCTTGCTTGGGTATTAAGCCCCCAGTAGTGCAGGGTATAACCATGGGCCTATTGTAGTTGGGCCAGTTGATGCTCTGTCTTTTGGTGCTGGCGCATGGATGCAGTGGAATCAATATATGACGACTTGAAGCGCTACCAACAATATACAGTTAGAAAAAATGGGATTAAGGGCTGGTGAGATGGCTCAGTGGGTAAAGGTTCTTGCTGCCAAGCCTAAAGACCCGAGTTCAAGTCCTGGAAGCCACAGTGTTGAAGGCGAGAGATGACTCCACAAAGCTGCCCTCTGACCTCCACATGTGTGTCATGGCATGTGTGGGCTATACTTACACACATCACACCCACACACCCACACATACATAAAATTAAAACCAAATACCCAGCATACATCACCTCACACCCATTATGATGTTACTACTAAATAGCAAAAGAAATAACAAATGCCTGTTAGAACGCGGAGTGCCCAGGGCCCTTGTATGCTGTCGGTAGGAATGTAAGATGATGCAGACACTGCGGAACACGGGGATCCCCTGCAACACTTAATGCAGAGAAACGGTCACACAGTAAGGTACAAATAATGACCACAGGGACTCAAGGACACCGTAGAGCTCGCACGCTCACGGCAACTGAGCTGTGGAAGCGAGGGACGGATGAATGGAAACACATCGTGGTCTACACACACTATGGAATACTGTTGAGTCTTAAAGAGGAAAGGCATTCTGGCCTCTGCTCTTACAGGGGTGAAGTGGAGGACATGGTGCTAAGAGAAATAAACCAGACACAAATGGTCTAATCTCAAGAAGTATCAACTCAGAGATGGAGGGCTGAGGGGCTGCTGCCAGGGGCTCAGGGAAGGGCCTGGGAGGTTGGTACTAATGTTTTGCAACATGACAAGTGTATGGCTGGGTCACAGCCATGGGAATGCACACCCTCCTCCTAACCTAAAGAGGGTTGAAAGGGTCCAGATGGCAAAATGGTCAGATTTTGTGGTACATGAAGGAAACCACCCAAACAAACTCCATTCTAACCACTGATTTGAGTATTAAATATCCTCTAAGGGTCAAAATGTCTTAGAGATGGACCCCCTTAGGAGGCGGCAGAGTCTTTGAAAGGAGGGGCAGAGTAGGAGGTCTTAGAGTCACTGGGTGTCCCTCCCCCAGGACTCCGGTCTCCTTCTCTTTGGCTTTCTGGCACCATGGTGACTGGATGTCTCTGCCACATGCATCCACCATGATACATGGCCTTACCACAGCCCAGAAGCTAAGGTCCGACTGATCACAGACACCAACCAAAATGACCTATCCCTTGTTCGAAGCTGGTTTCTCTTGGACATCCTTTATAGATCCAAGGCTGATAAAGTGTGATTTGGTGATTGTCCACAGGACTGACTTTCTGGGACTAAACATCATCCTCAAGGATGGACATTGACAACGAAAGTCCCCCCCACCCCCCATGCCTGGACTTTTCTCTCCGAGTGGACTTTGCTTCCCATTGAAGCATTCGCTCACATGCCCTTCAGGCTGCATCCTCACGGCTACCAGCAGGTGGGGCTGCTGATCCCATTTTACAGCTGTGTGCCCTGAGGCCCCAGGAGGAGAGGTGGCCTTGCTCAGACACAGCTGAGCCAGGACCTGTCCCTAGATCTGCACTCCTAGCCACTGCTGGTGGCTTCTGTCTCTCTCTGCAATACTGCAGAGAGTGGCACCGTCAGGGAGTCTGCACAACAGGCTCATCTCTGCCTGCCTCCAGCACGGAGACTCTATCAGTTGATTGCTAAATCTTCTGTGTCGCTTGCTGCTAGTAGGACACCAGAAGGAGTGAATTTTGGCAGAATTTGTCCCCCACAATTGTCACTTAAGGGCATGCATCCCCAAGAGTTTCTCAGGAACTAGGTTTCTTGAAGACAGCAAGGTGATCAAGTCATGCAGTGAACCACACTAGTGAGCCTTGAGATCTTTCTGAGAGGCTGGGGAGCAGGAGGATGGGTGTGTGTCTAGGACACAGGAGTCCCTTGACACGGAAAGCAAAATTCCCAAGCTCCTTATGCTCTATATGGATGGCTCATATGTGTACTGCTCATATGGACTGAGACCTGCCATGTAAGTAGTGTGTCGTATTTTGATGGCATATGGTATATGTTTATGGTATATGCAGTGGCTGGGAGGAGTGGTATATACAAGTGGTTAGCATGCGTGTGTTGTGGTATATAGTATGTATATGCAACAGACTGTGTGTGTGATGTATGTCTATGACGGGTGATGGTGTGTGACATGTGTATGGGTGGTACATTGTATCATGTGCTCTGTGTCCTGTGATGTGTAGTGTGAATGGCATGAAGGTATAGGGTATATGAAATACATTCTATGCATGCTATTCTTTGTGATGTGTTATATGGGGTTGGGTATTGTATGGCGTTTGCTGTGTGTGCTGTGCTGTGAAGTATGCATATGATCTGTTACATGTTATGGTTTTCTATGTTACATGTAATGTGTAGCAACATGGAGTGTGTGTTGGTATAAGGGTGTGTTCTGGTGTGAGGGTGTGTGCTGTTGTGAGGGTATATGCTGGTGTGAGGGTGTGTCTTGGCGTGAGGTGTGTGCAGGTATGAGCATGTGTGTGCTGGCGTGAGTGTGTGTCCTGGTGTAAGGGTGTGTCCTGGTGTGAGGGTGTGTCCTGGAGTGAGTGTGTGTCCTGGTGTGAGGGTGTGTCCTGATGTGGGGGTGTGCAGGTAAAGTGTAGACCACAGGGTGGGGCACTGCTATTAATAGCTCCATCAGAACTAGAATCCCCGGCTGGGGTCTCTAACTCTAGACATCTTTCCCCAGAGATCCTGTTTGTAAAAGATGAAAAACCAGGATTGCCGCTGAGTTTAGCATGGCGGCTCCTGTCATCTTACCCACCCTAGGCCACAATCTCCTTCACGCCTGCAAAGTCCCTTCTGGCTTCTTCCACATTCCTCTGTTTTCCTGTCTTGGCCAGAGTGTAGCTACAGGATGTCGGCTGAGTAGGAGCCACTGAGACTCACTGGAACTAGACTGGACCGTGGGTTTGAAGCTAGGACCTGATTCGAGGGCATCTCTACTTCCCACAGCCGTTTTCCCCTCCTTGTCCTCCCATCACAGCCTGGCCCCATGACTCACAGGGCTACAATCAGATTCTACCATTTGGGCATTACTCAGGCTCCCTGGTCAGGTGACACTGCAGCCACCTTAGGTGAGGACACTCTGAGACTCCAGAGCTTCTAACAAGACACATCTGGGCTTGTCTGTTTAAAAACTACCTTCTCAGGGCCTTGTTCCTTCTGATCCAGGTCCAGCTCCAAGGACATTCCTTCTCTCTCCATAGTTCATGTTTTCAGAAACATGCCCTCTGTGGGCTCTCACGTGGCTTCAGATCCACACACAGCTATCCCCCATTTGATGTTCAAATGTTAAGTACCAGGTCTGCCTGCTTTCAAGAGCCCGCGTCTGCTCAGCAGCTTCCGCTAGGCAAGACTGAGTGTGGGCGGAAGAGCATGCCTTCTCAGGTAGGCAGAGAGCCGCTTCCATTGGAACACTTGGCTGTTTCTCTGAGAAGGGCAGGGTGACAAGGAGCCAGAAGTCTTGAGATTCAAAGAGCTGGAGACTACAAAGGCAAAGGCGTGAGCACAAAGAACTTGCCGTAGGATTTCTGAGGCAGGAAAGCAATTTGTAACAAAAAGGATGACTCACCCCGCTTTCTTTGGAGGTCAAGTCTAGTTTGTTACCAAGCGCAGTAGGAGTGGAAAGAAAAGCGAGTTCTCTGAAGGGATAGTGCTCAGGCTTGAGGCTGGCCCGCGGGGCTTTCCCAAGTCTCTCTGCCTCCTCAGCCCTTGCAGGACGCTCCATCTGTGCTTTGGCGGGTCTCCTGAGGACTGAGGCTCATCTGTGGCCTAAACCCCTCAGGCCCCAAGCTTCATCTCTCATGCCCATGTTTCCACAATGAGTTGAGCATCTCTAGGTTTGTGGGTCTCGGTGGGGTTATACCTGACTGGAATGCCATTGCCCTCTGCCCCTTGAGAGCTCCTCTGGAATTCCCTGGGACCCTCTGCTACGTGGTGCCCAGGAACCACCTTAAACTTCCGATCCTGTCTTACCACCTTCTGGAGTTCTGGGACTACACGTGTGAGCCATCACATGTGGTTCATGCAGGGCTAAGGATTGAATACAGGGCTTCGTGAGTGCTAAGTGAGCATGCTAGCAACTGAGCTACACCTCCGCTCTGTGCGCTTGGTTTCTAAAGAATAAAAGGTACAAGTAAATCAAGAGGTCTCTGGATCACTGATTGCAGCTTTTGTAGCCAAGGATGGTTTGGGAAGAGAACAACTCAGCAATCTGAAGTTAGCAATTGAGTGCTGGTGCTGCCATGGTCTGGATCTGGGGTCAATGTCTACCTCTCATTGCCATGGAAAGAGGTATGGGAATGATCCTGAGATTCCTACTAACTCATTCTCATTCACACTGGCCAGTGTAGCCATCTACCTACCTAGGTCCGTCTATCCAGTCACCCATGCTCATCCATCCATTCATTCTTTGACATTCACACCTCATCCATCTATCCATCCAACCATGCATCCATCTACCCACCCACTCAATCCATCCATCCATCCATCCATCCATCCATCCATCCATCATCTTTTACTCACATCCATCCATCTACCTACCTAACCACCCACATCAATTCAATCATCTATGCATTTAGAGTGACCCATGTCTATCCATCCACCCATCCATCCATCCATCTGCAAAATATATCCATCTATCCAACAGTCCATCCATCCGCTCACCATATCCATCCCCACTCATCCATCCAAATCCATATATCCTTCTCTGTCCATTCACAACTATCCATCCATGTGCCCATAGCATCACTCTCTTCCTCTTTCCCTCTCTCCGTCCCTCTCCTTCACCCCACTGATAACATAGCTATTTACAAGTCACTTATCCCACATCCATCTAGTATTTCTCAGAAGTCTATTCCAGTGGACCAGAGGGGACGTAATTGCTGCTCACTGTCAAAGCACATACAGGCTTCACGGGACACCAAGAACACAAGAACAGTTTCTCACATGGAATGTTAAACAGCATGTAGGAGTCATGCCCTGGCCAGAGCCCTGTGTCCCTGGTTAAAATCTGATCCCAGCACCAGGGGAAATATACTGTATCTTTCCTGCCATTTCCTCTTGCGTGCTTCAAGCAGTCCTTCAGTTTGGAGCTCCAACTTTAGCTTGCAGGGTAGATGGATGTGCTGGCTAGTTTTACCTGACATGTGTAGACAGTCATTTGGGAAGAGAAACTTCTCTTGTGTGTGTGTGTGTATATATATAGAGAGAGAGAGAGAGAGAGAGAGAGAGAGAGAGAGACAAGGTTTCTCTGTGTAGCCCTGGCTGTCCTGGAACTCTCTCTGTAGACCATGCTGGCCTTGAACTCAGAGATCCATCTGCTCTGTCTCCTGAGGGCTAGATTTAAAAGCATGTGCCACCAAACCAGGCTTGGAAAGAGAGACTTTCAACTGGAAAATGCTTCCATAAGGTCGGCCTATAGGCACGTGTGTAGTGCATCTTCTAAATGACTGATTTTGGGAAGACCCAGTGCATCTAAGTGGGGCCACTTTTGGGCTGGTGGTCCTGGGTGCTATAAGAATGCAAGATGAGTAAACTGTGAGTGGGTAAGCCAGTAAGCAGCATCCCTCCACGACCTCTGCATCAGTTCCTGCTTCCAGGTTCCTGTCCTGACTTCCCTCAGTGATGGACTCTTATGTGGAAGTATAAGATGAAATAAATCGGGGCTGGAGAGATGGCTCAGTGGTTAAGAGCATTGCCTGCTCTTCCAAAGGTCCTGAGTTCAATTCCCAGCAACCACATGGTGGCTCACAACCATCTGTAAAGAGGTCTGGCGCCCTCTTCTGGCCTTCAGGCATACAGACAGAATATTGTATACATAATAAATAAAAAAAAAAAAGATGAAATAAATCTTTTCCTTCCCAAGTTGCTTCTGGTCATGGTGTGTCATAATAGCAACAGAAGCCAACAAAGACAATGGACTTCTGCCCCAGTCCCTTCTCAGGCTTCACCTGGACCAGGGAAGGATCCAGGCTAGAAGAGCCTGGGTGTGAAGCTGATCCTTTGGACACCAGGCCTTTCTCAAACCCAGCGCAGGGGGTGTAGTGGTTGGTTCTGATTTTCTGATTCGGGCCTTTTGATGGAGTATCTTTAGGGCTGTGGCCGCCTGGCTTTGCCTCTAGCTACCTGGCAGGTTTTGGGGAACACCCGCTTCCTACCCAGAACAATGTTCCATCGTCTGATGTTTTTCCAGCTTCTGATTTGCTACCAGTGGTGTCCTCTCAGCAGGGCGATTCCCTGATGAGTAAACATAGCAGGTCCTCCACATGGCAACCACACACCAGGCATTGGGCAGGCACCCGCCACTCACAAACACAAATCATCCTCACCACAATCCAACCATTTCCCTGGAGGAACATAACAGAGGGGTTGGGTAACTTCATTCACACAGTGATGGAGGGGTTCGAAGTCAGGCCAGCACAGGCGTTTTTACCACATATACCACCATTTGCTGGTATGCCAGAACAATTTTGGAAAGACCCAGAAAGACGGGCGCGGAGGTCCTGGGGTGACAAGCTTTGTGACACAGCAAGGGAACCTGCTGCCTGAGAAGTGAGTGATCTCCTGACCTGTGTTACAAATCAGTACTCCTGGTCCTGGGGCCTGGCAAGGATGGAGATATTCTAAAGGGACACATGTGTGCCTCCCTTCGGCTTATCAGACTACAGAAACAACACATGGAAATTTCCCCAGGAATCTTAGTCTGTGAGAATGAAAACGGCTGAAGTCTGGTGCTAGCCAGAGGGGAATTAGTCACCTAAACGCGATCTCACGCGGTTCCCACTCATCAGACCATCCTGCAGGACAGACTGGAGCTCAGATAATGACGGGCCAGTGATGGGTGGGACCATGCCCCAACCGGGGGCTTTAATTATGTATACCCCTTGCCTTCTATTTGAGCGAAACTTGTGCTATGACTTAGGGCAGGAGAGGGTCTCTAGACCTTTTTTGTCCCTCTTACCAACATGGCTACCTTGGGTAAACCTCCCTTTCCCTGCTTTTCTCTATTAATTTTGTCTTTAATTGGACTACTGAGGATGAGCGCTCAAGCCTGGCTTGTAAGGAGGCTGTCCGTGCCTAAGCTCTGACTCCACCTAACTCCAGTTAACATGGCTCCTCCTCAGTCTCAGCATCTGCAACCCTACCCTGGGCAGACAGCTGACCTCTGACCCTGATGCTGCCTAGACACAGCGTCAGCTCGCCTGAAGACACCACCCAAGCTTCCTGCCAGCCTTGGAAGCATTGCTCCATGGAGAATCCCCACTGTTCAGCCAGAGGTGACAGATCCCAGGTACTCCCTCTGATTGTACAGGACTCACAGGCATCGCAGTCCACGCCCACTGTGTGGGGCTGCGCCCGCACGGCTACCCCTGCTACCCTGCTCTGGGAGCTGCCCGCTGCTCTCTGCCAACTCTGCAGCACAGAAGCATTAGCAGTGTCTGGTTATTTCCAGGAAGTTTGGGGAACAGAAGAGAGCACTGCTGATCCCCCTTGCTTCCGAATCGGGGGGGGGGGCGGGGAATAAGAATGTTGTCATTTCCGGCGTCTCCCCTCCACCCAGTGCTCTACCACACGCGATGTCTGACCTGCTTTCCCCCTTGTCACTTTGCTTCCCCTAGCCTGCTGCCCCAGGGTGGCAGCGATGACTGCTCAGCTGGTGGAGGGGACAGAAGAGGCCTCCTCCTCCCCTCACCAGCCTGGCCTCCCTGTGACCGAATCACAGGCTCCTCAGCCACCTCTGGGGGCTCTCAGCCTCCTCTGGGGGCTCCTTACAGACCCATGCTGATGCATTCGAGGGTTCCAGCAGGCTCAGGAGCAGGAGGGGAGGTCAGGACTCCCACACATTTGGAGGGTCGCTCAGCTGCCCAGGATGAGAAACACCCTACAGCTGGGCAGCAGGGAACATCTAGACGGGAGACGTCTGGTGAATTATCAGGAGGACACCAGTGCTTCTCAACCAAGCAGGGAGCAGGCCAGTTAGCTGAGACAGGGAGTTACGTCTCATTCACGGGGATGTCTCGGTAACATCAGCCTTCTCCAAGAGACACACCCCGTGAACTGGTCACCCTGATATACCTCTCTGAAACCAGGCTCTTCCCAGAACTTCCCTGTGAGAGAGGGCATAGGCCACCACACTGGAGCCAGTCTCCTGATGTGCACATATTGACCAATACAGCAAGACAAAATGACATAGTGGCAGCTCCTAGCTCAGGTCTCCAGAAAGCCTGCATGGCCTCTGTTCCCTCTCGTCTTCCTGTGGACACGTGAAGACTATCCTGGCAGAGGTGACAACATGCCAAGCTGAGCGGAATCAGCCTGGACCCAGTGCTATCCCGCCCCCTTTCAGCACAGCTGTCTACATGAGCTGAGAGGCATAAGGAAGGCCAGGAGAGGTGGGATGAGGCCCAGCTTGAATGCTCAGTGCCACCCACAGGCCACTGGTCACGGACTCCCCCAGAAGTCTGCAGATGCTCAAGTCTCTCTGATAAAATGGTGCAGTAGAACCCATGCAAATCCCACTTCAATTCATCTCTTGATGACTTAGACCCAGTGCAATGTAAATGCTAAGAAACGGCTGTTTCTGCATCGTTAGGGTGTAAGGACAAGGACATAAAGTCTACAAATCACCAATGTCACACCCTAAACGTGAACTCTGTGTCAGGACTCTTGAGCTGGCCTTGGGGTGAAGTTTCTAGATCTCTTTGTTTTTCCTAATGTGGTCACACCGAATGACCAGCCCCCCCTCCCCCATACTGCTGTTCTCTGTTTCTTTGCCTTCAGCTGGACTACTGAGGACGAGTAGCCAAACTTGGCTTGTAGAGAGGCTGCCAGGCCCAGGCTCTGATACACATATCTGTGTCAGTGCATTGGTTTCCGTGTGTGCACATGTACAGATGTGCACATGTGCAGATGGGTGACAGTCGAGGGGCATCAGGCGTTTGCCTCAGGAGCCTTCCAGCGTGCTGTATGGGATGGCATCTCTCACTGACCTGGGGCTTGATAATAGGCTCGGCTGGCCAGTCATTGTGCCCCCAAAGGTCCACCTATACCCAGCTCTCCAGTGCTGGGATCGGAAGTGTGCTCACTCACACCTAGCCCAGATATGCTATGACCCACACAAGGAGGCCAGAGGATAACTTGGGGACTCAGTTCTATCCTTTACAAGTACTGGAGATTGCCCTGCTGGTTGGGCCCAGCCGCAAGCCCTTCTTCAACTCAGTGAGCCACCTAAGTGGCCCATAGACCTGGTGTTTTAAAAGCGAGTCTGAGTATTGAACTGAGGTCCTTGTGTTCACAAGACAGTTGCTCCACCCACACCGTTTCCCCAGTCCTCTCCCTCAGATTTCTGAGCCAGTGTTATTGTGGGGGACTGGAGTGTGCTCACACAGAGTGACGACTGTTTACAGCTGCTCTGAGCTCTGACTTGGAGTAATTTGATGTGTGGCAAAAGCTAACCAATTATGGCTGGATGTGGTGGCACACACCTTTAATCCTAGCACTCAGGAGGCAGAGGCAGGTGCATCTGAGTCCCAGGCTAGAGTTACACAGTGAAACCTTGTCTCGAAAAGAAGTGTTTATTTATTTTTAAAATTGTGTGTGTGTGTGTGTGTGTGAATGTGTGTGTTTCAATGGCAGGGATTAAAAACAAATATCTAGATCACGCAATCATCAGTAATAACTAGTAATAACAGTTT
Source organism: Alexandromys fortis (assembly GCF_014885135.2). NCBI lineage: Eukaryota > Metazoa > Chordata > Mammalia > Rodentia > Cricetidae > Alexandromys > Alexandromys fortis. Next base: position 3,550,243 of record NW_026067943.1, read on the forward strand.
CTTTGGGTTTCACAAACATTGCAGCCATGTGAGGAGAGAGTTAAGAGTTGAGCTAACCGCAGGGTGGTGGTGGCACACACTTTTAATCCCAGCACTAGGAAGGCAGAGACAGGTGGATCTCTGTGAGTTCGATGAGAGCCTGATCTACAGAGCAAGTTCCAGGACAGGCCTCAAAGCTACAGAGAAAGGCTGTCTTGAAAAACGAAAAACAAGCAACAAAAGTCGAGCTGCCGATTATGTGATTGTCAGAATCAGCAGCCCATCAGGTACCCCACTATGGAGGATGCTTCCATGCCCACTTACCAGGATCTTGGTGGTGTAGGCGCTGTTGATGGCGATGGCGTTGACCAGCAGCTCCATGGTTTTAGCATTGATGGAGCTGGGATCAGGGATCTCCTTGTAGTGGACATCGCCGACATAGGCCTGGACCACGGTCATGCGGTTGGTGGTCAGCGTGCCGGTCTTGTCTGAGCAGATGGCCGTGGCATTGCCCATGGTCTCACAGGCATCCAGGTGGCGTACCAGGTTGTTGTCCTTCATCATTTTCTAGAGAACGGGGACGTGAAAGGGAAACTGAGAGGAAGCGAGGGTGAGGGGGATTTCCCAGGCCTCAGCCTCCCCTTGACCTTCTGCATGTGCCAAATGACCCCTGGGCTCCTTTAGCCCCGCATGTGGGTCTTCTGCTCCTCTTCACTAATCATTTGGACCAGTTAACATTTGATAATTGAATTTATTAATTTTTACCACAGAAGTCACTCACATTGTCTTTTGAGAACAAGGTCTCATGTAGTACAGGCTGGCCTGGAACTAGCAATTCAGCCAAGGATAACCTTGAACTTAAGATATTTCCATCTCTGTCTTCCAAGTGCTGGATTACAGGTGTGTTCAACCACACACTGCTTCATCTATATTTTTCGTTTTTCTTTTTGTGACAGGGTTTCTTTGTGTAGCTCTGACTGTCCTGGAACTCACTCTGTAGACCAGGCTGGCCTTGAACTCACAGAGATCCACCTGTCTCTGCCACCCAAGTTTTGGGATTAAAGATGCGTGCCACCACTGCCTGGCCATGTGTATTCTTAAAAACCATTTTCTTTTATATTTATTTAGTTTGTGTATATAAGTGTTTGCCCACACATATGTGTGTGTATCATGTGTGTGCCCACAGAGGTCAGAAGAGGGCATCAGAAGCCCTGGGTTGGAGTTACAGGTAGTTGCAAACTACCACGTGGGTGCTGGGAACTGACCTGGGTTCCCTGGAAGAGCAACAAGTGCTCTTAATCTCTGAGCCATTTCTCCAACCTTCTCATTTGCATTCTTCATGGAAAAAAAGGATAGGAAAGATTTTAAAAAATTAAGGCTGGGTCATCCCTAATTATTCCTATTTTAATGTAAGTAAGTGCTCCTCATTTGGTTCTGAATTTCTCAAATGCTTTCCTGGTGCCTGGTGAGAGAACCATCAATTTCACCCTAAGTAGATACATTCAGGATACATATGTACACAGATAAAATGTCTGTAAAAATAGGAAAATAATAATGTCATTATCACAAGGTGATAGAATTGCAGAATAGTATTGACTTCTTCAAGCCTATAAATCACCTTTTCTATAATGGACATTTATTATAGCATGCATAATAAAAACTACGTGTGTGCATCTGTGCATGCACACATGTGTATACATGAGACAGTTAAAGGAGCGTAGTTAGTGTTCTCTGTGACTCTCTGCCTCATCCACTTGAAACAGAGTCTATCACTGAATCTGGAGTATGTTGGCGAGACTGACTGGCCACCATCCTGTCTCTGCTGGTCAAAAGCCCTGGGGACACAGGCACACACAATCAGGCCTAGCTTTTTACATGGGCTACTAAGAGTTTGAACTCAGGTCCTCAGGCTCACACAGCAAACACTTACACACTGAACCATCTCCCTAGCCCCCCCCACCCCCCCACACAGGAAAAGGAAAATAAATGTTAGTGAGAAGGCCCAGTAGATAGTGACTTGCTGGGACCCAGACGGTGGAAGGAGAGAAATGACACTCTACGTTATCCTCTGACTCCCGAAGTACACTGTGGCACATGTGAGCACGTGCGCATGCACACACACGTGTGCGCACACACATAAATGTAATACAAAAGAAAATGCATATAGGTTACTGCCTATAACACATATTTCACTTATCAACATCCTTTCCTTTTAAATTTATAGCACTATCCTACCGGACCTGGCAGTATTTATTTCCTTCTCTGTGCCTTTGTTTCTGACCCAGTTCTATACTCCTAACTCCTAGATTCTCCCACAAGTAATTGAACTGGTGTAATTCTCAGGCAGGCCCTGCTGACACGCTGACCCCACGTGACAGGAGCGCTTGTGAGAAGTCACCAGAGGCAGCATCAAGTGGAGTCTGTGCTAGGGATCTGATTTCCTTCATCCTGGTCCCTAGAGCAGCTCTTTATTACAGGATTAAGAGGAGTGCAACCGGACAATTTAGATAGAGATTTAGTTCACTGAAAATGAGTATCGGCAGGATAGAATGCTATTGCATTTCCCCGTCTTATAACTTGTGATAATGAGTGTACAGTGAGTGTCTGATCAATGAATTTGCAACATGCTTTATAGTCTGTTTTCTGGTGCTATTTTGTAGGGATTTTAGGAGACCTGGGAGGAGACTGAAAATCCACTTCCCAATTGATAAATTCCAGCTGAGCAAGATCACGTGTGTGGTGAGATGAAGCCTGGAGTTTGAACCCAGCTCCTCCTTACCTCCCAGCTCCTCTTGACCTCCCAGCTCTTCCCAACCTCCCAGCTCCTCCTGACCTCCCAGCTCTCCCTAACCTGTCACTCTAGTTCATTCCATAACCTTCTAGTCCACCTGTCCTCATTGAAGGAACCTTGGCTCTTTGCTTTAAGGGTCTCTTGTTGGAAGTCAGGCACGGTGGCACATTCCAGCACTTGGGAGATAGAAGCAGAGGGAATGCTGTAAGTTCAAGGCCACCCTGGGCTGCACAGTGACAAACAAAACAAAACTCAAGACAAAGTCTACAAATATCTCCCATCAGGACTGTCCAGCATGGTAGCTGCAGAGGGATGATGGACACATGAAGTGTGGCCCAGAGTGTATAGAAGACGCTAGATTTACAGGCATTATGAAAACAGATACCCAAAGGAAGCATCTCTTTTGTGCTGATTACATGGTGGATTGTTGGTAATTTGGACACACGTTTGAGTAATTTGTATTATTAAGGTTCATTAAGCTACCTGGCGATTATTTTCTTTTTTCTTTTGGAGACAAGGTCTCACATATTTCAAGCCGACCTTGAACTTGCTACGTAGATGAGGATGACCTTGAACTTCTAAACTTCCTGCTCCACTTCACAAGCGTTGGGATCACAGGTGTGCATTATTGTACCCATTTTATGTGGTGCTGGGGATCAAATCCGGAGGGAGCCACATGCATGCCAGGCAAGTGCCCTGTCCCCGAGCTATATCCCCAGTTACATTCATACCCCTCATATGTATACTTGCTCATACAGGCGCATGCGGAGGCTAGAGACTGACGCTGGGGTATCTTTTCTGCCTTATGTTCTGAGCAGGCTCTCTCCCTCAACCCGGAGGTTGCCATGTCAGCTATATTGGCTGTCCAGCACGCTCCCTTTATGATCTGTCTGTGTGGGGTCCCTAGGGCTGGGGTCACAGGTTCATGCTATGAGGACTGACTTTTATGTGGGTGCAAAGCTCTGGCCTTGGGCTTTCACACATAGCCCAGCAAACGCTTTATACTCTAAGACAGTTCCCCAGCCCTGTCTTTAGAAGGGCAGTTACTAGGACGGTTAAAATGATGTGCCTGGATTGTATGCTGTTCCTGTTAAGATCCTGCTAGCCCAAGAGCTCACCACTGTGCTCTTGATGGTGACCCCCCCAGGGCAAGCTCAAAGGGGAAATGTTGGCCTCACTATTTATCATGTGGTTTTGCCAGTCTCAAGCCAGAGAGAAAAACTTCAGAAGATGCTCAGCCTAAAACTGTCTGCTCATGATGTCCCCAAACCAGTTCTGCCAAGCTTCACAGAGTCCCTGTGGTGTGGCAATGGGAACCTACTTCCGGCCATGCAACAGCTCGCCTTGCCAGGCGCTGGGCCCTTGAGGAGCACTGCGCGGGGACCTGTTCGGGCTTTGGTTTGTGGGAAGGGGTTTCTTTGAGAACTGTAAGAGAGGGAGCTGATAAGGGCTGTATCCCTTACACAGAACCGCCACTTGCTGGCACTTGCAGGGAGATCACTCTCTATATGAAATTACATCGCAGAGCGCCGTCCAAATTCCGGCTTGGAAACTGACGCTCGCCTTGCTCTCTGGCTGAGCTGCCAGTGTCTCAGAACAAAAGCCTTCTCAGCCACGCCTTGGTGTTGGGATCCTGGTAAACAGGAGTCCATGTTCCTGGCCAACAGGATGGGGGAAGTCCCAAGGGAAGAGGAAGGACATGAGCAGACAGGACACTCTGGTAGTGGCCCCACAGGCCAGATTTGTAGCACGTGGGCTCTCTGATGGTACATGGGATGCTTCAGTAGATACATAGGCGTGTAGGGAAAGTCCTAGATTCCCACCTGGTCAGCACACATTCAGGTGGTATCTCATGTAACTGCTTGTAAACCCGCCTGGTTTTCAGTAACCCCTACCTGAGGGGTAGCAGCTTCCTGTGTGGTTTTGCTCAGCTTTCCCACTCCCTACCTGTTGGGTTTGGTGGAAAGGGGCTGTATTCTGGCTTGCACGGTGGTGTCTGCATTTGACAGTTTGCACTGCTGTGGCCTCGGGCTTGCCAATGAAATCATCTATCACGGAGCCATATCGTAGTCCCATTTTATTTGCTAAGTCTGAGTTGATTGTCAATATGTATCAGGACAGTTTATATTAAGTATAGATTTTTGGCTTCTTTTTGAAAAAACTTCTGAAGGTCTGGCCAGCCCAGGTTGCATCCCCATAAAGTCGTGCTTGGCTGGGTTGAATAAGGGGACTCCTGGTGCAGGGTCTAACTCTCAGTTCGCACCATGCCTCTAAGGCAAAGCCTGGCGGACCCACATTCTCTCTCCAAGTCCCTGCTGCAGTCACGCACGTCTTAGCTCATATTTAAGTTCCGGGTCCTCCCTGGTTCCTTGACAGAAGCCCAGCTGGGACGGCCTCAGCCACCCGACACCGCTCTCCTTCCTTACCTTCACAGAGTAGGCCAGGGAGATGGTGACAGCCAGAGGGAGGCCCTCGGGCACGGCGACCACCAGCACCGTCACACCAATAATGAAGAACTTGACGAAGTACTGCACGTAGACGGGTGTGCACTCTGTCAGCCATGGCTTCTTGTTGACCACGAAGGTGTCCACGGTGAAGTAGAGCACCAGGATGATTACCGTGATGGCCGACATCACCAGGCCTGTGACGTGGGGACACCTGCTCAGAGGGCTCCAGGGGAGGGCTGAGGTGTGCACTAAACCCCTTCTGAAGGCCTCCTGGGGCAGACCTCAATTCACTCCTAGTTAGTTGTACTTCCTTGTTTTGTGGCCTAGAGCAAGTCCTGGGTCCTCAGTTGCCTCTTCTGTATGAGGCCTGGGGGCAGATTTCCTGCCTATGTTTTGCAACGCTCATGTGGAAATGCAAGTAAAATGCCTACTACGGTGCCTGCCTACGTGACACTCAGCCACACTATAAACATTTGTGGAGGGAACACAAGAGTCCAGTGAGAGCCACCTGTATGCAAGTGTCATACAATTAATGAGGTAAGGTTGAAATCTCACTCACTCAACAAACACCTCTGGGCACCTGTGATGTGCCAGGTGCAGGGTGCTTCCATCTTTAGGACACAGAGAATGGGCAGTAACAAATGCAGACACCCTGTCCAGGCAGAGGTAGGTAAGAAACCAGTAGGGAAGAACACAGCAAGAGTGTGGGATGATAGGCACAATTGTGTGTGTGTGTGTGTATGCGTCACCATGCTTGGCTATAAGAAGATCACTATAGACATGGATTGATGCCATGAAGGATGCTACAGTGTGGCTGCTGGAGCTAGCACGACCAGGGATGGTGTCTTGGAGTAGATGGTATTTGAGGAGCTATCAGGATGTGCAGTGGTCCTGGGGAGAGGGTACCAGGTTTAGGGAACAGAGGCTCAGCTAAGGGAAGTGACTGGATGGCAGCTCCAGACTAGGGTGATGCTGGGTCCTCGGCGTCCCTCCTGCCAGATCAGTGTGCCTATCTCTGAACTGCTGCGTGTGCCCACCCACGTGCCGTGGGGACTGTGGCCACCTGCTTTCTCTGATGGAGGAGGGCCGATGGTATGGCTCTGAGGGCGCAACCACCCCAAACAGTTGCCCATGATGCCCTGGCTAATGTACAGGTTTCAAGGCCCAGGCAGCTCTGCACGGTGGGTGTGCTCCGTCATGCAGCTTGTGGTCTAGGGGTCCCATGGGGAGAAGCAAAACCTAGGAATTCTCCACAGGTCTCAAGATCCTCTGACTTTCCACCCTCTATGATATGTATTTCCTGCTCAGCAGACTCAACTTGGAGGGCCCATCCATAATCCGTGGCCACCAGGGATTCAGCCCCAAAAGGAGGTAGGGAGAGGCTGGGAGCCCAGGATGCTTGACTGTGAACTTTATCCCTGGCACGGTGGTGGGAGTGGAGACTGAGGTCTTCAGGGGCCAAGAGGTTGTCATCATTTAATTTCTTGGTCCCTCAGCGCCACATGTCACTGTGGAGTCACCTGCCTGTGACAGCAGACTGTGAAGGAGGAAATCCCTGGGCCCATATCTCCCCCACCCAGCTCCAGCTGCGGAACATCAGAGCCTAGCTCTATCCTTGCCTGACAGCCGCAGGGGCGGGAAGCCAAGCTCCCGGCAGCCGAGAGCTGTCACCAGGTTTAAATATAGACCACTGAGCCTATAATTTGCATCTGTCCCCTGCTGCGCTGTCTATAATTAGAAATGGAGACAGCCACAGAGGCCTCAGTAGCCAGGTGGGAGGCCTTGCCATTCATACATCCTCAGCACAAGGGGAGGTCAAGGCTGTGCTGGGGCTCACCTTGCAGCTGGGCTTGGCTTCCTGGGCCAGGAGACTGCCACAGTGATTGCCTGCAGCTAAACTTCTCACTTGGGAAGCCTAGCTTGCTTCTAGGGGCCTCAGACAAGTCCTTCTGCATGGACTCCTGGCTCTGCAGTGAAGTCCTCCTTCTGCACTATAGCTAGGGTGGTCATCAGCAAGGCCAAATCCATTCTGGTTCTCCCTTGCTGTTACCTCTTCCGTATCCTATTCTCAGGATAAAGTCTTTGCTGTCCTCAATGCTGGGCCCTACAGGGTCTGTCTGGCACTGTGTAAGTCATAGGTTAGGCCCCTTGTCTACACAGTCACCTTTAATTATCAAAGTAATGTATCAGACGGTGACAAGAATTATCCCCATTTACCAGGGAGAAGACAGGGACCCACAGGTAGGGGAAACTGTCAGCCCAGATGCTCAGAGCCGTAGCTGTGGCGGGTTGACTGTAGAGCAATGTGGCTCAAGGCCCATTGGAATCAAGATGCTTCTTTTCCAGGTGAGGTGAAAGAGGGCAGAGCAGGGTGGGGCCTGGCAACCAGGCACCTGCTGGGAACTCACCCGCCTTGCCGATCTGCACAGCCAGCTTGGTGAGCTTGCCCTGGAGCACCGACTTCTCTTTCTTGTGCATGTTGGCTTTCTTCTTGTCGTCCGCATCGCCACCCTCTGCGCTCTTCAGGGGCTGCATCTCCATAGCAGCTGCCCCATCCTGCTGCTTGGCTGTGGGGGCAGAGCATGAATGTGCACAGAGACACACACACACACACATGCAGGTCAGCCTATAGGCTGGGATCCTAGCACCCGCCCTGCCTGCCCAGGAGAAACACTGATCGCCCCGTCTGGGCCCTTTGTGGCTGGCAAAGAAGCCTCGGATGGGACCTGTCCCTTCCAGCTGTAGTCTCTGGGTCCCAGCAGTACCTGGGATCAGAGACAACTTTGGGGCTTTACCAGACAGGACTCTACCCTGGATTCCCAGCAGGACAATGCTGAGCCGAGCTCATAGACCCCACCCCAAATGGGCCCTTGCCCTATCACAATCAGACAGAAAGAGAAGGGCTCCCCGCTGGGTGTTCTTGAGGCCAAATTGTTGGGATGCTAGGGAGCTAGAATTGGAAGGACACAAAACATGACTTAAAAAAGAAAGCAAGGTGTCCCAGGCACAGTGCTAAGCTCTCATATCCAGCCAAGGGATCCTCTTCCGTGTGGGACAGACAGAAGAACCTAGCGCTCTTTCTGTCGCAGAGGCCTGGCCAAGCCTCCACTGTAAGAGCCTCTAAGAGACGACTTCCAGACCCCAGCTGATGGGTAGGCTTGTGAGACCCTCACCTCGCTATGACACCTGAATCACGACTTCACCCCCAAACATGCCAGAGCTCCCCATAGGTGTGCGTGGTTCGCCTCTGGCCCCAAGGAGTCCCTATCTCTGTGACTCAAGCCCCATGGCTGTGGTTACCTTTGCTCTGGCTGCTGTCGGCACTGCCGTCCTGCATTTTACCTACACAACAGAGAATTTCAACAGACAACAGGCAGCACAGGTCATCACGGGGACACAACAGGCCACAAACACTCATGTCACAGACAGGAAGGACCAAGCTGCTCAGGGGTGCTGAGGAGATCTAGAATGAAGGTCAGCCTGGCCATCATGTTGGCCACAGGGGCTGTGGGGCCAGAAGGATCTTGATTCTCTTTGGGACTGGATGGGTGTGCGTTTCTGTTGGAATAACTTTGGCCCTGGGTGTTTTCTAGGTGAAAAGAATGAGCTGGAAAGTTAAAGGGACCAGAGTCTGCACAGGAGGCTGAGGGAGGCTCCCAGACCTCCAAACTGAGCCTGGCATGATGCTTATGGCTGAAAGAAGGAAAAGAGAAGCTTTGAAATCTTTCCTTCTTTTCTCCCTCCCTCCCCTTTGCAGTACTGAGGATTTGAACCTAAGGCTTTGTGTATACCAGGCAGGTACTCCACATTGTGCTATATCCCCGCCCTTTAATGTTTTATTCTGGAGACAAGGTCTTGCTAAGTGTCTTGACTGGCCTGAAACTCGTGACCCTCCTGCTTCACCTTCTAGCTATATCATTTTTTTTCAAAAACGAGAGAGAGAGAGAGAGAGAGAGAGAGAGAGAGAGAGAGAGAGAGAGAGAGAGAGATTATCAGTCTTCTAGAATGGAGAGGAATGGAGGTCAACTTGTCCCTTGTTTTGGGTTGGATGTGATCTTAGCACCAATGACACCCCTGCCTAAAATCCTATAGAGTTTACAGGGCAGAGAAGGTAAGCAAGGGTCCCCAGCAACTGTCACTGAAGTTTCCCCAAGGTGGCTGAAGGTTTGTGGGAAATGTCTTGGTTCAAGGGGAAGCCACTGACCCCTGGAAGAGATCTTAAGGCATAGCTCCAGCTTTATAGACAGGCTAACAAGAGCCAGTGGCTACACTGGGCGCTACCGCCTATGCCAGGGCCTGGTGCTGCCAGGTGTGGGGGAAGGGCTGGGTGTTTTTTTTCCCCCTGCCATCAGTGCTGCCTAGGAACCCTTGCCACAGCCTGGACCACTGTGGGCAGGACTGGAGGCTGCCACTTCTTGCCTGAGAAACCTGCTTTCCACTGTGCGCCTTCCTGTCCACTAGGCCTGTGCCACCCACTGAAACTGTTCCTATAGCTTTCGTCCCTCAGGAGGGATGGGAGAAAGCTGTTTAGCTATGGCATGTGCTGTCAAGGCCACCAGGCTCTGAGTTCACATGGCCCCCATGCTTTCTTCTAGACCAGTGGTCCTCAACCTTCCTTATGCTGTGACCCTTTAATATAGTTCCTCATCTTATGGTGACCCCCAACCATAAAACTGTTTTCATTGCTATTCCATAACTGTAATTTCACTACCGTTATGAATCACAGTGTAAATATCTGATCTGCAACCCTCAGAGGGGGAGCGACCACAGATTGAGAACCACTGATCTAATGCCTGTCACTGTGCCCTCTGAGAAGGACGCTCATGTTGGACTCCTATCTATCCAGGAGAAACAGGCTCAGAGAGGGACGGAGCTGCTTAGGCAGAGAGCTTGCCTTGGAGGGGGAATGTTCCCATTCTGCTCTTCCCATCGTCAAGACTCTGCTGAGCCCAGGACAGGGGGCTCATGGCAGCAGTGTGAGGGCTTCCTGAGAATCTTGTCATGACACTGACCAGCTGTGGCTTTGCCTCAGGCAGTCTGTTCCCACCTCGGCACAGTGGGGCGATGTATTCAAACCCTGAGAACACCGGGGGGCTTAATTCATAACAAGCACTTCCACGGGCCAGTCTTCAGCTGACTGAGGACAATTCTGCAAGTGTCATCTCTTGTCAGGTCCTGCATGATAAGGTGGGAGGGACTGTCATCTTATAGATGAGAAACTGAGGCTGAGGGTTGTCCAGAGGCAGCTTGTCCTCACAGAACACCTCCAGAACAACCCTGGGGCTTCGAGACTGGCTTGCTACCATCACTGTGGACGCGCGATGACTTGCTCAGACCTCAGCTCACTAGCTGCCATCCATAACTCCCGGCAGAGGGCCAGTGTCCACCCTGGGGTTTGACGATAAAAGTCCCTTCTTGTCCTGTTGTAAATGTGTTCTTTTGGATTAAAAACAATAGGAGAGAAAAGAATAACGGGCAACAATTGTTTTTTGTTTCTCATAATAATTTCACTAACTAGGCTAAGGGGTGCCAAAGGACTGGGCTTCAGAAGCACCTTTGGAATGCTGGGAGGGCTTGTTTTGCCTTGTATTATCAGATGTCCTAGCGGCTGCGTGTACCCATTAAACCCGGCAATTCTCTCTTTTATTGCCATGGCGATTACATGGCCAGACAAATAATCAGCAATGCACATGCTGGGGGAAGGGAGCCCTGTCTGGGGGTGCTTTGCTGCAGATGGCCTGGTTTGTTAGAAGCAAGGGACTTATTCGAGGCTCTTATTAAACTGGCACCCACCTGGCCCTGCATTGAATTGCAGCAGTCAGTTCTGTCTCCACTAGGGAAGATGGACCCGAGGATGAGAGAGGGGACCCAGGATAGGGGGTGAGTGGAGTCTCTCACAGGCTCTGCCCCGCATAAATTCTAGATGGACCCATATTGAACCTGGAAGATCCCTGGACATGTGACTAGAAATGGGCTTTGGTAGGGACAGGTTACAGGCCAGGAGACCTTGAAAAGGTCACTTCTCTTCCCTTCTCTGTGAAATGGGCTCACGGTAACCAAAGGGATGTTTAGGAAAAGCGCCTGCCGAGAGCTGCAAAGAGGCCAAGAAGTTACGGGGACCCGTCATCTGTTTTGATTGACAGTGAGAGGTGCATGAGTGTAAAAGAAAAAGAAAACCGACTGTGATACCTCCGGGATGAGTGGGTACCCCACCTTTCAGATGTGGACTGTGGGGAGTCACAGGGAACTATTTTTGTTGTTCTTGTTTTATATTCTGTATCATCAGGGTTGGTGCAGGGAAAAGAGGTGAGATGATAGTGGGCTCCTTCCCATTACCCCAGCCTCAGCCACCAGCTCTCATGGCTCGTTTTTGGAGTTTTAACAGTATTAAAATTCACATTCTCCTTTGTTGGCCTGGAGTGGGGTCTTGTGGCTTGCCTGTCTTTTTTTTTTTTCCTTACAATTTCCCAGACGCTTAGACTCAGGGTCCTCTGATCATACCTTCATAGCAGTTTCCAGAGAATACCACAGATCCTTGTGGTATCACTGAGCTAGGTCCCCAGACTTTGAGATCTTTCCCATAGGTTCTCACTCTGTAGCCCGGCTGGCCTCAAATTCATGAACCTCCTACCTAGTCCTCTGGGTGCTGGGATTATAGCACCACATCTGGCCCTCAAATGTCTTAGTCTAGAGGGTCATTTTTTTTTCTTCAGGGAAGACCTCTTTATTTCAATAGAAAATCTATGAGACATACTTCATTGTGGAATACTGGATTGACTGGAGGAAGACACCGCAGAGATGAGCAGGTCTGGGTTCTGGGTTTACATTCCCATTCTGCTGCTTTCTTTTTGTTGCCTTTTTTAAAAATTATTTATTTATGTATTTGTTTATTTATGGTTTTTTGAGATAGTTTTTCTCTATGCGGCAGCCTTAGACATCCTGGAACTAGCTCTTGTAGACCAGGCTGGCCTTGAACTCACAGAGATCTGCCTGCCTCTGCCTCCGTAAGGGCATGCATCACCACCGTCTGACTCTTTTTTATCATTTTTTAAAAATTTTATTTTATACGTGTAAGTGTTTTTCCTGCATACATGTCTGTGTATGTCATGTGTACCATAAGTATGCCTGGTGCCTGTGGAGGGCAGAAGAGGGAGTCAAATCCTTTGGGACTGGAGCTACAGGCAGTATGAGCAGCTGAGATAGACTCTTTCTATGTAGCTTTGGCTGTTCTGGAACTTGCTATGTAGATCAGGTTGGCTTGGGCTCACAGAGATCCACCTGCCTCTGCCTCCCAAGTATTGGGATTAAAGGTGTGTCCCAGTATGCTAGGATTGGGCTGGTGTCTTTTCTTTATTTAACTTTATTTTTTGTGCATTGGTGTGAAGGTGTCAGATCCTCAGTTGTCAGCTGCCATGTGGGTGCTAGGAATTGAACCAGGGTCTTCCGGAAGAGCAGCCTGTGCCCTTAACTGCTGAGCCTTTTCTCCAGTCCCAAGGCTAGTATCTTGATCTCCTTGAGTCTCATTTTCTTCACCTTTCATATTTGGACAACAAAACCTGTGCGACAGGGCCCTCACGAGGATGGAAGAGATGGAGAACGTGAAACTAGTAACAGCGATGGTCTAGAAACTAAAGCTCCTCGCCTCTCCCTGGCTGTAGCCTGCAAGGGGGACTCCCCATTTCTGTCGGTACTGACTGATGAGCATGATACCTGTATGCTCACCAGCTAGGGAAAGTGGGTTCTCACTTCCTTCTCTCTCAGCTGTGGGTTTGCCCATGCCAGCTCTTTCTGTCACCTCTCAGCCATCTCTCCCTGTGGCTTGACACCACCCACAGCCCCAGCTGTCTCCCTTCCTCCTCCTGGGCTTGAAATAGACCCGCACTAGAATTAGCAACGGCTTGCAGAGGTGCCTTGTGCAGCCCCTGAAATCTCCCAGGTGGGTCTGCGGGGCACTTTGAAGGCAGGTGGGTTGGTGAGAGGTATAGGGTGGGAGGACAGGGTGAGACAGGGTCTCTGCAGGAGGGGTGGGGCGCGAGCCACATCATGGACATGTCCAGCACTCACTAATGCTTTTGTCCCTTGCCTCGGCTTCTCTGGATGTATTTCGACAGCCAAGCCCTAATGCCCCTGAGCACCCAGGTGCAGCCTGGGTGGCTATCATGGGACCTAGTGAGGGCAGGGGTGGTATCTGAGGATGATGGACAGTGGAGACCCCTGGAGCAAGTGGTTATTATAATGCCTGTGTGTGAGGAAATGGTGAAGACCCGGGGACACAGGCAGCCACCCGAACCGGTCACTCTGGTGAAATAAGAGTATAGAGACCCATAGATACTCCAGCCCAAGCACCAGTGAGACACACCAGTTCACACTAGAGGGACAGACTAGGTCCAAGCCCCACAAGCATTCATACCTCCTGGCTTGGCAAGAGAGAGGAGAAAGAGACTCAGGGAGAAGTGTCTACCTGTGGCCCAGCCATGATATGAGCAGGGTTAGAGGGTTGAAATCCAGCCCGAGTCTCCACCTCTGGGGAATTTTAGAGGAGGCTTGGAGCCTTTGCTAGGGACCCAGATGATGGCTTCTATTTAGTTCCTGACTCCAGGCCACTTTTCCAAAACCAGAGGCAGAACTATGCTTAGGGGTGGGCTATCCTGGGTGCTGCTTTTCATGGGGCTAGATCTGAAGCCAAGATCACGTGGAATTGACTTTTTGGGTCATGGCTCTGCTTTTAAGTACTTGGAGGGAGAGTGTTTTGGGGTGGCCATGTGTGTCAGAGGTCTGTGGGACCCAGGATAGGGAAAGCCTTGAGTAGAGGGCAGAGAAGAAGAAACCCAGAAACCCAGCCCGAGAGCTCGCTGTGGAGACGTACCATTGACTAGGCTGGCATTTGCGCTACCTGCAGCGTTTGCAGGTGCTGCGCCGTCGACCGCTGTGGGGTGGGAGGGATGGAAAATGCAATGTCACAATGGAGAAGGCAACGACAGAGACATGAATCTATTGGGGATAATCACACGACTTATTCTTAAAAAAAAAAAAAACACAAACAAACCAAAACAACTCTATGGGAAAGTGAGGAACTCAAATTGGGGAAGGAGGTGAAATGCTCCCATGGAGATGCCACCATGGCAGGTGGGTTCCCATGGAGATGCCATGGGGGTGGGTGGGTTCCGATGGAGATGTCACCAGGGCGGGTGGGTTCTGAGACCCGGACACAGAGGAACTGTGAAGGACAGTATGGAGTGGAGTCAGGTGCTCAGGTGGGATGGCGCTTTATTTATTAATTTTATCTCAAGACAGGGTCTCATCATGTATTTCTGGTTGGCCTGGAGCTGGCTTTGTAGACTCTGCTGGCTTTGAACTCACAGGGATCTGCCTGCCTCTGCCCCCCAAGTGTTGGGATCAAAGGTGTGCCTGGCTGGGATGGCATTTCTATGGTGACATCTGGACTGTGCTGGCTCAGCTGGTCAGGTTGGAACCCCATGGGATAAGGAAATTCTGCCCAAGGACCCATGACCAGGGTCAATTCAAAAATGTTCAGTGAGTGGTGTTGTGTGGCCGGAAACTTATAAGTCTTTCCCTGCGACCACCATCATTTTGTCCCTGGAGAACTGCTGTCAATGGTGGTGAGTTAGGAGCAGGCCACAGCCCTCCATTACCTTCTCCCCTGGCCAGCTCACTGAAGAGTACGGGAGTGACCCCCATGTGAGATATCACACCAGAGAAGGGCTTCTAGATGTCTCCTTTTAAATCAAGGAGATCTTAACTAAGAAATTAACAATGGTAGGGGACCACTAAGTTCACCCCCATGGAGTTCTTTCTTGGGGTGGGGATACAGTTATATGGGAAGCAAGAGGAAAGGACACTGGTGGGTGAGGTGGACATAGTGTGCGCTTGGGGACAGGAACTGAGTTGGTGGGGGGCAGGGATGCTATGATGGCAAGATAGGTACTGCATGCTAGTATGTGGGGCTTCACTGGAGGTACCACTTGGCCTCGGGCGTACGAGGACAGAGTGGATGCTTTTCTTGCCCTGCTGGGCTGGCATACAGAAGATCACAGCAATGTCTAGAGGAGATAACCCTCAGTAGGCACGGGGTCTCCTCCAACTATGTGCTACTAATATAGGGGCAAGGCCCAGGGGCCCACAGCTGCAGCTACTCCTAAAGCCCATCTTCCCTGAGGGTTGTCTTACTGTACCTGGTAGCTGAAGGCCATCCCCCTTCTTCACACCTGTGTGATGATTTTTGAGACATGTTAATGAAGGAGAAGCACATACAGCCTCATGTGTATACCACACCTCACTAGACCACCATCACACTCACACACACACACGGCTGTGCATGTGCACACACATGCACACACACACACGGGTATGTATGCACACGTACATGCACACTGGTGCACATACACACATGCATGCATACACACACACACACACACACACACACACACACACACACACACGACCATTCTGGACTCTGAGCTGTGTCTCAGGCTGACATGAAGGGATGGGAAGACAAGGGCTCAGGTCTGATTCTTTAGCTACAAGCCATACTCCACCTTGACTCTCTACACAGAACGGATTCTTCTGCCTCTCTCTATGCTGATTTGGACCCTGAATGGTACCCAAGGGGCCACTGAGGCCTGATTTCCTCGCGGTATTGTCAGATGTAGGGCTGGCCTGCAGGAACTTCTGGGTGTCTGTTCCCAGCCAGGCCCACGGAGATTGGAACACAGGTACAAACTACTGTATTTCACCGAGTTCTCAAGGAGCCCCACTGCACTCAGTCTATTCATCCCGGTTACAGGTCCTCACTCATCCATGAGACCCTGTCCCAATACCTGCTGGGACTCTCAGCCAGGTCTTTGCTCCATTTAGTTCAGCCTCACTTTGCTCTCCCAGATAACAGCTCAGCTTCACTGTTCATGCTGGGTGTTGAAGGGACGACTGTGACCTCAGGGGACACACTGGGAAGGAGTTCGTCACTCAGTTAACAGCTGCCTTCAGCCCTGATCCCCGTTTTGTGTTCCAGTGGCTTCTGTGGGTAGCTTGCCTGCCTGAACTTGGTTGGGAAGGGCCACCTGCCCACTTATCGACCTTCCCCAATCTCCCAAAGGTCTGAATGTGTGGGTGCTGCTCTAGAGCTTAGGGAGAGATGAAAGACTGACATTCTGAAAAGGGACCGTTCCTGAGACTGAGTCTAGATACCAGGTAAAGTGCTGGTTGTTCTGGGATTTGGGTTCAGGCCTTTTTGTGTGAGCATCTCTTTTCTGTTCTGGAAGGTATTTGTATCTCAGACAGCTATGCACTGCACTTCAGTGAGGGGCACCAGGTGGTAAGGACTGTTACTTTGAAAGGAGAAGGGGCACCAAGACTTGGACATTGTGTCACCTCCTGAGGAATCAGAGCAAAAAGCATGGAACTTGATTTCAACCACCTTTCCAAGTGCCTGCCCATGCCTGGCACTTGTCTATGCTGGATGGATATATAGCCCTGATGGTATAATTGACCAATGTCAGAAGGAACATTTCTGGGTAAGAACTTCTGTTCAGTACTGAGGTAATGGGAAGTCAGCTCCTGCTGGCTGCCTCTACTGCCGGAGTCTGGAGTTTGAATGATATTTCCAGCATCCTGAGACTGGCCTAGAGGGGAAGGGGAGGCCTCTGTGACATGACCGGACAAGACAGAAACTGAGGCAGATGGAACAGACATAACCCACCCAATCCAACAGGCCCTGAGGACAAAGGAGGTGACTGTTGGCACAGGGTATGGTGTAGCAGGCACTCTATATTGTGGAGTGAACAGGTAAATGAAAAATGTGGCTTTAAAAGCTCCTTCCCTAGTTTTCAGAGTGTGTGAGTGTGGGGGGAAAGAGACTTACCTTTTTTGTCTTTCTTTTCTTCCTCTTCACCTCCAGCCCCCAGCAGGGTAAATATGATGCCAGTCTGAGAGTTCACACCCACAGCAGTCACTACCATCCGTCCTGAGCCCTCCATCACATGGGTCCCTGGGGAAGGTATAATCCCATTACTATCACATGGCAAAGCCTTCTCCCCAAATGAACACAAGGAACAGAAGTGTCTATCAGCTTCTAGTACCTTGCCCACTGAGATCATGGGGTGACACCTTCAGTTGGGGGCCACATCATGGGCATGTTGGGGCCTTTTCAGATGGTAATGCCTCAGGGGAGGCTGAGATGGACTTGGGACAGTATTATAAAATTGCTGTTGCTTCACAGTTCTCTGGTCCACAGAAAAGACCCAGGCCCAGCACCTCCTTTTCTAGCCTGGAGTGTCACCTCTGCTTGTCTCTGTCTCTCTCATTTCTTCTTTCACGATTATAATCCAAGTACGGAACATTCTCTTTCTGTATAGTTTTTATAATCAGACCTTATTCTGCAACCCAATGGGAACTAAGACCCAGAGAGGACTGGTGAGAACTGGCCCATCTCCCCACTAGTGGAGAATGCAGGGGTCTGTGAACTGAGATGGGAAACCTCATATATATGTTTTCACAGACCTCAGAGTGAAATTCAGTGTTTTCCCCCCACTGTGAATGTATAGGGCGAATGGGTCCCATCACCAATGACATCACACATAGCTGTAGATGCACTATAAAGACTCCAGATTATCTCTATGTGGTAGATATTGATTATCACCCCTCTGACAGCAGACCAGTAGTTTATCTTCCTCCTGGGTCTTGTTTTGAGTGCTTATCTAGAAACACACATATTACTGTGCTACATACTTTAAAACTACTTTATTTCAACACAACTGGTTTCTGTAAGTCATCCTGTGCATTGTATTTTATGACCTTCTAAATTTTATATGAGGAGGTGAGTATACAGTGACATCAGACTCTCTGGGGCATCTGTGCTACAAGGAAATTTCAGGTCCTTTTCCTCGAAGGTGACTACTATTGCTATTGTTGTCACAGTTAGTATTTGAGGCAACAGGGATGAAATCCAGGCCTTGTGTATGTGAGGCTGGTGCTCTACCTCAGAATGCCTTCCTCAGGCACTTTTGAGACAGGTTTTCATGTATCACAGGCTGGCTTTGAACTTGCTGTGTCACTGATGGTGATCTCATGCCTCTGCCTTCCAAATGCTGGAGCTACAGACATACGCCGCCATGCCTAGCTTATAGGGTGCTAATAATAGAACCCAGGGCTTCATGCAGTCTAGGCAAGCACTCTGCCAGCTGAGGTACATCTTAGTTATTTTGCATTTTAAAATTTTGAAACACCATCTTGCTAAGTTTCCCAAGATGGCCTTGAACTCTGATCAAGGTAGGTCTTGAATTGTGATCCTCCTGCCTCAGCCACCTGCATAGCTGTGATTGCAGGTCTGTGTCAGTACATCCAGCTCGTTTCTTAGAATCTTAAGTTTCTCAAAGTGAATTCCAGAAAATCCTAGAATTCTTAGGGGTCTGGAAAAAAAAACTGTTGAATGAGGCAGTTCTACATTTATTCATCTTTGCTATTTTTTAAATTTTTTTTAATTTTTGTTTTATGTGTATTCATGTTTTGCCCACATGTATCTCTGTACCACATGTGTGCAGTACCCAAACACATCAGAAGAGGACACCACATTCCCTGGAACTAGAGTTACTGCGGGTTGTGAGCACCTTGTGGGTACTGGGAACCAAACCTGGGTTCTTTGCAAGAGCAGCAAGTGCTCTTGACTGCTAAGCCATCTCTCCAGCCCCCATCTTTGGGGCTTTTGAATCAACAAGTGTTGTTTTCTTGTCAGGCAGGCCTCTACTACACAGGCTCAGAGAGTGGCTGTCTTAACACCATAGAGAACTTGTGGGAGAGAGAGAAAGATGCACAGGTAGAGACCTAGTGTGGTGACACACGTTTGTCATCCCTGTGCTTGGGAGAAGAGATGGGAGGATCAGGAATTCAAGATTATCCTCTGCTAAAGGTAGTGAGTTTAAGGGCAGCCTGGGCTAGCTACATAAAACCCTGTCTTAAGAAACGAAGACAAAACAAAGGTGGGAAATGGTGTTTTCTCTGCCTCTCTCTCTCGCTGGACTGTCAGCCTTCAGGAGATGGCAGGGTTGACTCATGTGAGACATGAGTGAACCCTGGGGACACTAAGCTAACTGGCATCCACCTGCCAGAAGCTCCACGAGCTTCCAGATCTACAGACAGAAAGTAGAGCGGGGCTGCCAGGGGCTGCCAGGGAGCGTCTGAGAAGCTGGAGTTTCATGAGATCAGACAGCCTTGGCTGGGGAACATGGGCAGTCCCTGGAGGTCAGAGATGTCTGCGTGACAGGATGGTGCTAGATGCCGTTGAATCTGACAGTGGCTGCCTGGGAAGCAAACAGAGCCATGCTCACCAACCAGTCTATCCAGAGAAGTGCAGGGTGGTCCTCTCTTCTGCCCCTCTGCTCTGGTGCATACAGAAGCCATGCCTGCTCTATGAGACTGTCCAGCAGGGTTAAGCTGACCTGCCACTCAGGGTTCTGGGTACCAACTCTGTTCACGTGCTGGGAGGAGAGGACTGACTGTCTTGCCAGACAGATGAGGAAACTGAAGCCCCAGGAAAGCTTTGGAGCACTTACTATAGATACAAAGGAAACATCTGGCACACCTACTGTGTGCTGACACTGTGCCACACCCCACCCTACAAACAGTAATCCCAGCTCTCACACCACAGGAGCTGAGGCCAGAAGGGCGAGGTAGACTGTCCCAGGACCCACACAGAGGAAGAGCAACGCCAGACTTTAAACTCTCTTTCTTCCAGCCTAGGATCTTGGACACAGCTCACTTCCCACCCAGGGAAAAGGCCCCCACAGCTAGCTGTAAAACCCAGTTGAGAGCAGGCTGGCGGAGATATGAGTGTATTGGTCCTTGGGTCCAGAGGCCACAGGAAGCTGTTTTCCACCTGCCTAGCAGAGAAGGGATGGAAAAAGATGTGGGGGCCAATTTCCACCCAAGATAAGCAGGCCTCGAATCACCTTCTAAGCTAATCATGCCTATCACCACCCGGGGCTGGCAGCTCCTGTAACCTGTGTAGGCAGACAGGGGACAGAGATGGGGGCAGGACAAAGAGCTCACCAGATCTGGGAACAGACCTACCACTGGATAGAAGCGGGGGCTTTGGGGAACACAGCCCCAACCTCCAAATGACAGTCTGACGATGTCCCCCAGTTCAGACTCCTAAATCAGTGGTTTTTAACCCTTCCTAATGCTGCAACCCTTTAATACAGTTCCTCATGTTGTGGTGACCCCCAACCATAATATTATTTCACTGCTACGTCCTAACTGTAATTTTGCTACTGTTATAAATTGTAATGTAAATATCTGATGTGTGGGCTCCCGTGATAGGGTAATTAGATACCCAGAGGGGTCGGGACCCACAGGAGGAGAACCGCTGTTCTAAGGGCTTGGCTGGCTCCTTGAGGCCCTAGTAATGCAATCGGAAACCCCAGATCAGATACCAGCCTTCTTGTGCTGTGCTCCTTGCCCTCTGCCCTCTGCCCTCTGCCAATACTAATCCTGGGGCATGCGAAGCCTTTCCGGGAGCTCGAGATGGCCTTGAGGTTATGCAAAACCAGGCCAGTATTCATATTCTGGGGTCTATCGAATGTCACCGCCTCTCAGGGACTGGTGAAATACTGGAATTTTTTGGCTAATGTGTAACACTGGAAGATGGTTTGGTCTGTAAAAGTCCAGGTTTCCAGCTGCTGTGTGGGGGTGGGGGAGCGGGGATTGCCAGAAGAGCACTGCGTTGGTGCCTCTCCAGATGGCAATGGAGTAACTACTGCCTCACATTGGTGTCTGGGACCCCTGCAGCCCTGGATTTCTCAGCCCTTCTCTCTGCCCATTCTGATGTGTCACAGTTTGGGGTCTGTCCCCCTATCCATCCTGGGGGGGCAGGCGTGTGGATGCCCACAGCCTAGTCTGCTGCTTCTGAATATGAGCTCTCTCCAGATTCTTCCCCTGGTCCTGGGGATGAACTTGGGGTTTGGTGAAGGCTAAGCCAGAACTCACTTTCTCTCTCTTCCCTCACCTTTGCTGTGCTTGAAAACAAGCGCAGACCTGTGATCCCTACAACAGACCACCAATGTGCCCCCGCAATGTGGAACCAAGCTCCTAAGGGATTTGGGGGAGATCCATGGATACCCTAAAACCAGTGCCTCTGGGTGAGTGGAGGAGGGGCAGTCCTGAGAGGAGGAAGGGGCCAGGCAGGGTATGGAGATGAAAGAAATTTCCTTGTTTCCACTTATTCCTAGGAACTGAGGCAACCAACCCATTTTACAGAAGAGAAAATAGAGGCTCAGGGAAGAGGTAGAGATTGTCTGGGGTTCCCAGTCAAAGAGGATTAGAACCCCACTGTAAGGAAGGATGTCCACAGGGGTCCTCAGGGTATTCCACTGACCCTGTCCCAGTGGTTTCCCCTTTGTGTCACCATCGACATTTTGTGAGTCTCACAGGTAAACTGAGGCTCAGAGAAGCCAGCAGCATGTGAGTCCACACAGCACGTGTATTCCAGGGCACCTGTCTCATTCACCTCTGCTGCCTGCTCCTCCCACATTCTTCACAGCTGCTGGGTTCGGGGCTGAAGCTGGGCACAGCCCCCATGGCAGTGGCCTTGGGCTCAGAGCTCCCCACCTGGACTTGACTGGCTGGAGAACTGGTTCAGAAGTCTGTCTGTGGGTGGGCCCTTCGGTAAGAGATCGGTTAAATTTGGTCTGGCGGGAACACTGTCAATTCTGTTCTTTCTTTCATTATTTATGTGGTTTTGAGACAGGGTTTCTCTGTGTAGCCCTAGCTGTCCTGCAACTTGCTCTGTATGTAGACCAGGCTGGTTTCAAACTTACAGGAATCCACCTGCCTCTACCTCCCAAGTGCTGGGATTAAAGGTGTGCGCCACCATTGCCCACCCCTCCTTTTTTTCTCCTCCTCCTCCTCTTCCTCCTCCTCCTCCTCTTCCTCCTCCTCCTCCTTCTCCTCTTCTCTCTGTATTTTTGATTGTTTGCACAGTGCAAAACCCATCAGAGCTGGGCAGTGTTGGTGCACGCCTTTAATCCCAGCACTTAGGAGGCAGAGGCAGGTGGATCTCTGTGAGTTCGAGGCCAGCCTGGTCTACAAGAGCTAGTTTCAGGACAGGCTCCAAAGCTACAGAGAAACACTATCTCAAAAAAACCAAAGCCAAAACCCAAAACCAAAAACCCTCATCAAAGTAATACCCAGCGTGCTAACAGGAATGGCTGTGGAGGGCACTGGTGCTCATGGGTCCCTTCCTAGTGAGGTCCTGAGCAGATGGTAGCAGTTAAACAGGCAAACAGGAATCAAGACGGGTATTGGGTGGAGGGTTCATCTGTCCTCTATGGCTGGAAAGAACAAATCCCGTGGGTCTGTAGTGAGATCCAGGGGGTGGAGGGTGGATGAAGCTGCAACTCTTAGAGCTGGCGTCCCCTCTCAGCAGGCCACCCTGACCCACTCCGGCTCTACTCACATAGCCAGGAACGAGAAAGTACTATCTACTTATTCTTTGTGTTTGTTCCGTTCCCGGCTGCTGCCCACACCTGTCCACACTGCCACCCCTCCTCCCTCTGCCAAGCTGGCCTTCTGTGTAGGTCTGGCTCCTTCCTCATCCACCTAGTTAGTATGTGACGGGGGCTCTCTTTGTGGATCTCAACTCTAACGCCCCCCTTTTCTATCCTTCCGATGAACAGGGCCTTTCAAGTTGAGAGGTGTGTTTTCTGGAGCCTCCCACCAGCCCATCAGTCCCACAAGGTGAGCACAACCTTCCGGACATCTCTGGCCCAACCATCCTCTACAGCATGTCTTCAAGGATGTTTCCTGGACCTTGATATCTGGAGGGCAAAGCAAACCCACTCCTCTGGCTCCTTATAGCCTTGCAGACCTGTGGTGGCCTCTGTAGATCTCCCTCGCTTTGTCTTGGTCCTCACATGCCACCTACTCCTGACCTGAGGATCAGCCCAGGCTTCAAGGACCCTCTTGAAGCCTTGTGACTACTGGTGAGACACAGAGTATTCTCACAGTTACTAGCTCCACCCTAGCCCATCTGGGATGTGTTCCCTAGCTCATCTCCAAGGACCTCAGGCCTCCTTTCTCTTCTGGCTTCCAGTACTTCTGGCTCTTAAGATGTTCCCAGCTCCTCCCTTCTCCTTGAGAGAAGGAAGAGACAAGAACCACAAAAGCCCTTACTGTGCTCCCCAGATTCCTCCTCATGGCTCTTCCTTGGAACAGCTTCCCGGCTTTGCCTTCACCTCCATCTTGGTTTCATTTTCAGTGCCCCGTTTCCCTCTGAGCCCTGTGCCTCTGTGAGGGACCTGAGGCCCCGTGATTCACCCTAAACCAGCGCAGCCAGATTTCCAAGCATCTCTGTCATTCTGTAATCTCTCTCTGTCCTGGAGTCCTCCCAGGTTGGTTTGTGACACTGTTAGCCAGTGACTCTGAATGCTGTCTCCATCACTCCATCACGCTCCTGCCAGCATCCTCCCTCCTATCTTTCTCCATGCCATCTGTAGACTGTCACCATCTACCATGGACTCCCATAGAAACCGCTGCACTCTTTCCCCAAGGATGGCTACCTGCCTACCAACTCCGGCATGCTCAGAGGCCAGAACCAGGGCTGATGGGTCTGGGGACAGCTGCAGATCTGTCACATGGTCCTGTGTTCCCATAGGGCATTGGAGACCTTCCATGATCCCTTACTTGGACCCCAGGGCCTTTGCACTTGCTGCTTTTCTGCCAGAAATGCATTTCTCAAAGTTTTGATTTTAGCTCTAATGTAACTTCCTGAGTTAGGCATTCTCTGACCTGCTGAGATTATTCCCAGCCTCAGGGCCCCTTCTCACTGCAATCTTGTGTCTTTGATGGGTTTATTGACCTGGAGTTCACCTTAATATTTGCTTGTGTGTTCCTTTCTTGACTGCTGCCCTCACCAGATTCTAAATTCCAACCCAGGCCAACACAGACCTTGTCTGTCTCGTTAGCCATTAGCAAACAGTAGGCACTTAATAAATATAGGGGATGAGGCCAGCCTGGTCTACAAAGCAAAATAGGTATAGGGATGTGTTGTCTCACTTCATGTCTGCTTGACACAGTCTAGAATCATCTGAGAGGAGGGCATGCTAATAGAGATAAAATGCCTCCATGAGATCCAGCTGGAAGGTATTTTCTTCATTAGTGTTGGTGGTGTTAATTAGCCTATTGTGGGCGTGGCCATCCCTGGGCTGGTGGTGGTCCTGGATTCTATAAGAAAGCAGGCTGAACAAGCGATGGGGAGCAAGCCGGTAAGCAGCACCCCTCCGTGACCTCTCAGGTTCCTGCCCTGTTTGAGTTCCCAACTGCTTTTGTTGATGAACTGTTACATGGATCTATGAGTGAAGTAAACCCTCCCCTCCCCAAATTGCTTTGGCTCATGGTGTTACATCACAGCAATAGTAACCCTGACTAAGACAAGCAGTGGATAAATTCTAGATAAAATAATACTTCAGCCTTTCTATTACCTGAAAGACTTGTGGATCTTCCTTTTTGTATTGCCAGGGTATCCCACCCACTCAGAGGGAAACGGACCAAGCAAGCTTCTAATTGCCCTGTAAACCCCAGCTCAATACACCCCCCCCCCCCCGGCCTCTCTGCTCCTTTCTTAGCTTTTGCATATCATTTTGTATCTCTATTGTGGGGTTAACGTGGCCATGTAATGAAGCCTCTTGGTTATCTCTGCAAGGAAGGGTTTTATGGAGGTGTTCTGCCCACATGACCTCCCCAGCCCATCTCTTGCCCCCATGAGAGCCAGAAAAACTTAAAAAAAATTGCCAGTGTCATTAGGCAACTCCATCTAGGCCATCCCATTCTACTCAGAATAACGTCCTGATTCCTGACTATAGTCCAGAATCCCAAGCATCTATATCCTGCTATCCCACACCTCAGTGTGGTCCTGCCTCTGGGTGTTGGTATCTGCTTTCTTTCCTGCCCGGTGAGCTCTTGCCCAGGAATGGCAAGGCTGGCTTCCTCTCATGCCCCTCCCCCCATCACGGGGCCTGGTGCATAGTGGGTATCCAGAAAGACTGTCACTTCGCAGGAAACCAAGACACTAGAAACTTGACACTAAAAGTGTTTTGCAGGGGGTGAGACACTCTGTGACATTTGCTGTGGGAGTTTGGAGGCCAGGCCGTGGCTCTGCATGGCAGGTAGAATGTGGGCTTGCTTGGGAAAGGGGTGGTTTGCACACAGGGGGCTGATCCCGCCATCCACCCTAGAGCCAGCGACCACAGCAGCCTCCCTGTGGTGGGTGGGGACTGGCCGCAGGGGCACTGTGAGTTGCAGCTCACCTGAAAGCAGCATGGGGTCCTTATCCACAGACTTGCGCACCTGGTCAGACTCCCCTGTGAGCGAGCTTTCATCGATCTTGAGGTCATTGCCCTGGATGAAGAGGCCATCGGCAGGAAGGAGGTCACCTGATTGGAGGAGGACAGGGGGTCAGCAGAGTCAGGTGGCCAGAGAAGCTGGGGCATCCACGGGGGAGGTGCCCCAGCACACAGAACCACGGTGGCACCTGGAAGCCAATGGGGCCCGACACAGAGCCACCTTGGTTCATGCAGGCATGCTCTTCATAATGTATATCCTTTGACCTGATGGGCCCAGGGTGCTTCGCAGTTTATTTTTCTGTAGTCTTTTCATGGCTGGGAGGAGGTCTTTCATAACAGAGCAGGCTATTTTGGGGGTGGGGGTGGGGGACTGAAGACAGTCCACTCAAGTGAGTCACAAGGACTGAGTGAGGAGGGCCACTCCAATCTCCCCAGCCTGTGTCTACGGACCCAGGATATATCTTCTCCAAACCCCCTCTGGAGCCCGTCTATGGGCTTTCTGACAGCAATATGACTGGCTTGGGCTACTCACCACCCACTTCAACTTTGCTAACTTCCACCAGCCTAGAAAGGTCTATCTGAAGTCGGTTCAGGGATGGGAAATGGGTTTTGTTAGTGATGCGGTGCTGGGAAGCCTTCTGAGGCTGTATTCAGATTATGAGCAGTGATTGATTAGTCATGTCTGCTAAAGATGGAAGCTGGGGTGCAGGGGCATGACCTTTCTGATTTAACTGGATGGGAACTTGTCTCCTCTGGGATCCTCAGGGCCTCAGAATACATCTTGCCACAACATCAGCCTTTAGGGCCCCTCTCCCCCACATTCCCTGGGTTAGGCTCTTTGTACCCGCCGGTCCTGTCCCACCTCTACCCAGATTCCAGCTCTAGAATCATGGCCAGGAAGGAAGACTTGCCATATTTGATCTGGGCGATGTCCCCGACCACGATCTCAGCCACAGGGATCTGGACCACCTGGCCGGCCCGGACCACGGTGAACTTCTGCTCCTGCTCGATGCGGCTCTGCAGGCCCCGGAACTGTTTCTCCTTACTCCAGTCATTGAAGGCTGTGACCAGGACCACGCAGATGACCGACAGCAGGATGGCGGCCCCCTCAATCCAGCCTGCTTCAGCCTCGCCTTCATCCTCTGCCCCACCCTGGGCCGTGGCACATCCTGTATAGAGGCAAGGAAACAGTGGGTCACCAGGCCACCAGACGAGAGCTCCCATACAGCTCAGCTAGGCCAAGTTACCACTGATACTCAGATGACGGCCTCCCTGTTCCTCTGTGTGCCATGCTCTGAGCAAACGGCGCCTCCCGGTCACTTTATAAGGCCCCTGGGGTGTGTCTGTCACTGATGGGGATGCTAAGGCTTCTCAGAGAGACCTACTAACTTCCCAAACTAGGTTGGTGGAAAGCGAGAATGCCACCCCAGGCAGTATGACTTCAAAGCCACCATCTGAACCACACTGGCCCTACCTTCGTCCCGGCTGTGAGACCTCAAGTGAATGACTCTGAGTGTCAGTCAGTTCTCTCAGTCAGGATTTCATGGAGCCCAGGCTGGCCTCAGACTGGCTATGCAGCTGAGATGATCTTGGAATCTTGATCCTCCTGCCTCTACTTCTGAGCACTGGGATTAATTTCTCCAAGCCTACCTTGATGCAATACCATGGAAGTGGAGGCGGCATTGCTGACAACACCTCCTGGGGCTTTGGGACAGAAAAGGGGTGGGCTCTTGGGCACACTAAGTGTGTCGCAGGTTCTCCCCAACTCAGGCCGCAGCTAGGACAACGGAATCTACCTGACCTGCAGGGACCCTGCACCCCATGCTTGGCACTACTGAGTCCCCACTACGGGCCTACAGCTCTCAAGGTTGGTCAGGCCTATGGGGCAACGAGAAATGGAAAAATGCCAATATGCTCAACATGGAGGCTCAGACCGAAGGTCTACAACACTAGGCTATGAAGAGTCTATGACTCTCCAACCTCCCCTTGCTCCCCACAGGGGTCCCCAAAGCAAAGGCACCTGACATTTCTGAATGCAGAACCCAAGACTCTGAGTGGCCAGGGGTCACGTCCTGGGTGAGAGCTGGGTGTTCTCCTCATGGTTTATACTCCAGGAACAGTGTCTGATCATCTCTATTGGTCAACTCAGAAGGGCGCTTTCCACAGGGGCTAGACTGGCAGGGTGCTGGGCAAGCCTCGAACATCTATCCTCATCCTTCAGATGGTCAAAGAAAGGAAAGAGGCTCAGAGACGGGCAGTGATGCAGCTAGAGTCACAGAGCAGATCTAGAGTTTGGATCCAGACCTGGAATCTGAGCCTGGGTTTGTCCTGCCCTGAGTCTCTGAGCCCCTGAGCCCATGGCAGGTGGCAAAGACCATCTGGGCATCCAGTGTGATTCCAAAGAATAGTTAACAGAAGTTTCAAGAAACCCCAACAGAAGCTTCTGGAAACACAGGGGTCAGAAGCAATGAGACAAGAAGGTGAGGGAATGCCTGGGAAGACAAGAGGTCACTATGGCCAGGAACAAGTGACACCGGAAGATCCGGGTCCCCAGCTGAATCAGAACTCACTAAAGGCCAGTAAACTCCTGAAGGGCTTTCAAGGCTGTTTGTCCCCTTGGAAGCTTTGAACTGTCTCGGTAACTTAAAACCATCCCACCAGATCACTGTTTGAAGGTAACAGCTATTATATTGGTGCCTCTGAGAACTGCCCCTGCCGCCCCTCCCCGAGTTCAAATCTCAGCTGCAGACTGCTAGGTAGCTGTTCCACCATAGTGTCTCAATTTTCTCATCAGTAGAATGGGGCGATCATGGGTGTTCCCCTCCTCAGGTGGTCTCAGGGTAAGGGGACCCTCCTTGTGAAGTAGCCGCCATGGGGTCCCACGGGCTCGAGCCTTGAGCACATGACGCAGAGCACCAGAGCAGGAGCCAGCTGGAATCCAGTAGCCTGAGATGAGGGGACTAAGGGCTGTGGTCCTGTGTCACTATGAACAACCCCCACAGAGATACGAACCCCTACCCCAAGGGTGGAAAGAACAGGGAGCCTTAGAGATGGAATTCTCATGCAGCTCTTAGTGCCACAGAACTCAGTCTCCTGGCGTGCGACCAAGCGCAGATGAGACATGATCAGCAAGGAGACACTGCAGCTGCACTGAGCATGCCCAGGCCTCTTGTCATTACCCCCTAGGTGACCCGGTCTCACAGCTGTTCACGCAGCTGTCACGCTGGGTGTCATCGGAAACCCAGAGAGAACTTCCAGTATACTGAAGGTGGAAAGTAATACACGAAGTACCCACGGAAGGTTCCAGCAGGAGCCAGAGGATGGTTGTATACACTCTGAGACACGAGGGTGGGGAAGGGAGGACTCAATCCAGACCCTGATACTTCATTTCGTAGGATTTTGGTTGTCCCCACTTCTTGTTGCATGCTCTGTAAAGGAGACACCTGTCTCCTCTTGTGTGCTTCTTTGGAGCCTCTGTGTGTGTGTGTGTGTGTGTGTGTGTGTGTGTGTGTGTGCAGGGCATTATTAGAGTACTGGGACACTTAAGAGTCAAATCAGTACATCATGTTGAGATTCCAGACTCAGAAAGACTCAGATTCAAAATCCAAGCCTTGCTATGCAACTCTAGGTAAGTGACTCAGCCTCTCTGAGCTCCCAACAAACACCTAGCATATGCCAGGTACTCTGCCCCTTTTTATGAGTGCCCCACAGATCCTTCTTTGGACCCTGCTGCCCTGTGTCCCAGGATCTGTGTCCCTTCTTCAGATCAGAAGGTGGGGCTTCAGGAGCCCAACCATTGTCAGGATTTGGTACTCCTGGATTTGAGCCCATATCCCCTAGGGTCCTCTACTTGCATGACATCTGACTGTGACATGAAGGCCAGATGTGAGTCTCTCATACTGGCTTGTCTACACTGAGGGCAGCTTAAGGCCTGGCTTGGGGCTATAGTCCATGTATCTGAGGCCAATTCTTTTTTTTTTTTTTTT
>NW_026067943.1:3579863-3915045 GCF_014885135.2 Alexandromys fortis
CCCAATCAAGTCCCCCTCCCTCGTCAGCCCAAAGAGCAATCAGGGTTCCCTGCCCTGTGGGAAGTCCAAGGACCACCTACCCCCATCCAGGTCTAGTAAGGTGAGCATCCAAACTGCCTAGGCTCCCACAAAGCCAGTACGTGCAGTACGATCAAAAACCCAGTGCCATTGTTCTTGAGTTCTCAGTAGTTCTGAGGCCAGTTCTATGCAACTGTCCTCTCCTCTTCTCCCAGCCCAGTACTTCCACTTGTCCAGTAGAACACACACCACACTCTAGCCAGACAAGAATTGCTAGCTGAAGCAGGGTGATGGTGGCACACGCCTTTAATCTCATCACACGGGAGGCAGAGGCAGGCGGATCTCTGTGAGTTTGAGGTCAACCTGGTCTACAGAGTGAGTTCCACACCTGGCTCCAAAGCTACAGAGAAACCCTGTCTTGAAAAACAAAACAAAAAACAAAGAACAAAGCAAAAAAAAATTGCCAGCTGAGATGCCACTCTTGGATGCTCAAGATAAGGGCAGGTGAGCACTGCAGCAGGCGGACTCCCGTCTGGGGCTGCATGCAGCATGTGTAGCAAGCTGGTGGGAAGGGTTTCACCTCTCCGTGGGGGCTAGAATATGGGAAACCTGTCCTGCCTCCATTACTTTGCTAGTGGGACACAGTGTAGGCAGCTGCCTTCCACTGAAAGTGTGGCTGGACCAGCAGCAATGAGGTATGCCAGGGGCAGAACCAGGTCGACTCAGGACACACTCCAGTCACCAAGACATGCTCTCTGGGCTCTGGGTTTGTGTACCCCAGAGATGTTCATGGCAGCAGTCATCTGTCTGGAGCCACGGGGTCTCTCCTGGCACACCCCAGGACTTCTGCCGTCCTATCTTGGCCTCTACCAGCTGCCCTTGTCTCACCTTGCTCAGCAGGGCCACAGGAGGCCATTGATGCCGGTGACTCAGTCCCAGCCCTCTTTGTGGAGCTGGATGTTTTTTGCCAGAGCCACAGAGTTTCAGCCCCTTGGTGGGTGACCTTGGCACATCTTTCACAGGCTCTGGGACTCATAAGAATAGCATCTAGCTCCTCCTGGGTCTAGCCTGATGAGTGCACTTTCTATCCCTCGCCAATGATAACTTCTCCTTGCAACAGATGGAGACCATTACAGAAAGCACAACCAATCAAAATGCAGGGTTGTGGAGCTCAGTCCCAGAGGATCATCTAGAAAACATTCCCACATCTTAAGGGTCAGGGAACATTTAGGAAGAAAGGGCAGGAAGATGGTAAGAGCCAGAGGATCAGGGGCTTTGCTGTGTGATTGTCTCTAAATAACAACAGAAGCTGCACCCATAATATTTCATCAACACAACCGCGCAAGCGTGATCTGAGCAAGGATGACTCAGAGAAAGAGCCCACGAGACCCCTCAACCTTCACAAAGAACTACAGACAACCGAGTAAAACTGGGTGGGACAGCTGGCTCTCCACAGGGAAGAGCACACCAATTGGCTGTCCAGTGCCAAAGGTTACTCCTGAAAACATGCAAATAATAATATATGGACACAATAGGATATATTTAGAGACTTATAGGTATATACAAATACATATATGTATGCAATAATCACTGATTAAAAGAGACTTGGATGGAGCTAGAAAACATCATATTGAGTGAGGTAATCCAGACCCAGGAAGACAATTATCATATGTACTCACTCATAAGTGGTTTTTAAACATAAAGAAAACCAGCCTACAAATCACAATCCCAGAGAACCTAGACAACAATGAGGACACTAAGAGAGACATACATGGATCTAATCTATATGGGAAGTAGAAAAAGACAAATCCTCTTGAGTAAATTTAGAGCATGAGGACTTTGTGGGAGGGTTGGGGGGAGGGGAGCAGAGAAAAATGTAGAGCTCAATAAAATCAATAAAAAAAGCCAGAAAAAAAAGGAGACTTGGAGAGATGGGAGGGGCATGTGAGAGGGTTTGGAGGGAGGAAAAGGAAGGGAGAACTGTAATTCAATTATAATCTCAAAACAAAGAAAGAAAGAATAGTATTTGTCTACAGAGTTACTGTGTGGCTTAGGCAATGAGGCAATGGCTTCAGCCACAACAGCTCCTGATTTGGGGTAGCTCTGGCAACTGTAGGACATATGTCAGCCTTATCGTCTGCAGGCTTCTATATTGGCTGAAACTGTAAGGAAGGCTGTCCACAGAACACCCCCTCACTCTTCTATGGGAACGCCGTCCCAGGATCCACTATCAGAAACCTCACCCTCTTTCTTGTTGATAGCTCGGCCTATGAAAATCACCCATCTTCCCTTTCTGCCCTAGCTACTGGGGAAGCTCAAGTCAATCTTAAATCTGAATCACAGTAGCAATTATAACGGATTCGTTTGCATCTACCATTTTTCTGCCCGACTTTTTATTTGCCTTTCTTCCTATCCTCTATGGAAAGAAAACACACGAAAAAGAAAAAAAAAGCCAGGGCCATTTAGATGGCACAGTGGATAAAGTGCTCACTGCCAAGCCTGGTGACCTGAATTCAATCCCCAGAACCCATATGGTGGAGAGAGAGAACCGACTCCGCTCCCATGATCAGGTGACAGAAAGGAATGGCCTTGGAAGGAGCTTGGCAGCATGTTGTAACATGCTCCACAGCCAACCCCAGGCCTTTCTTCTTGGTGTGCACTGTGGTCCCATGCCAGATATTAACCCCCAGGCTCCCATATAGGTGGATTTTGGGAACGGGACCTTGGTGAGGTAATATGGATTAGATGAAGTCATGGGGGGTGCCATCCCAGGGCAGGGAAATAGCTAAGGCAACATGAATGCCTGGCCTTACATGCAACCCCACCGCCGTGCTACAGTGCAGCTCAAGCCCCTCACCAGATG
This sequence comes from Alexandromys fortis, assembly GCF_014885135.2. Taxonomy (NCBI): domain Eukaryota; kingdom Metazoa; phylum Chordata; class Mammalia; order Rodentia; family Cricetidae; genus Alexandromys; species Alexandromys fortis. The sequence continues at coordinate 3,582,745 of NW_026067943.1, forward strand.
CACCGCCTTGTGGTTGGTCTCGGGAGTCTCCAGAACAAGAGACATGTCTCTCTATAAACCACATAGTCTACGATAGTTTGATATTTAGTTACCACGAACTTAGATACTGGGTGGCCCAGAGCAACTCAACCTCCTTCTCTATACCCCAGGTCCCTTATGTTTAAAGGATGCTCAAGCTGGGAATACTGGAGGTGCCTAATAAATGCCCACTGTAGTTATCACCACTGCTGGTCTAGCCTTGCACTCATGGTGGGCTGACTGGGACCTTGGGCATGCAGTGGTCTCTGTGGCCCGAGTCCCAGCCAGGTCGCTCCTGCTGTACAGTGCTGTGGGCACTGTCCGTACATGCACCCTCCGCATGCCGTGTGCTCAGGAGTGTCCGGGACACCCTACCTTCGTTGCTCTCTCCGGGTGGGTGGTAGAAGGACAGTCCCAGGGAGATGATGGCTGCTATCTCCAGGATGATGAGCGTCACGTCCTGCAGCGCTTCCCATACCAGCTGCAGGAAGGTTTTTGGCTTCTTTGGAGGTATGAAGTTTTGCCCAAAAATCTGTTTCCTCTTTTCCAGGTCTGGAGCAGTGCCCGGCAAACCTGTGGACAGAGGGCAGGCGAGTTGGGCAGGGGCCAGGAGAGATGCATGCCTGTCACTGGGAGCTAAGGAAGGAACAGGCAAACATGGCAGGAACCTTCCAGGCTTTCGGCCTAAGGAGCCTGGTGTTCCAAGCAATTCAGGTCCTGAGGGGGCCCCTGCTAAGTGAATGGAGGAACCTAGAAACACGGATGCTTCCAGACTCATGGTAATATCTGTCCCAGTGAACATACATGCTGAGGAACACTTCATACACCTGACTCTTGACATCATAGCTCAGCTCAGCCCAGCCCACTGCAGCTCGGCAGACACATATCACACAAAGCTTCCTCCATACTAAGTGCTGAGCTCCACAGAGGACTAAGACATAGCCCCAAAGCCAGCGAGTTGGCCCTGCAAGTAAAGGCTCTTATCACCAAGCTTGGTCCCAGAAAATAAAATAGCTGAATCCTCAGTTCTCATCCCAGCATGCCTTGGGCTTCTGCCTTCCCAGGAAAGTACTAAAGGGCTGAAAATTTTTTTGAAAGGTGCGCCCTCCCTGACGCCACCACCCTAGTTTCCCTGTGAAGACAAGTGAGCCTAGAGGGGCCTTTTAACCAAACTCTCATTTTCTGGACGCACTGGAGGGAGGTACACCCCTTACTCATGCACACTAAGTGGATGTGGTGTGGGTACTAGGAGTGGGTACTACTGGGGATCTGGGAAGATTGGGCTCTGGTGGCTGGTGCTGAGATTTGCTAGGCCTCTGGCTGTCAGGTCCCGTTTCTAAACCTGTTTTTCCTTCTAGACACTGAGGAACTTCACTAAGAGGGGGGGTTCCCAGAGGGTCCCAACGTTCCTGAGAAGCAGTTCTGGGGGTCTGTTTTCACTTGTGTGCTTTCTTGCAGCTTGGCAGGCGAGTAAAGAAACTGGGCATGTATAGTGAGTGTTAAGTCATGGCCTGACTGAGTCTTGGATTCCTCTGAAGCCCTGTGGATCTGACATCCATAGGACAAATGGTGGGCATTGTGGGAGTGAGTTATGCAGGGCGGGTCACAGCTCTGAGGTTCTGTTATGCTGGGGACTGATGGAGGTGGGTCTTGTATCTTATCTGTTGCTTTCATTGGTTAATAATAAAGAAACTGCCTCGGCCCTCATAGGACAGAAAATTAGGTAGGTGGAGTAAACAGAAGAGAATGCTGGGAAAAAGAAGCTGAGTCGAGGAGTCGCCATGATTCTCCCGCTCCAGACAGACGCAGGTTAAGATCCTCCCTGGTAAGCCAGCTCGTGGTCTACATAGAATATTAGAAATGGGTTAGAACAATATGTAAGAGCTAGCCAATAAGAAGCTGGAACTAGCCGGGCCAGGCAATGTTTAATAGAATACAGTTTCCGTGTAATTATTTCGGGCATAAGCTAGCCATGCGGGCGGCCGGGTGCCCGGGACGCAGCCCTGCTGCTCCTAATTCAACAGGGGACCCATAGGCTAGCCCTAAGAACCTCGGCCCCGTGTCAATAGACAGGGACAGCAATGGCCACGACTGAGGGCAAATGGGTGAAGGCAGCAATCAGGAGCCATGGAGACTAAAGCAAGAGCATGTTGGCCCTTTGAAGGGGGAGTGTGGGATCCAGTGGCGAGATCTCCCAAGCTGTCATAAATCAGAAGGCTGGAGTCTGATACAAGATCTACCACTGGAGATGTTTCGGGGCCAAACTCAACATCCCCTGTGGACTGTGTTCAGCCCCCAGTCACCAGCGTGAGCTGTCCAGAGTTGTTTGACTAGCAACTGGGGGCTACAGACTGCCACATTACCATGGCCGCTATTGACTACTACAAACAACTGCATGCTCACCACTGTCACTGACTGCCATGTCCCCACTGCCACTACCCCTAATGCTGTCCTGGGTCTGGAATGTTGGGCTCTTTTTTTTCTTCTTGCCTTGCTAGAGATAGAACCCAGCATGTTGTGTGTGTTGTGAAAAATGCTTTACCCTGAAGCCATACCCCAGCCAGGCCCTGGATATGTAAGTCTGTGTGCGTCTGTCTTAGGTGTCAGCACCCCCGCTACCTGGATCAGGGGGTGTCAGCACCCCTCTACCTGGGTCAGGGGGCTTGGCTGGGACCCGTCTCTCCTTGCTCTATGACCCTGGGTAGATTTTACACACTTTTTGTGGGGGAGGGGTGGTAGCCCTGGGACTACGGTGCTTGAAGTTCCCTGAACCAATCTCTGACGGAGTTTTGTATACAGCCAAGCTCCTGGGCCATGCTGTACAGATCCACACACTGAGGCACAGGGTACCGCTATGATGAAGGCCAGTGAGGCGAGCCCAGCAGCCACCTGGTTCTCTCCAGCCTGATGTGGGCAGGCGGAGCAAGCTGCTGCATACAGCCCACAGTAGTGGTGCCTGATGTCGGGTCCACAGCAGCCGAGGTCTCCAGCCTCCAGCCGTCTTGGGAGTCGAAACCACGCATGGAGCTGCAGGGCCCTGCTACTTACATTCAGTGGAACAACAGCGGTTCCTAGAAACTAGACCCTGTCAAGGAGGCTTCAGATGACAGCTGTGGGACCTAGCACAAGCCAGGGACTGTGAGCGCCTGTGCCTTGTGCACATGCTGGAGGGTGTGGTTGGGTTGGGACTCTGACACAGTGATAAGACAGCACCAGCAGCTGGGCTGGTGTGCAGGGTGGGCATTTACAGCCCTGTGGCGTGGCTGTGGGAGGAGTCCAGAGGTCCTACCCCTTGCCAGAGGCTGGCCCAGTGGCCAGCTCCCAGGAAACTACTACTTAGGGATTTGCAACAATTGGCCAAAATGGTGAAATGGGCTAAGATGCCTGGACTGCTCCTGGCCCTGTGCCCTCAGGCAGATGGTCTTCCCTCTCTGGGCCTCATTTTCCTTATGCCAGGCATTTGAATGGCAGCAATACCTTTCCTGTGTTTACAATGGCAAAGGACCCAGTGGCTGTCATTATGAACCACCCACAAGGTGCAGGGTCTCGACCTGGCCTCACACTGTAGTTGCTGGGACATTTAAAGTCTATTCATGCCCGGGCTCCAGGGCCAGTTTCGGACTGAACTGGGCAAGGCCATGTCTGGAGGTAGAAATAACGTCCTAGGATCTTGCTCACTGCTGGGGTAGGGTGGTCCTCAGGCTAGAAGTCTCTCCCAGGAACTGGGGGAAATGCAAGTTCTCCAGTGCTACCTAGGTCACTGGGTGGGTCTGCCAGCTGTGTGGTTACAAGCATCCACAAGAGGGGACAGTCCAAGCTATATGTGCAGCTGCTGGTCTTCAGAGGCAAGACAAGGAAAATGGCTGCTAGGTAACCTTGAGCCCAGGGTCTCTCGGAGCCATGATGCGTGTGGCCTTGGATCACTGGCCAGCTCAATGAGAAAAGCGACTGGTCCAGATGTCACGGTGGCAGGTGACAGAGTCTGGACCCAAGAAGTGAGCTCTTTGCTCAGTTCTGCAGTGTTTCCAGCTCCCATGAGACCTCTCTTACTTCTTGGAGTTTCCACGCTGCTGCCACGTTTGCAGCCTCCAGGGGGCCATAGTTGATGCAGAAAGTGCATCAGGCCAAGAACTTGACAGCCCGAGACACGTGGCTAAGGAAGGCTGGAGGAGGAAGCTAGAATTCTGTCAGGGAGAGGAGAAGACAGTGGTAGGCAATCGGGACCTCACCCGTACATTCTGCTCTGAACCTGATCCTAAGCTCCTCACAACCATCCTGATTCTGGGCTCCGGCGGCCTCTCTGGTTCCAAAGTCTCCCCCCTCCTCCTTTCTTGATTTCCACAGCCAAGAACAACCTAGGCTTCTCACTGTTATCTGACACCCCTCCCCCATCACCAGCTCTTACTTTCAGTCACGCATTGCTCAGGCTAGCCCCTCGGGTGTCAAACCCTGACCGAAACCTGCCTTTGCTGCTAGCACCTTCTGGACACTGATACCTGGAATCCTGAGGGAACCCTGAGCATCTTTCCATGCTTTCCTGTCTGTTTAGGGATCAGAGATGGGGATGTGGGGGGCCTCAGCTGTTCAGAGACACTTGAACACAGTGGAAGTTCCTGGAAGCCATGTGAGCTTGATTTGGCCTCTGTGGGAAAACTGCCCACATATGGGCCTCCCTCTGTTGCTTCCGCCCTCATGGCCTGGGTCTGTCAGAGCCATGGTAGGTAACAGGGATAGCTGCTATCCAGTGTACATGCTAGGCATATGTACAGCCTGTGACTACATCCTGGTTCTTGATAGGCAGGGGAGGGTTGGAAAGGCATCTCTTGATACTTGGCAATCCTAGGTGGGGTACCTGTGCATCCAGAGTGATTATAAATGCTCACAGGGCAGTGACATGTTTACTGGTTATGTGCTGATGTGCAGATCTGGTGGGTGTACACACATACACACACATAAACACACTCATACACACACATACATACACATGCATGTACACACATACATGTACACACACATACACACACACACACACCCCTTGTGAACTCAGTGTTCATGGCAGACATGAACCTGAATGGTCACACCATTGACTGTTTTCTCTGCAAGCAGAGTCCTCCAGTATGCTCATATGCACAGGGACATGGTGGGGAAACACGGGCCTCTAACCTGACCCAGATGCAGAAATGAGGTTCACGGATTCAAATTCCATAATGTACTTGACCTGAGTCAAGCTGAGTTACTGCGAAGTCCATGGTGGGACTTCCATGGTGGGCATCTCAACTCATGGCTCCAGGATGTTCTATGTGGGCAGAGAAGGGGGCTCATAAGTAGGGGGCATGTGGGGATGGTCAGTCTCTAGATGCTGTGAAAATATCAATTATTTGTATTAAGGAGGAATTAGACTCTTGGGTATGAGTTCCCAGATGAAAGAGAAAGCCAGACACTTGGTACTTAGGACATATAGCAAACATATTGTTTAGTGTGAGTGATGACCCGTGCGAGCACACAATTACTTGCTGTTCTCTGAAAACAAGTTATGCTGATCTGCAGTGTGCCCCCAAAGTTCCTCTGGGTGTCTCTTGGATCCATCTTACAGGAGCAGCATGGTTTCATGGTTACCCAGTCAGGAAACTGAGACACCAAAACACGGATGTGACTTGGCCTTTAAGAAGTGTGATTTGGCTGCAGAAGAGGGCTGGGCCCCCTCTCTCGCCCTGGCCTCTTCATGCTATGAGATAGATCTATGGGGGTGTGACTGATGGGAGACCCATCTCCCTCAAACTAAGCCTTGTTGCACACACACAAACTGTGACCATTCTGTACTCTGTCAACCTCATAGAAGACTCTCCATTTAGCCTGCTTCTTGATGGCTTTGCCCCTGCCCCTTAGAACAATAGAGGCCCCAAAACTTCATCCACTGCCCATAAGACTTTCCTCCAGAGGAAATGCTTCAACTCAGAAACACTGCAAGCTGCCCTTCCCCACTACCCCAGTAGGTGGCGTCCTGCACATTGGCCAGCAGGCAATGAGTATCTCTCTATGAGTATCCATTTTTTAAAAATGGAGCCTGCCTTTTCACAGTCACGACACAGCTAAAGCCCAGACCGCGGAGGCCCCACGAGTGCTCTTTCAATGCTTGCTAGCTGCCTTCCACAGGACCCCGCGTCCAGGTCAAAGGCAAGAACTCTGCCCCTCTTGTGCTGCTCCAGAGACAGCCTCCCATTCTACACAGAGCCCTGGCTGTGGATGAGTGCTAGCTCCAAGGTACCTGAAGGGGATTTGGAGAACGATGTCATCAGGCTGAGTGTTGCTAAATATTTGTGCTGTCAGTGTGATGTGGGTTCTTCCATTAGCATAAATAAAAGCCTTATATTTTCAGAAAAAAAAACCCTCCCAGCGCTTTAAAAGCTACATTTATAGGAAAATGAGTTTCTGTCTTTGGAAATTGAGTGGGCTAAATAAACTGTGGTTCATCTAGCCCACAACAGACTCCACGGCAGTTCTTAAAACATGAGCTCGGTTTATGTTCCCTAGCACGGAAGTTTCCCCAAGGAAAGCTGGTGAGCGAAAACAAGCATCGGAACAATATGTGATATTCGACTGCATTTGTGTAAAACAGAATGCTACATTTCTGTGGATGCACATGCAAGTGTGTGGCGAGAGGCGTGCAAGGATCTGATCCAAGCTCACGACGGTGGCACTCGCTCTGGGAAGAGGCAGCGGGACTGGCTGTGGTAGTCTGCTCTGGCTGGAATATCTGAGTTTTAATCAGGAGAATTATGTTTTATCTGAATCATTCAAGCTTCATTTTTTAGATCAACACTAAAGAAAATGCAGGTTTTTTTCCCTATATAACTTTGAGATGAAACGGACCTGGAGATAAATAATCCTGGGTTGATACCTTCACCTCATCTGTGACCTGTGTGTCCCTGACTGGGTTATTGCAGCTCCTCCATGTCGTGGGCAGGATGGTGCCTAGTTCACAGCCTGGTCATGGAGATAAACACAAGACATGACCAGCTGGATACACGGTAGGTGCTCAGCAGATGGCCCTGTCTTCTCGCCTTTCCTTTCGTATCTTGTCTATGGAGAACCTTTATGTCCATTCCCACCTCTTTTGTTTCTTCCTTAGGGGTGGGATGGGGGAAACAGGGTCTCACTCTGGGATGGCCTTGAACAACTTTCAGAGATCTGCCTGCTTCTCGCTCCTGAGTGTTGGAATTAAAAGCGTGTGCCACCATTATGCTAGGATATGCTGGGCCACCTTTAACCTTTTAATCCTGTCGCATGTACCTAGGAAACTCTGTCTGAAGAAAACCTCCCCTCTGGCCAGCTTTTTCCTGTCTGATTCCCCCAGTCAGTTGGGTCACCACCATTGCTGCCCCATATAGCTTCACTAACTGGTCTCTCTGCTCCCGCCTGCAGTCTGTGTTTTCAGAAAGTAAGGTGCGTTGTGTTTGTGTTAAATCCATATCTACTACACTCTAGTGGCGTCTATCACATACAGCTGAAAGTCATAGTCCTTACCAAGACCCAAGCCCTGGTCCCTGATGCTCCCCACTGCCTCACTGCCCCATCTCCATCGTCATGCTCCAGCGACACCAACCTCCTTCCTGAGGCTCTAGCACAGTTCTTCCCTGCCTCAGGGCCTTTGCACGTGCCGTTCTCTCTGCTGGGAATGCCTTCCTCTTTGGCCGAACCTCTTCTGGGGGTCGACTCCATTTTTAAATGTTTTTCTAGCCTCCAAGCATCCCTTCCATTTAAATCGTTAATAACACAAGTGTTTTTCCTTATACTTGGCTCCCTTGCCAAGTGTCAGCTCCATGAGGGCAGGGGCAGTGTGGCATACTTTGTTCTGAACTATAGTAGATGTTTAGTAAACACACGGCCTTTCCTAGACACAGCAGAAGTTTGGCGGCAATGCTGGACTCCAGAGTGACATATTCCCCAAGACTGGAGTCTCTATGAAAGGAACTGAAGTTTGCAGGGGCACTCAGGGTCTCCTCTGGTCACCCCTTCTATGCCCAAGCCCTTGAGCAGCAGCTCATGCTGACAGGAGGGGTAGGAGAGCCTCCAGGCATACCCCGGGGTCATGGAGACCAGGCGCAGGCTTGAAGAGGACCTGCACATTGGCAGCCTGAGCCTTAACCTGGATGCCTGTGACCTTCCCATCCTGATGTTACTCTTGGGAAGACTGCAGGACACTGGGTTCTTCTTGTTCTTACAAATGGTGGCTTGGGGACTAGGTCAGGAAGCAAGCTGTAGAAAGGGATGCTCTCCGACAATGAAAGAGTTCCGGGGGCTTTTGGGCGATGAGCAGAAGGTTCAGGGAGCCAGGTGTGAAGGAACTCAGGGCACCCGGCTCAGAGTGAGTTCCTGGGGAGGGTGGCATAGAAGCTACAGCTGTCCCTCATCTCCCACGGGGCCTCCCAGGTCCACAGAACTCACAGGGAAAGTGGGGGTCAGGAAGGCAGGAGTCAATGGCACACTGGCACAGTGGTCACAGTGTCCCCATCATTTACCCTGCATGGGCACTGCACCATTTACTGCTCATGGTATTCCTATGACCTCATTTTGTGAAATGTCTTATGGATGGAGAATCTGAGGCACGGAGCTGTAAGGACACCCTCCTTTGGGTGTCACCTGAGTCTGCCTTGATTTAAAGTCCAGGCCCTAAAGCCTGGGATCATGTTCTTTACCCACAAACACTAAACTAGACCTTTCTAAGTGGATAAAACTTCATGATGGAGGCTGTGAACGGATGGGGATTATTCCACAGTCTGAGGGAAGAAACTGAGGCACAGAAGAAAGGGAAAGCAGACGGACATGCTGACTCCCACCTGCAAATCCCAGCACTTGGCCGGCCGAGGCAGAAGAATTGCCAGGTGAGTTTTGGGTCAACTGGGGCTACATAGTGAGTTCAAGGACAATGTGAATGGAATAGCCAGACTCTACTTCAAAAGTGAGAGAGATAAGAGATAGAGAGTTATGAAGGCAAATCGCTGATGTGCCCGGATGGACAGCCTGGGTTGTCCAAGCAGCACACCAGCCCTTTGTTGTTTCATTTTGTTTTTCTTGAGACAGGGTCTCACGTATCCTAGGCTACCCTTGAACTTGGTAAGGAGCGGTGGATGCTGTTGAACTTCTGAACCTCCTGCCTCCACCCCTCAAGTGCTGGGAGTACAAGTGTGCACCCCACACCCTGTTTACTAGCACCGGGGATTGCACTCAGGGCTTTGGGTACTCCAGGCAGGTACTCTACGGCTGAACCACACACACCCCAGATCCCCTACGCTGCTGCTTTGAAAGCTAACCTTGATGGCTTTGAACCCCGAGTGTCCCCCTAAAGGCTACATAGCTATAGGCTCTGGAGGGGTCTAAGGAAGAACCTGAGCTCTGCCAGCTTCTAGTTGTCTGATCTTCAATGAGTTGCCGTAGCGTGGGCATCGGTTTCCTTGTGCATAAAGCACTGACTTCCTAAGTTGAGCCCGGGGAACTTACAAAGAGTGTGCAGAATGTCCTTGCAGGGTACCCTGTGACCACCTCTTCTCTCGCCAACTCATCACATGCCAGTGAGCAGAAGCATGGGGGCCATCTTCCTTCATTTTCTGCACTCACTTGGAAGCCTAATGAGGCACTGCCATGACCACATGCTGGGTGAAACTCTTATGGGTGCAGTTGGGTCAGGCACAGATAAAACACGGAACCATTTTTTTTTTTTTTGTTCTCGGGCCTTTGAGCACACAGTACTCAATGACTGGCCTTTCTGTTCTCCAGCTGTTTGGTGTGAGGGACAGACATTCACCCTCTCTGGGCCTCTCAGGACATAAGGTGAGGGGGTTCTGCAGGCTGCAGAAGGTGAGGAGAGGCTGTGCGACACAGACGGACATTTGGGAAACAGTAGTACCACTCCCCAGAGAGGGCCCTGTCTAGGCTCGGGCAGCTGTCAAGTCCTCCATGGTCTCAATACTCTGCATTGCAGGCTGTTGGAATCTCTCGGGCATGGGTCAGCCTTTATAAGGCATGACATTCTTGGTGATGCTTCACCAGGCATCAGAGGGATTCTGTCAGTAACCAAAATGCCCAGTGCGTTTCCCCAACGGACCCTCAAAAGGTCCCTCTGTTGCCCTCACCACAGCCTAAGCCTCTGACCTCTTCACTGCCAGGGTCTGCAGTTCAGTGTGGCAGGAATCAAATATTCCCTTCCTTGTGGGGCTGGAGTGAGATGTAGCATGGGGTTCGGTGAAGCGCTGGGCTCTGCAAATCCAGGAGCCACGGTGACTGAGGGGAAATAGCACCAGGGTGGAGCTGGGCCAAGGCTTCTGTGGGGAACCAGTCACGGCCTCTTCATGTAAATTAGCATCAGATATGCTGTGGTGACAGGTGCTTCTGCCTGCACCTGGGCCCACTGCTTGGCTTTCTAGAAGCACCAGAGAAAGTGCTGGATTCAGAACACCAGGGTCCTGAATGACCCACAGGCCTCTGGTGACATCTTGGTGATATTTCTATTGCAGCTGAGGTGGCCTCCTTTGGCAGAGAAAGGACAGAGTCTGGGCTGACTATGCTCCTGTTCCACTGGGTTAGAAGACAGGACTTGGGGCTCTAACTGCAAGGAGGCCTAGATCATGGGCTCTGACAATAGATTGGCAGGGTCTAGACCTCAGTGCAGAAAAAGCACAGGCTCCCTGATACTGGCTTGTCTTCTCACTCTTTTCAGATGCTGGCCTGCCATTGGTGTTGGGCACTGGGATTGATTAGAGATGTCTGTCACTGCTGTGGGTTAAGTAGAGAAGGACTTGAGATGTATTTCCATCTGTCTGTCTTTGTTTTGTTTTCAGTACCTGGGACAGAATCTCATGGTCCATAGAAGGGAAGTCTTTTGTTGTGGTTTTGGACGTGCCTGCCAGCCAAATTCATTGTTTCTTGCACATCTGTTCCTCCTCTGACTGGATGGAGATGTAGATCAACTTCCTTGGTGTTTTTTGATTTGACCTTTCTTTGCTCTTGAGGTCACACTTAAATTCAGACTCTAAGCCTTTGTCTTTTTCTACAGTGGCCCCTCAGTGAGGATTCTTCCTCCCACCCCACTTCTCATTCACCATGTAGTCTGGGCTCACCTCCCTAAGGCACCACGGCAGACGTCCACTTCTCCACTCCTTCCTTCCTCCCACTCCTTCCCTCCCCGTTTCTGTTCTTTTTGCTCACATATTAAAGTAAACATTAAATAGATTCTGCATCCAGAGTGTTAGGTATGTCCTGGCTCTGAAGGGCACAGAGACCCATCTCACCCAATGCTCGAGGTGCCAAGTCTTGAATGTTGAGTTGGTGGCAAGCTGTTCTTGATTTCTCTGGAGGTGTCTTATCTACTCTCTACTTTTCCTAGCCTAGGTCTGTTTCCTCCCCTTGACAGCCACTTCTGCCACCCCCTGGACCCTTTTCACTGACCCCAGCTCTTTGCCAATAAGATGTGAATCAATTAATCTAGCTCCAGTTTGGAGTAGAATCTCCAGGAGTCTATTTCTCCTCACCGGTCCTCAGCCATTTCCCAGACCTGCCTTGTGTCCACTGGTCCTGATGCTGGGCTTAGGGCTCCCGTGCCTGATCCTGTTGTGAACAGGCTGGGCATGTTAGTCTTCACAGTGCCGTGTTTTTCACATCTATAAAGTGGGATTTGAGCAATACCATTCCCACAGGGCTCTTGTGAGGCAAAGATTCACCCATCACATATGTGAACCTGCTGGGAACAGTGTTTGGGGCCTGGCCAAAAAATGAGCCATCATGATGGCCATCAAAGCTCTTCCCATTACTTTTGAAGAAGATCCTTGGCTCCATTTTCCTGTGGGGACAGAAGTTGTTCTATTTGATTTGAACTGTTTGCTTTTTCAGCTTGTGTCCATTTTGCCCTGGGGTTTCCCCTGCCTGGCTGGGAGGGGTTGTATCTTGAGGCACAGAGGCAAAGAAGGGTGGGTGCCTAGGGTGAATCATTCCCCATCTCCAGCCCCCTGCATGGGGTTGCACCTGGCTGCCTAGCAACCAAGGATGTAGCTACTTGGAATTGTACGGAAGACACGATGTTCCGAATGAGCCCTTGAATCACATCGCGCCAAGTTCTGTTCAGCCTGAGGCCCAGTCATGAAGACAAAATGACAGCAGAGCGCCGAGACAGACACTCAGGTGTAGAGGATGATGCTGGAAGCCTAGAGCCAGGGATAGCATCAAGTTGAGCGGACAACAGTTTGTAGGCGGTGTGAGTAGCGCAGTTCAGGTCTGTGTTAACACAGTGGCCTTGCAGTATCCTCACTGGGCAAGCCACGCCTCGTATGCCTCAGCTTTTCCTCCCCCAAGTGACTGAGGGCTTAGAACCCACACTGTAGGCTTTTGGCCAAAATTAAACGTGTATGCAGCTACCCCACTCCCTGAAATGTCCCACATTTTAGAGGGCAGTCCCTTACCCCTCCATGGACTCTACTTCCTCTGGTCCCCTAGACCCTACCCCCCTCAGCCTTTGCCTGCCCTCTTTTGTCCATCATTTGGCTCCCACTTCCTTCCTTTCTCAGGGTTCAGATGCCCTGCCCTGCTGTTTCCCAAGGCAGCTTCTTGTTTCTAGAGCCTCTAGACCCCGGGCGAGCTCTTGCACTGTGCTGTTCCCTGACCTTTTCCTGTCGCCCACGCTCCTATGCAAGTCCCATGAACACAGAAACGTGGATATTTGCTAATTACGATCTATGGCTCTGGGCCTGGAGCTGGGCTTAGCACACAACAGGTTCTCAAGAAACGCACGGATGAGTTTTAAAAGTTTTTTGGGGACTAAACCTCATTGGTAGAGATAGGCATGCCAGGGGTTACCTTTGGCAAAAACAAAACAAACAAACAAACAAAAAAACAGTTTCTGAACACCTGGTGCTTAACATATGCCACAGGCTTCGGCTCCCTTGGTTACATCCTGAGCTTGTTTCTTTCTACAAAGGAACCAGGCTAATGCCCTTAAACCTCACAATGATTGATCTAGCATCTACTAGAGGCGATTCTTTTCCAGACATTCATCGTGTTATTAACCCTTTCATGACTGGAAAGCATGCTAACAGAAGGCTGCCTTGTTGGGCAAGTTCAGGGACAAAGTTGAAGGTTCAGGACTGAGGTGGTATGTTTTCCCAGAGGCCATGAAGAGCCATGTGAACTGGAGAGCTGGAACCAACTTGAGAGCTGACTGAACAGAGTTGGGGCCAGGAGGTTTGGGTCCCCGACTTCCACCACTTGTTAGGGTGTGACCTGGCACACATTGCCTTGGCCTCCTCTCTGTTAGATGCTGCTAATACAGAAAGCAGCTGCTGGAGTGAAGGTTCTCCCTTCCCCAAGCTGAACTGCTCTGCCCAGGGAGGCCTCTCTACCAGGCCCCACACAGCTGTCTGTTCTTCATTAGCGACCTGAAGCCTGGCTACTCCTATGGTGCTTGTTAGCTCACTTTGGACAAGCCTGGGTAAGTGTGGAACAATAGAGAAGCTCCATGTTCAGGATCAAACAGTCATCAGACCCAGAGTAGGGACATGAGAGAAACAGATTCGCAGCCTGGCCCTGCAGCATCCAAACCCACTCCCTTGCTCTGCCTGGGTAATTAAAGTTCCCGCCTCTCTGCTTAAGAGGAAGCTTTCTGCCTCCTACCAGAGCCAAGCCCACATCTCAGTTAGCCTCCCTCTGTGGCTAAAGGCTAAGGAGGGGCAGCTGTGGTGCACCTCTGCCAGCTCAGAGCCCTCCCTCTCCTGAACTTGGGGATCTTCCCTAGGACTTGAGGGTCAGTGGGGTCAAAGGGACAGTTTTTCTCATCGGGGATAGGGACCCGTTGGGGGAGTGAGAAAGGAGGTTGTGGGGTGGAAACGGCTGAAGTGAGACTGGGTTGAGGGTGTTTGTGGAGCCGGGTAGCCGGGTAGCGCCGCGCGCGCGCGCACACACACACACACACACACACACACACACGTTTGTTTTCTAGGTGTCGGGTTTCAGAGGGAATGAAATCACCCTTGCCTTCAAGGGGTGGGAGTCCCCATACCCAGGACTGTCTCTCTGCTCAAGAGATGCTCCAGCTGCCCCTCTCCAGGGGAAGGGAGACAGACCCTCAGGCCTTCATGATTGAGAGGAAGTTTGGGAACATCAAATCCATAGTGGTGCTTAGTAGCACACCTTTGCAGGGATGTTTCTTTTTCTGCCCCAGGCCACACCTAGCACACTCCCCCAGGCCACTTCCTCCCCCCCTCCACCAGATCACAGTATTGAATACCTCTTGGCTCTAGCATCAAGAGGCCTCTGTCTTGGCCACTGTACACTTTCTAGGTGCCCCCAGAAAGGAGGGCAGTGAGGAAAAACCAGAGGTCCAGCACAAGGACAGACACCAAAGAAAATCCCAGATCACCCACTGGCCCTGGGCCAGTTTCTCCTAGAGAATCCATTTCTTTTCTATAAAATGGGAGATTGAGAGCTGATTCTCCTGGATCTCTGTGATGTTCAGAGGCCACCAGGATTATTGTGCTCATAGAGTGACTGGCAGACCCAAGAGATAGACACAGGGGCCTGAAAACAGCCACGTGCACCCTCGGCATCCATAGACAGCTCTTTTAGCCATCTAGTAAAGAGTATGGCACAAAATAAATCCTCAGTGGTTGAGGAGTTGTTCCTAACCCCTCCCCGACCTCTGTCAGATCTGCCACTGAGCAGGACACACCTCAGTTTCAAGCCTTCTCGAGTATTTGGCCTGGGCTCCCACAGCCACCCCACCCCTGTCATTTTAGGCCAGCTGTTTTCTTCTGTGTCTCATAACCTGCAGCCACAGATGGCAATGCTTTTGGAATGCCATGGCCAAGAGAAGAAAGAGTGTACCGGCTATCCCAATACCAGGCGTGTTCTAGATGCTTCTTTTAGCCCTTACCTCTTGCACCTGTTTGCATGGAGTCATTGCCTTTGTTGGGATGCACAGGGCAAAACACCCCAACACCTCTCTCTCTCTCTCTCTCTCTCTCTCTCTCTCTCTCTCTCTCTCTCTCTCTCTCTCTCTCTCTCTGTAAGAGGTAGGTAGGATTCCTCATCAAGCACTGTCCACCTTTTATCTGAGGTGGGGTCATCTGAGGTGGGGTCTTTCACCAAGTCAGCTGGGCAGTTAGCCAGCAAGTCCCGGAGATCCTTCTGTCTTCACTTGTCTGGTGCTGTGGGTACAATGTCCTGCTCATAGCTAGTTTTGTATATGTGTGCCAGGGATAAAAATGCAGGTCCTCATGTCTGTGTGCCAAGCATGTTACCAATCCCGGCTCCTAGCTGCTCCCCTCCTTTAAAATGCCATTTTGCAAGGCTTATCCTTGTTATTTTATTTTCTCTATAACAATAGTTTTCTAGAATGTCCCAAAAAGCTCCGTAGAGAAGCAGAGAGGGACTTCACTCCCATCTTTACTTTGGCATTTACGAATCACCTGCTATGCCCTGCTCCTGACATCACACAGGGAAGAGCTGAGACCCCGGGGGAACCTGGCTCTCATTTGGATTTCTGCCAGATGCCCAGTGAGCTTGGAATCACTCTTTGTATTCTTATTAAAACATTTCATGTGTATTTTACTTATTTTTGTGTGTGTGTGCACCTATGTATGTGTGTGAATATACATAAGCCACACTATTTATATGGAGACCAGAGGACACCTTGTGGGAGCTGGTTCTCTCTTCTGACATTGGGGTCCCAGGGATTGAACTCAGGTCATCAGGCTTGGCAGCAAAGCCTCTACCTGCTGAAGCATCTCGCCTCTCTTCTGACGGGCTTTCATCCTGGGCTCTGGAGTCCAGCCTATCTTGAATCTCCATTCATCTCTGAACATTATCTGTGTGACTCCAGGCAGGTGAATTAACTTCCTTGTGCCTCAGTTTCCCTGTTTATAAAAATGAGGTGCTTTCACTTAATTGTATGGGGTTACTGTGAGGGCTCAGTGAGACAGTGAGGTTTGTCAGGCTCTCAGACCGCATGAAGCACCTCACTTGCTTGCTTACTTGGAGGGACTGCAACTTCTCCTTCCTGGCCCCAGCGCCAGGCCAGACCGTTTCATATTCCTCTCTTCCTCATCTCTGTGACTCTGTCAGTGCTGGGGCATCTTCCCCATGGCAACTGTTGATGTTTCAAACAGTCTTGTTCAGGTACTGCCTCTTCAGTGCAGTCTCCTGGGTCATCCAGTCAGAAATGCCTGCTCTTGCCTCTTAACCTTATGAGGAATGTCCAATGCTGTCTCACAGAAGGGTCTTCCACCCATCAACCTGTCAGAGCTACCTGGGTAGACCACAGGGATCTGTGGGGAACTCTTTTAGAGGCAGAGGCTAACGCCATCTGGGTACCAGGGAGCCACAGGTCTGGGGCGCTAATTTCTACGGGCTATAAATAACGGCCTGGAACCACGGCAGGGGCCAGGGCTGCACCAGGTGGAGTAAGGTAACCACCGAGCGGTGACGGGCCTGCCCAGGCTTCTCAGGTGACAGGTGCCTGTGGAGAGAGGCAGTTTTGGCTGTCCTGAGCCACACCTGGTCCCATGGGACCCAGGCTGGTCTTAGAACCGAGGTACCACTAACGTTAGAGCTGGTCCAAACACGAAGCAATATTTCTTGTCCCTTACCCCACTTGACAGAGAGGGAAACTGAGACCCAGGTAATTGAAAATTAGGGCTCAGGTTCTTGGACTTTCAGGAACTAAGGAGCCCTTGCCAGGGAACACCCGTGTGCTGGCTAGGGCAGGGCAAAGCTCTGGTTTGAATTCTCAGTGTGTCCCACATCCATCATCCCACATGGCAGTGACCTTTGAAAGGTGTGGTCACCTGACTTTGCCCTTGGGAATAGAGCAACAGTACTGTGATGGTTCTGATAGTCGCAGTGGGTCAGGGTTAGTAACCATGGTGAGAGTTCTGAGGAAGGATGGGCTGAGCCCCTTTTCTGGCTCTCATCTTTTCTGCCATCTTCTACCTCTCCAGATGTGGGTCCCTGACCTTGACTTTTAATCTCTAGAACTCTTAGAAATACGGTTTATAAGATGTCACTCAACAGATATCACTACCCAAGACAGATGAGGATGCAGGGGGCGTGGGAGACCCAGCATCCCAGCCAGGTGCCAGCCTCCTCTTTTCTGGGTGCTTCCTTAGCACCCTGGGGCACTAGGGGACCTGGGATGAGAACCACTTTCCTGAATTCCCATGTCTTTGGCTCATCCAGCGTCTGCAGACAGACTTGCGGAGGACTCCACCCTTAGGGAGCTTGCGGTCCTCTTCACACTCACGCAGGCAGGGCAGACCTAAGAAGTCTCACCCCAGGTGACAGTCTAAACACACGGTACAAACAAACCAACTGCATTAATAGCTCTTTCTTTGCTGTGACAAAACATCCTGGCAAGAGCAATTCAAGGGAGAAGGGTTTGTTTGGCTTATCATTCAAAGAGGATGCCGGGCATTATGGAGGGTGATGGGGAGGATGTGGGCCATAGTGGAGGGTGTGATGGGGAGGATGCAGGGCATCATGGAGGGTAATGGGGAGGATGCGCGTCCTAATGGAGGGCGATGGGGAGGATGCGGGTCCTCATGGAAGGTGACGGGGAGGATGTGGGCCATCATGGAAAGCGATGGGGAGAATGCGGGCCGTCATGGAGGGCCATGGGGAGAATGCAGGGCATCATGGAGGGCCATGGGGAGGATGCGGGGTACCATGGAGGGCCATGGGGAGGATGCCGGGTATCATGGAGGACAATGGGGAGGATGCGGGGTATCATGGAGGGCGATGGGGAGGATGCGGAGTATCATGGAGGGCGATGGGGAGGATGTGGGCCGTCGTGAAGGGCGATGGGGAGGATGCGGGGTATCATGGAAGGCGAGGGAGGCTACAGTAAGAAAAACTGGTGACACTGCATCCCGTTAGGAAACAGAGAGTAATGAAAGCCGGTGCAAAGCTCACTTTCTCCTTTTTATACAGTCCAGGATCCCAGCCCAGGGGATGGTGCCACCCACAGTGGGCAGGTCTTCCTTAATAAACAAGATATACATATATAATATTAATATACATAACATTAGTTATATGATGTAAATTAATATACTTAATACATTACTTCATAGCAATACTTAATATATACCTTAATAAACAAGGTATACAGCTACCATATATATGACACACACAACACACACATATGCACATAAACATGATAACTCCCCACAGGCATGCCCAGAAGTCTGTCTCCTAGGTGCTTCTGGGTCAAGCTGACAACTGAAATTTACCACCACATCAACTAAACTCAGACTTTACAAAACCACCTACAACCTGTGGCTGGAGACCCCTGCTCTTCGAAGGCTTTTCTAGGGACTTCTCATGTCTCACACTCACCTTGGTCCTTACTCCAGGTTCTTTATTCTTGCTGTTCTCCACTGAGACCGTACTTTTCCCCTATAGTTGGGCAGTCAACGCCTCCCTGTTCTTTGAGTCTAGTTCAGGGGGAGCCTCCTCCAATTTTGATGCTCACTAGGTGGCATCAGTGCTTTTTTGACCTCCAGTGCACTCCCTCTCAAGACAGTCATTCCTGTCTGTCACATTCAGAAGCCCGGGCGCATTGGAGATACAGGCTAATGGAGGGGCTCTGAGCCTCAGTTTCCTCCTATGTTAGGTGGGATGGAAACAGTTCCTGGTTCCCAAGGCTGATGGGGAAGCAGTGGACACAAAACGATGAAGGCTGGCACGCTGCAGGTGTGCTCTAACTCATCTATGGTGTAGCAGCTGTGGTCAGTTCCCCGTTGCAAGAGGAACTGCTCCTACACCAGAGAGTGATGAGGCAAGCATCGCTTACAGCCCACTTGTGACTCCTTCTGGGATCTTTAGGAGGTTGGAAGAAGGATTTCTGCCTCTGCTGCATCCTCCCCACTGGCTGGACTGGTGCCCTGACTGCCTACAAACTCTAAAGTAGTTTCTGGCTCAATTATCCTGACCTTGGACCAGAAGTGGGTGTCCATGAAAGCTGTCTGGTCCTCAGCATCTCAGATGCAGTCATGTAACACATATATTATTCTGTTCCCTTGGGAACGTTTGGACGCTATCTCAGGTCTCTTTACAGAAGAGGAGGCATGGTTCAAACCTGTGCATAGTAAATATGCAACACACAAGACTCGAAGCCAACGTCCTTGCCTTTTGTCCCTGTTTGTGAACACAGAGGTGGGTGCTTATCTACTCTGTAAAACGATGATGGCTCTGTTATGAGAATAAAGTGACTCTTCCACCCCACGTTTCCATTTTCCGTGGAGCCTGCTAGGAGCCTATGCTGAAAACATTTGACCTGGACACGGCTGCCCACTGTCGGTGACAGCTGCCCAGCAGCCTTCTGCTTTTTAGCACCTTCACTCAGTGGGTCTGCCTAAAGCAAGGTCCCCTCCTGCAAACACCCCCTCTGTGACTTGCTGCAAGTGTGGCTGTGCAGAGCATTGCTGAATGGCTGTCAGGGCCACCATGGCCACCCGTCCCACTGAGGTCACATGGCTGTCAGGGCCACCCATTCTGCTGAGGTCACCCCAGAGCCTTCTGGTCAACTGCAGTGCGGTCCTTCCTTGGACTGCTCTCTACTCTCCCCTGTCCCCCATGACAGAGTAGTGTAACCGGGACAATCCTCAGCATGCACTTATGGGCTCCCAGCTTTATTCTATTGATGATTCAGAGGCTGTGTGGGTGCCACTCTGGGGAGCTGCTTCACTGACTCACAGGGGTCCCGCTCAACTCGCTTTTAAAGGACTTTTCTCCTTGGCAGAGGTGTTTCAGGGAGGGTACGGATGCACTCCAAAGCAAATAGCAGGCATTTAAAAAAAAACCCATAGACTCCTGTGTGTTGTGCAAGATCACTTATCTGCCACGATTGGGTGCCGGTCCCTGACCACTAATGCAGGCCTAACATATCCCCTTCAGCCATACAGACACCACCAGAGAAGAATGACAACAGCTAGTGCTGAGGTCACAGCCACCATGTGTCAGGCTCAAATCACATTGTAAGATTTTCTTTGCTTCTTACAGCAATGTCATGAAGGCCACACAGTCTCATTCCATGTTACAGATGAGGAAACTGAGGTCCAGAGAGGTAGATCACTGACCCCGTGAGCCACAGTCAGACAGGAAGAGGAACCAAGATTTGGCCGTGACCCCCGCCAGTCTCCTCACTGCTGTGGTACCTGTCACAGGCTGGAACATGCTGGCTGCCTCGGTGTTTCCCTGGTTCTCTGGATGTGATCATGAAGGGACTGAGTTGGGCTGCTGACTGGAGTTGGGGTGTAACTGGTATTCTGGGCCCTTCCATGTCCCTTAGCTGTCTTCTCTATCTCTTCCCTCTATACAGGCTGAGCACTCCTCAGGAGCAAGGTGTCTGCTTTGCCTCCCCCTGGTCATGTGAGCCTAGGAGCTCCTGTGGTTCTGGTTCTAGTCCCTCTTTAACCTCTATTGGCCTTGGAGAGACAGATCTGATTGGTTAGGGAGTGGTCATGTGACCACAGGTGGCCCAGTGAGAATCTTTGCTGGGATACAAAGGGGCGTGGTTATGAGGAAAGTGATGTTTTTTGCTTCTGGGGAGACTGGTAAGGGGAGGGCCTGAGTCTTCCTCTCCTCTGAAACAGAGCCAACACCAGGAGGGCAGAAGCTAAGCAGAGCAGGAGAGATGGATGGTCATCCAGACAGCACTGAAAATCCTGGAGTCAGCCATGCCTGGGGCTCACATGTCTGTGTGCAGACAGGAAATTTCTTCTATGGTAGAAGCATATGTAAGTGACTGTCCACCAATAGCAACTAGTTAATCATGCAATGAGATTCTGTTTCTTTTTCATTGCGACACTGTTTCATTGAGACACTCTCTCATGTAGCCCCGGCTAGCCTTGAACTCCCTATGTAGCCAAGGATGTCTGTGAACTTCTGGTTCTCCTGTGTCTATCTACCGAGTGCAGGATTATAGGTGTGCACCACCATGCCTGGCTTATGTGGTGCTGAGAATAGAACTCAGGCCTTGTGCAAGTCAGGCAAACACTCTACCAACTGAGTCATATTCCCAGCCCCAAGAGATGACTTTAAAAGAAAACTTCTAAAAATATTTTGAGTTGCTCTCTCCCAGAGGCAAGAGAAGGGGATCCAAACAGCATTTCACAGAAGAAAACCAAATCTGCAAAGGTCTCAAGCTCCCTTAGCAGGAGGGCTGAGGTGAGTGCTGTCCTCTTGCCCTGGTGAGAAGGTGGCTAAATTTCACAGCCTAGGAATATCTGTGAGCCCTTATCTTCTGAGTTTCACAACATACAGGGATAAGAGTCCTACAAAGGAGCAGCAATCCTTCTAGAAAGACCTACAGGGAATGGGGAGGCCTTGTCACCTGTTTCCAGTCTGTGGAGGTGTCCCTGTGTGCAATCTGAATCCCAGAATCCCCTATCTCACCTTGTCTGGGATGCCACTACATCTCTGCCTGCCTTGATTTCCCAGCTGACCCCTCAGGGGCCCAGTGTCCTGTGGGGAGACACGCCACACGAGAATAGAAAGACAGAAGGCTCCATTCACTGTCCTGCCCCTGCTGGGTTCCCAGGCTGTGGCAAATACAGTGATGGTTCTGGTTCTAAACCACAGGAGCCATTTTCCATCCCAGTTCCTATGCACAAGACACAATCCATCTCCCACGAACTGTTCCTCATCCTTTGCCCCTTGCCCCATGGTGTAGGTTGGCTTGGCAGTCATCTAAAATTACCACAGGCTCCCCTTTACAACAGCAGCGTGGTGTCAAGTTCCCAGTGCTGGCCTGGCCCCTTTGTCTCCCTTATTCTCCCCACCAAGAGACACTCAGTGATAAACATCCTACAGGGACCTATTGCAGGAGGAACCCTTCCTGTGGGGCGAGGGAGGGAAGGGTGAGGGCCGCAGAGCCTCCCATAGCTCAGGGCCATGCTGGGCATGGGGAATCAGAGCTACCTGTCTCATAAGTGACATAAAGTATTCCATGTCCTTTCTCCAGGTCCCAGCTCCATCCCTCGCAGGGAAGGGCACCAGGGCACACTTGTCTCTCCCTCACCCCTTCTTTCTGTGGATACTTTTTAAGCTACTATTCTCTTTACCAGGTGTGGGACATCCCAGGAAACAACGCAAGCTTCTGCTCCAGGCCTGGGCCCCCAACACTGGTCTCCCCACTTTCCACCTCCTCAGAGAGTACATATACTCTGCTCTGGGGTCTTATCTGCTCCCCTAACTCCAGGGCCATATGTTCTGCTTTTAAAAACGCTCAGTATGGCGATGGCAAAGGTGACCTGCTTCTCCTTGGCTGCATCAATGGGTTATGGAATCAAATGGCCACCAGGGGCTGTTTTCACCCTTAGCCACAGATCAGGCATCAGGAGTTAGTTTCACTGAACTCTCTGAGTAGCCCTTGAAGACAAAGCCACACAGGATTGAAAGAGTATGGGAAGAGAAGGACCAGCAGGTGAACAAGGGAAGGAGTTTCCCAGTAGCAGACGTGGAAAGGGACTGAGTACAGAGGGTGTGCTGGCCTCGTGGTGTGTCTCTAAAGTCAGCCCTCTGGGTAGACAACCCAGAACTGCTGGTCACAGGAGCTCAGCCCATGCCTTTGGTGCAGGAAGTGGTGCTGCAGGCAGAGCCACACTGCTGGAGGCCCCAGACCCCCGTCTGTCACTCAGAGAACTTTCTGCATAAATTTAGCTGGGTGAGTGGAGACCTCCATATGCAGGGCTGGAGCAGCGTCCTGCACTAGTCTCTGGTCTCCATAGCAGATAAATGGCAGGGGGTGTCCGAATGGCCAGTGTGAGTCTCCATCTGGAGTGGGCACAGCCCAGACCATGTGACTTCTGGATTAGAGGCTGGGGCTCGGGGGGGCTAAGCACTTTTTTAAATCACAAGTTCCAATACAGGGGGACAGGGGCTGAACCTGAAACAGCAGGAAGAAAAGTGTTAGGGAGCCCAATCATGCTTATGCTTGGTCCACCAGGGGGTGCCCTGGGTGTGACATCATACCCATCTAAGTGGTAGTGTGGCCTCCGCAAGTCTGCAGAAGGGGATAGTTTTTTCAGGAACACACATATGGGGGTGCCACAATACTAGATATGAATCCAGAGAATCATATGCCATCCTTTCGGGGCAGCATGACTACCTCTTCCATAATGTAAAGAACAAAAAAGCCGCTGCTGCTGAATGCCTAGACACTGGACACTTGGCTTGTCTCATCCAGTGTGACTGGACTGTCATTGTCCCCTGAGTTCCTCCACATTATCCTCACTGCAAGCCCAGAAGATCACTGCTATCACTAGCGCCACCATGGAGACAAGGAAACAGGCCGAGAAGCTGAATAACATGCCCAGATCCCACAGCTGGAGAGTGGCAGAGCTGGGATTTGAACCCAGATCATCCACATCTGGAGATGTGCAGCAGTCTGCCTTTTGGACCCTCTCCACATTTCCATCTCTGTTGCCAAACAAGAAGCACTTTCTAGAAACCAATGCAGCAGGATTGGTTAGTCCAATGGTGGATTTCTCCCCTCAGAGCTCTTTCTTTCTAGAGATCTTAAGTCCAGAGAAGCAAACAAGGCCCAGAGGCACAGGGTAAATAGGCTCTTATTTACTCTTGGGACTTAGCTTCTCACCATGTCCTGTGTCTGGATTTTTGCAAGAAGCAGTATTCTGTGCCATGCTACACGTGTTCTTGTCTCTTGCCTCCATAGCCAAACCCAAACATCTCCTCCAGGAAGCCTTCCAGATCCTCCCTGTCTACCTGCCTCCCCTCTCCTGGGAACCATCAGCTATCCCTGCACTCACTCTCAGTTATCTGTCTGCT
Source organism: Alexandromys fortis (assembly GCF_014885135.2). Classification (NCBI taxonomy): domain Eukaryota; kingdom Metazoa; phylum Chordata; class Mammalia; order Rodentia; family Cricetidae; genus Alexandromys; species Alexandromys fortis. Next base: position 3,606,589 of record NW_026067943.1, read on the forward strand.
ATGTGGATGCTCAGCTGTTGAGAGGCCTCCCTTTGGGCTGGAGATTCAGTGAACATATCTCAGAATGTCACTGGGCAGCTATTTATCCTTTTTTCGGTGGCCGGCACCAGGCTGGGTGCTAGGTGCTTAGAGAAAGGAGACCGAGTCCCTCTCCTCAGGCTCCTACTCACTTCCCTGGCAGAAAATGGTTGTTAGTGCTAGAGCTTGGTCAGGTATGGTCCCATGCCCCGGCATGCAGAGAGTCACACTAGGGTTGTTAATCTGGGTTCCACACCTGTTGGACACTTTGATGCAGTGAGCCAAACCTGTTTTTGACATCCATTCTTTGCCTGGGGAGAGGATCACAGCTTCCATCAGCTCTCCCTAGATCTACGGTCCAGGGATATTGAAAGCAGCACCCTGGTCCCCACTTTGAAGGCAAAGGCCGCTTAGGCATCTCTGCCTCCTGGCAGGCCAGGTACCAGCTGGATGGCAGGTAAACATGGTCCATTGTGCCAGAAATGCACTGGTAGGAACATGGGGGCGGGATGCAGCATCCCCAGGCAGAATCCTTACCCTTCTTAGGGCACCACATGGTTGTTTTAAACCTAGATTCAGATTAGATGGTTTCTTTATGCCCCGCTCCCAACTGAATCATGCTGCCAGACTTCTGGCTCAGTTTATAGGCAAAGTATCAGTGAGGACAGTCAGAACAAGAAGAACCAGCCTTCCTCAGCTTTTCCTTCTGGACCAAAAGGGAAGACCACAGATACCCAGCAGACACTGGGAGGCAGCAAGGAACCAATTTGTGACCACTAGCCAATCCCGAGTTCCATGAAGCAGCTTCAGCACCACTGGTGCAGGGATGACGTCCTAGTAGTGTCCAGCCATGGACACAGGACTTGGGGGACAGATTTCTTCAAACTTAGCAGCGACCCACAACTCAGACTGCATTCTTTACCTGAGGGAGTCACTGCTAACTAATGAGAAAAGTCATCTTTGCCACTTGCTGAGCACCTACTGGGTGCCCAAGTCTGCACTGAGCTTTGCACTGGAAGCACTGGCTTCATAGTCCAGAGGGAGAGGCCAAGGCTCAGGGCAGCCATTGTTCTAGATCACAGGCCTGGGAGAGTCAGGGCAGAGACACCTGCCTGTTCCTCTGGCTCTGTGTAGGGAAAGCCTCCCACATGGCCACAGTGGGTAACTAGCAGTAGACAGATGAGGAACGGAGCCCCAGCAGGCTGGTTCTCTGCCTTTGGGAAAATGCCCCATCTCTAATTGCCTCTGGAAAGGCAGGAGCAGCAGAATGCCTCTCACTAGACCCCTCCAGGCCTGTTCACTTTGTGACCTTGGAAGACAGCCCCACTCCTCTCCAGGGCAGAACCTACAAAGACATCCATCAGCTTGTCAATCACAGCCTGTAATTGGCTCCCCAGTCCATTCCACCCAGAGTTCCAGTGCTCTTCAGAGCTATTCAGAGCCTGGATGTGGGACAGCAAACTGGAGGTGGGGCATGCCGTGACAACTGGAATTCACTGCCTAGACAGCTGTGAGCACACCCTCCAGCCAGCCAGCTGGAAGGCACCTGGCATGGTGGGCAGATGTGGGCTAGAGGTTACAACCACAGTGTGGAACCCATGCTGTATCTAGACATGGGCAAGCAGGACATGGCTCCTATTGAGTCTCCTCTAGTCACTCTACTGCCGTACCTCTGACATCTCTTGCTTCTCACAGAGGTGGCAGTGCCTTCAGACTGACTGGTCACCTTCTCTCCAGAGTACAGCCTTTACCCAACTGTCTTACTGCCATTTTCTCTGCAAGTGACATAGGCCAGATGTGACCTGTGATGAGATTCGACCCCCTTGCTAGGACGCAGCTAGAATCTGAAGGCATTTGTGTTTCAGCCCACGTTGGAGACATTCCCCACTGTTAAATTTCATGGACACAGACTCGGGCACCAACTCTGCAGAAGCCTGTGTTTAAGCCTCCCGCACTTACCTTCAACAGGAGAGGTTTTGAGGCGCCGGCAGATGGCTTCAGTGTCCCCATATGTCTCTTTGATCTTGACCACAGCCTCGGTTCCCCGCAGCTCCATGAGGGAGCGCAGCTCCTCCATGGTGCACCCGAACTCGCCTCCATGGCTCGACTCATTTCTTTGGTTTTTGGAGTAAAAGTCGCTGTTGGTCATATCACCCATGTTTGCCGAAGTCTCTGCTCAGGCTGGACCTGAGGGTCAGCACTGGAAAAGGGGCTTCCGGGTGATGGCTATGTGTGGCTGTCCTCAGTACACCCTCACCAGAGGATAGTAGCTCGAGGCGGCCGACTCCGAATCCCAAGAGGTGGTGATGGCTGAGGTGGGCTGGCAACAGCACTGGAGAGCTCTGAGGAGTGTCCCCAGGAAGGGGGTGAGGTCCAGGGGCCACAGAGGCTCAGGGTTGTTGACCCAGGAGTCTCCATTCATTGGGGCCCATGCTGCTCCCTGGGGCTGGCATCTACATGGTCGGGAAAGCTCCTGTAGAGACAATCACAGAGTGGCTGATGAGATTCAGACACTGGGGTCCCATGGGACAAGTGCTTAGGAGGGTCAGGGAACAGGTGTTGACACGCCATCCTCGGGAACCCCTGAACACACACCCATGGACTTTACCACATGCATCTGGCTCACTCTCTCTCAACACACCTGCACACTGCCAATTCAATGGTTACAGTGCTATCCCAGGCATAGCATGAGGATACTTCAGGACACACCCTAACCCCATATGACACACTGACTTCCCACACATGTCCTGGGGTGCAAACGCCCTCTTGCCAAACACGACCCAGATGCTATATAACACACCAACCGGTCTCTGGGTGCCTATTCCCCTTCCACATACATACCAGCAGAGTTCCACTTCAGGTCACCCCAGTGCCACACATGGCCACATCTCTAGACAGACAACTGGATGTCCCCTCAGACACACACAGCTTTTCTCTGCTTCCCTGTTTCTGACTGGCCCTGTATGTTTACAAATGCTGTTGGTCCCCACTCTCATCTCCTCACCGGTTCCTGACACCTCCCCTACAACACTCCCTCTCACAGGCCCCGTATCCACCGACAGTCCCCCACTGCAGCCCTCCAGGCACTCAGACTGGTGCCAGAGCAGCCACCACATCTATTCATGAGCCTGTCCTTAGAGCCCAGAGCTCTGAGCTGGCATCCATGGAGCCCTCACCTGGAGCCCCCACCAGTCAGCACCAAGGACAGCAGAAGCAGCTCCCAGGTCCCTCTAGAAGCAAGGAGGAGGGAGTTAGTTCTCCTGGCTCTCCAGGCCACCTGTACAGGAGTGCAGTGGCTATGGGCTGCCAGGAAGAGAATCCAATCCTCCAGGACACCCAACACCAGCAGCCGAGGCCCCAGCAAGCGTTGGGTGACAAAGGGCCCCAGCTGAGCTCAGTTGAGCCTGGCACGGGGATCAGCCCCTCCCATCAGCCATAGCCAGCTGGCCCTCCTGAGTGGGAAGAGCGTGGGATGAAAGGAGGAAGAAAGGCCTGAGTTTCCCTCCACTCTCCACCTGTCTGACCTTTCTCCTTCACAGGCCTCTTCCCCTCATTTTAGAGGCACCAGTATCAGGTTGGTGTGTTTTCATTTTCTCAGTGGGGAGCCCCAGAGAGGGAAGGGAGCTTGCCCAGAGTCACGGAGAGCAAGTGGGCAGAGGAGCTCAGAGGGCATGATGTCCTTCCCTCTCCTTCCTTGGGGAAGCTTTCTCAGTAGTTCTGGGCGGGGTGGATCATGCAGGCAAACACTGGCAGGAAATCCGTGTCAGAGTTAACGGGGCTTTCCCGCATCCTGGCTGAGGCAGCCTGGGCCATCCTCCGGGAGGCACTTCTTACAGAGATTGGAAGTGCATCATGGTTTATGGTCATTGGGGCCAACAGGTATCCTACAGAGCAGAGCATGGTGTGGACATGATGTCCCAAGAAGAGACCTGGGCACCAGAGAAACAGTGTGTACCCAGAGATTCCGTCCAGTGCAGAGGTGGCCCTGCAATGGCACCATCCTGACTTACCTCAGGAGCAGGTGAGGTGGAGGCCAAATCTGTGTACATGAATATAAACAGTAATCCCTTCTCCCTTCTCCCTCGTTTTTCTTTGAGACAGAATATCCTCAGACTTGCTACGTAGCTGAGAATGACCTTGACCTTGAACTCTGGATCCTCCTGCCTCGACCTCTAATGTGCTGGGGTTACATGTAGGCACTGCCACGTAAGGTCTTTCCCCTCCATTCCTTAAACAAGTATCATACATCAGATGCCATGCTAAGAGGTCTCTGTACGTATACTATTACATATGAGGGTTATGTGTGCAGGTCAGCAGTACAGTGCTTACCTCACATGCTGGGATTCATCCCCCCCCCACTTCATCACACACACTTCATGTAGTTTCATCTGCTAGGAACTAAGTTCCAAGGGTGTAGACAGTATATTTCATGTGTTGCTATGGCCAAAATCTTAGTATCTTAGTATTTATCCTATAAACTATGGATAAATGAATGAAATAAAAAGCAAGGAATGTCTCATTGAGGTGTTTTTTTTTTCTTTTTGAGACATTATCTCTTGTAAGCTGCCTTCCAGGGATCTTGAACTCCCAATACTCCAGTCTCTACCTCCCAGATGTTGGCCGTACAGGTTCCACCATGCCCAGCTTCCCACTGGGTCTTTACAATCCGATGGGGCGGATATCATAATTAAGCCATTTTACTGACAAAATAAATGAGCCCCATGGGACTGAAGAAATTTATCCAAGGTCACACGGGGGGTATGTTAGGGAATTTCAAATTTTGGACTGTGGTCCACCACTCCATAGGAAGAGCCTGGCTGAATATGTTCTAGGTATTGAGTCTCTTTGGGAAGTGTTGGCATCCGAGACTGAGGCTTACTATTCTTCCCAAGGCTACAAGAGATTGCAGGTCTTCAGCAGGATGCCAAACCCAGTATGCACCAGCTGTAAGAGGTGTTAGAAGCTCGCTCAGAGCACAAGGTTGGAGGAGGCCTGGGAAACAGGGAGGACACGGGGCTTGTGTGTTGAGCAGCACACTTTCTACTTCAGACTGTACCTTGTGGAAGTCCAAGAAAATAGGAGAAAAAAAATCCAAATAGCCGGAGATGATGATCAAACAAGGCAGTGTAACTTGTGAGTAACTCCTGTGGGTTGGCAGGAATGGACCTAGAATTTGAACCCAGGAGGCAAAGGTAGAGAGGCTCGCTTATTCCCGGAGATTCAGGGCCTTGGCTTGTGATACTCCCTCAAGGAGTTCTCACAAGGCCTAAACCAAGCACCATATGGGAAGCAAAGTGGCTTGCAAACCACAAGGGGCTTTTAAACCTAAGGTGCTGTTTCCTTCCCTCCCTTGATACCTGTGGCATGGCTTACAGGCACTGATAATTACTTCTGTGGCAGCACACGCCAGGAGAAGCGTTAGCAGCAATTATCTCTGTTATCATAATAGCAGGCACGAGCTAATGGGCAGCTATTGGTATTAAGGACTACGGGTTAAGATCAGCTGATTGTCATCAGCCTTAGCCACCTGATCGCGCATCTATCTGCCCACTCACCATCTTCCTTCCTTCCCTCTACACATTGGTCCATCCATCCATCTGTCCACCCACACAATGTCTTACTTTGCTTCCCTCAACCTATCTATCCATCCACCCACACATCCCTCTTTCCATCATCTTTCTACCCACCTATCCATTCATCCATCCTTCAGAACATCCATTTACCCATCCATTCATACACCATCCAACCTGCTCATCCATTTATCCATCATTCTCCTACCACCTATCTGTCTGTCCATCCATTCATCCATCCATGACTCACCCTCCTTTTCTTTCCTTCCTTCCTTCCTTCCTTCCTTCCTTCCTTCCTTCCTTCCTTCCTTCCTTCCTCTGCCCTTCCTTCCCTCCCTCTTCCACCTCACTCCTTCCCTTCCTCCCATCTTCCTTCTACCCATCTATCAATTTACTACCTGTGCATCTACCTTCCTACTCACCCGCAATCTTTTCAATGACAGTATTGTGGGAAGCTTTGGTGCCAGGCAATGAATAATCAAGATCTGGTCACTTCTCCCTATGACCTTACAATCAGGGCAACAATAAAAATCAGGACTTCCATGACTTGACGTGCACCAGTCATGCAGAGTCCTGGGTGCTGCAGACACTTTGAGTAGGTGATAGCCTTTCTTGTATGTAAAAAGAGGCTGCCCCAGAAAGAAATAGAAATACATAACTGGCTGTCAGTAAAGGTCAAGGGGACTGTGAGAGAAAGTACAGAGGGATGCAAGTCTGAGGTAACCAAATCAGTCACGACTTAGAGTCTGAGGCACTCATAGGCGGCTCTTCTTCTGATGCTGCTAATCCCCCATCTCCACATCTCACAGACACCTGCACAAGGTCACCATCATGCTGTGTGCCTTGTTTTTTATTCTTAAATTGCACAGTTTATTTGGGACTTGTTTTGCCTGGGAGAGATGATCAATTAAAAATGATGGGATTCATAGCCACAGAAGCACTTGGTAGAACTCCAGTGATCTCAGGCAGAGAGAAGGAACTAATGACTCAGAAGTGTATGCCAACTCTATCGGCCACCAGGTTACAAGAGCCTGCAGCAGCCATATTTTCAGTACTTGTCTCCACTTAGGTCTTGGCCTTCCTAGCAGCTGCTGTCCTCCTTGGCTTCAAGTGTCCTTTCTATCTCTGACCATCCAGCCTGAATATGTGCCCTTGGCTCGGTGCATGAATCCCATGTCATTGCTCGGACCTGGTGAGCTGTCTGTCCCCTTTGCAAGAGGCCTGGAGACCCACACGTGGAGAGGAACTATGCCTCCCATGGAGCCTGCATAGTACTGGCATGTTCCCTAAATGTTTAGAATGAATGAAGCCCTAGGTCAGTCCTCAGGCTGCCATCTCTGAGATGGATGAATATGTTGCTAGGTGGGTGGAAAGATGTTGGATGGATGGATGTGTAGTGGGTAGATGGATAGATGAAGACTGGAGAGATGAAGAGAGGGAGGCATAAATGGAGGAAAGATGGATGTCTGCCTGCGTGGATGGATGGATAGGTACATGGATGGAAAGCAGGGAGGGAAAAAAGGGAGGGAGGCAGGTTGAGAAACAGAGCAGGAAGTAACAGTTCAGTGAGCTTTTTCTCCTTGCATACCCAGCTTCTGTGGTGTGACCTAGATCAAGCCCCTTTCTTCTTGGGGCCTCAGTTTCCCATGTGACAAGTGAAGAGAGTAGACTAGCCTTCTCCATGGTCCCTTTTAAGGCTCTGAAGTTCCAAGCCATTCAGAAACCAGAACATTGTGGTAATATTGGATTTATGAATTTTGTTTCCTCTGAGCATTTAAATGAGTGTGTATTGTTAGATTTCAATGAGTAGAGAATAGGTTAGGGGGCTTTGGCAAAAGTCTTCCCAGGAGAGACACTGACCGAGGAAGGACATTTTATATACATGGGCATATAAGTAAATATATATATATATAATATAAATTTATAAATTACATATATGCAAGGTAATTTAACAGAGGGACTCTATATTTCAAAGGAAAGATTTTAAAAAAGCAACCCCTAGCTCAAACCAACAGCTTTTTCAGATCTGAGCTGAAGCATGCCTGGTAGCTGGGACGGTTGCAAATGAACTGTCTGCTAAAAATAGCTCTTGGATGCCAAATCCTTCTGTTTTAAGAGGTGCTGAATTTAAATGCCACCTGAATATGTATTTTTAAAGTCACCACTTTCTTTGAATCATCCCTGGAAGCAAGAACTGGTACGGGGACACAAGTCCAGTGTGGAGGTTCCTGGTCACCCAGGTCTGGCTCTGCCACTTATGCGGTTCTGGCAGGACTCTAATCTTTGTGCCTTGGTTCCTCCCACCCCCCAGATGGAAATCATCTAGTCAGCCGTGCAGGGTTTTGTAAGGGTTAACCGAGACAGAGTGTGGCAATTCCCCGACTATAGGAAGCATCTGTTATTTGGCGAATAGTCACTTCATTCACCTGCTTCTAACTGCCCAAGCTTGACTGTCCCAAGTGCCACCTTAACAAAAAAAAAACCCAAAGTGGATTTTGCTGCCCTTATTCCCTCTTGGGTACCATTCAGTTAGCTCAGCACATAGGCGTTGTCCCTTCCGCTGTGGTCTAAATGAATTAATTATCTCTCCCTTGGGACAGGACATTTTCTTTCCTCTCCTAGTCACAGGGGATCTGGGTAGGAAGGCCAGAGAAGCAGTAAGTTCAGCTCAGCAGGCAGGGAGACAGGAACAGAGGTCTTCTTGGACATCTTTTGGGAGGAAGTAATTTTCTCTGCATATGTACATTATAAAGGAAAGAGGCTAATGGCCTTGCGTGGGCGTGTGTGTGGGTTTGCAGATGAGTGTGGGGTTTGGCTCAGCAGGTGTGTTTGATGCTGGGTGCCTTAGTGTCTATGGGAGAGTGGAGGGGGTCCTCATAGTGCGTCAAATGTGTGCTTGGTGTGAGGAGCCCCAAGGGAGAGCCACACTGGCCACTGGATATGTGCAGAGGAGTGTGGGAGTTCTACTGAGTCACAGAGATCTGTGCTATCCCCTTCTGAAGGTCTGAGTCCTGCAGTGCACATGTGTATGTTTGAGGGCTCATCAAAGCGGGCGTTGACAACCTTAGCTCTGTATCCTCATAGCTGAGGAATGAGAACAGGGAAAGAAGAACTGGAAATGAATACCTCAGAAGCAAAGTTACTGCTATTTTTAGGCAGCTCCTATTCTGTTAACCAGAAAAGGGGGAAAAAAGGGGAAAATTCCCACAGAGAGAAGTCTTGAAAGCCTTGCAGATACAGGTGGCAGAAGTAGGGTGGGCAGTTAAGGACCTGGAGCTTCTCCACAATGGCAACTCCTTCCTTCCACTGTCTCTGGTCTCCAGAGGAGCTGCCAATGGTAGGTGGTGGGACAAGCGTCCACTTCTGGTTCTCCAGGTTCCTCATACATATACCCATGTATCAATCCAACTATATACCCGCCTGCTCATCATTCATCTACCTATCTCTCCACCTACTTAGTAAATGTACCCACCCACCCATCTAATCATCCATCAATACACCCACCTACCACTATCTACCACCCACCTAACCATATATCCACCAACTCACCTAAGCATCTTCTAGTGTATCCACATACCCACCTAATTATCCATCTATATTCCCACCTACTCATTAATTATCTATCAACCTACCTACCCACCCACCTATTCATCCACCAGTATACCCATACCATCATATACCACAACCATCTACCCACCCACCCACCAAATCAGCCATCCATTCATACACCTACTCACACACCCACCTACCTAGCCAACCACTTGTCTATCCATCCACCTACCAACCCACCCACTACCTACTCACCTACCCATCCATCCATTTACCATCTACCTCCCATTCTCCCATCAAGCCATCTACCCAACCACCCCATTCATCACTTACGACCTGGCCACCCATGAATCTAACTACCCACCCACCCACATAGCCATCCTCCCACCTACCAACCATCACCTAACTACTCATCTACCCACCACTTCCTAACTATCCAACCACCTATCACTCATTACCTAGCTATCCATCTGTCACCTACCACCTAACCATCCATCTACATACCATAATCTAACCATCTACTCATTCACCCATCCACCCACCTAACCACATACCCAACAATGTATATCTCAGGTCCTATCCAGGACACTGGGGTCATAGGGTGGGAAGTGAGGTACTCAGATCTTTCTTCCTCTGTATAAGATCTGCTCATCATGCCACCCAACCCTCATATGACCTGCAGGTCAGGATCTGGAGGCTGAGTTAGGAAATTACTATACAAATTTTAGTTTAGTGTTTTTAAGAATATAACCAAAGTACCCTTTGCCTTGGCATCATATCCTTTGGGTCCCAACCATGGCTTGACCATTACAGTCAACAATAATTGCATAGCAAGTGCCCTCCTTGCTTGTTTCTAATTTCCAGGCAAGGAGGCTGGGGATCCAAGGTGTAACAATGGTCAAGGTCACAGGGTGGAATTTGAAACAGCTGAAACAGATTAGCCACAGCCCCAAGCCTTTGTTTATGTGTCTCATCGCCCTTTACCAAGCATATCCTTGAACAATGCTACCTCTCTCCTGCCTCAGCTTTCTCTTCTGTAAAGTGAGATTATGGATTGGACAGACACTCAACTTGCCATATTAATGACACTCTTAAGGACCTTCCTGCCCCTTGATACTGGTTTCTTAGGAACACACAATTTCCTGGACTTTTTTTTATTGCTACTGGTCTTCAGCAGGAAGGACTATGCCAGCTGCAGGACAAGTTCTGATTGGCTAGAAGAAGAAGAAAGGAGAAACACCCCATCAGGTGCATGGACTGGTTATAATTCACCTGCTGTCTGTGATGTCCACAGCTTGCCACTGAGGCCTCTGCACAGCAATATGTGCCACACAGGATGTTTGCTTTGTGCCTTTTAGGCTTAAAGACATCCCCATTGAAGAAATCTATGAATTTCCCGAGCAAGCTAAAATAGTCAAGTCATCAGCAGTTGGACACGAGAAGGACTCAGAGCAGCAAACTGAGAGGGTTTGCTTTTGGTTTCAGGAGAGGAATGTGCAGTGAGGCTGTGGATAGTGTTGTGCCTGGGCTGGGCTGAGTGATTTGGGCATCACCCTCTGAGTCCAGACACATACCTCAGCCACCTCTCGGATCCATTTCCTGTCCTATTGCAGCGTGGAACTTCGTTAGTTCCTCTGCAGTCCTGAAAGCTCTGAGATCTGAGATCCCACAGTGACTCTGTCCCTTTCAGGCATTGTTTCCTTGCTTTCCCCAGTCTCCTGCTCTGCCCTCACAGGCTACAACAGAGCCTTGAAGAAAGGAACAATAATCACAGTCATGGGGTTGAGATCCTTGCACTTAGGGCTATGACATGTAATCTCCACAATCCTGGTACCTCTTTAGCAGCTCAGGATCCTTTGATTTTCCAGAACCTAACTAAGGATCCTCAGGATTCTCTTTGATTTCCAGCAAAGCAAGGCTTTGGTGGACAGAATGTGATCACAGACAGGCCTCTAGCTGACGGATAGGTGACTGTGGAAGGCTGGGGCCCAGGGAGTAGTCTCTGGGGATGAAGTGTTGATAGATGACTGACAGAGGTTCTGGGAAGGACTGGGTGTCAGGGAGCCTTGATAACATCAGCCTTCTGCCACCCCCTGCAAGCTAATCAGCAGATGCTGGCATATGAGCTGTCCACACGGTCCTGGTGCTGAAGCAGGATCATTCCTTCAATTCTGCACTGCCAAGAAGACACCAGGGCAATAGGCTCCACTCGGAGCTGTCCTCAAGGCCGAGGTGCTGATTCAGAGAGAGGGCGGGACTGGAGGGAGGTGTGCTGGGGAGCTGTCCACGGACTCTGGTGCTGATAAGACAAAGTGTTAATGCCCCTAAAGCTCCCCAGGATAACAATGGTGGCTGTCAAGTTGAGGGGTTGAGAAGTAGAAGTTAAAGTATCTAGGTTCGGGATACAATGTGTGTGTTCTGGGAAGGGCACTGAGACTTTTCATGAGTTCTTGAGCAGGCACAGGGAGGTTATCTTTCACATTCAACAGTGATACTCAAAGGGCATTTCTCAGGAAATAGGTGTTGTTGCAGTGGATACACCCAGGCAGAAAGACACACCCTGCAGAAGGTCACTCAGTGCCATTTAAGTGAATGAGCAGGAGAACCCATTCGTACCTCACTCTCAGTTGCCCTCAACTCCAGAAATGCTAGCAACCAGTGGTTTATTCTTCCTCTGTGCAGTTCTTGGGCCTTTGCTCTTACCAGAACTGAAGGCATACTTAGTTAGGTTCTGGGAATACCCTCACTGAACTTACTAAACTTACTAAGTTATCTTCTCCACGGGGAAGGGGAAAAGATCCATACCTAGAGGTGCCAGGAATAAGACTAAGTTGGGAAATTGTTTTAAAATAGTTCAATGAGTCCCTTGGGATCTAGACCTAAGAGGCAGAGAGAAAAAGCTTCTGTGTAGCTTGCAAAAGTCTGTGGGACTGTGGGTGATAGGAATGACAAAGTAGGACTTAGGTCACAAGAGTGCAGGAGTCGAAGTGATCCTGTGGCAGGTGGCGTCTTTCAGCAAGGCCAGTCATTGCTCTTTCTCATCTATGCTTCAGCTGAGGAGTTCCTGGATTGGTGGCTGTGTACATATTGTTGTCATGCTTGAGCCCAACTTATCTCCAAGCAGACACTCCTTGTTGGAAAGTCAGCCATCTCTCTGATATCTTTAACTTGGTCTTAGACTTAGAAGAAAGGCATCAAAGGCCAGGAAGCCAGTAGCTGTGGTTGGTAACTGGGCTCCCTCCCCCATCTTAAAGATGTAATTTTCTTTATTCTATAATAGCATCTCCAGTAGTGCTTGAGATTCCCAAAACAGAGCTGCTTAGAGACAGTTCATTGAGGGTTGCTTATGTTGGCATCCCCAAGGGGCTAACTAAAACAGAGATGTGCAGCCCCACCATTCGTGCACAGATGAGTGTCTGAGTGCAGTTTAAAGAAGTTTATGGCCTCTCATACTTGATACGTCCTCATTACAGGTTATTGTTCAGAGCTATCCTGGTTGTCTATTTCTAATTCATTAAATGCTGTTTTCTGATAGGGCCAGGCCCTCAAGTTGAAAGCAGCCAACTTCAGGGATTTCCAGTCTCTAGATCCTTGCCTGTGATTGCTGTCCTGACCATACGTACCCTGGCTTCTTTGGGGGCTTGCTATTGTTCTTGCCCCTGGTATTTGTAAAACCTTTTCACCCCTTGGCAATGCTACCCACCTGGCATTAGCCTGCTTCCCAACATTGGTATTTTCACCTGTCTTCTACCCAGGATCTATGACTGACCTCCTTATGGCTGCCAAGTGTCCCCTGTGATGATGCCTTGGGCCCTCAGACTTGCTCAGACTTTCTTATCCTTCTGTAGGATCTGTGATTCTTGTGGAATCAATACTACTTCCCAGTAACACTTCCCCTTTTCCCAGCCATTCAGGTACTCAGACCTGGACAGCTCCTGTCTCTTCTTCCTCCTCAGGTTCTGCACTCTGGTCCAGCCAATTCACTCACATCTTAGGGCGCCTACGCTCTCCTTGCCCCACGTCCTCCTTTCAATTCTTGCAGCAAGGCTGGTGGCACCAGTCACATACAAAAGGCCCTGATGAGGCAGGAGCTACATTGTGTTCTGTGAACCTTATCTTACAGCAGTGTGCGGAGAGGAATATATGATACCCCTTTTGCAGATGAAAAAACGGAGGCTCAGAAATGTAAAATAGCAGCGTCTTCAAGAACATTCAGCTGATGAGTGGAGCTGCCCAGAATAGAGCTGAGACACAGCTCTGTGCCCACATGGCTGGGAAGATGACTCGTCGAGTAAAGTGTTGGCTACACAAACATGAAGGCCTGAGTTATGATCCCTAGACCCTGTGTGAAAACCTGGGAGTCGCTGGCTGTAGCGGTAACACAGTATCAAGGGCCAGAGACAGACAGATCCAGGGAGCTTACTGGGTAGCCATCCAGCCAAAATGATGAGCTTCCAGTTCAGCTAAGAGACCTTGCCTCAAGGCAACAAGAAAAGAGACAGGAAGAGATTCAGCTTCCTGATTTGGTTTCTAAATGTACTTATATGGAAATAGGCACCTCTAGACTCATGTGGGTGCACCACACCCACACCCATCATAACCTCCAACTCCCCACAACACACATATAACACACACATACACACAAACGCCATATCACACTACACTCACACCCACATCCTCTCACTACACCATACACATACGACACACCCACAACACCACATGCATATGTCATATACACATACACCAGAACCAGGTACCACACCTATATACGATGCAGACATTGTACCACACACATATACAGAAACCCACACCACACACATACCACACAAACACACCACACCATACCATACAGATACCACAGATCATACACACATCACATATATCACACACACCACACTACATACCCCACATGCATCCCTTTCACATCCTACCACACAAACTACACCATACACATGCCTCACATGCCCATACTCATACCACACACACACACACATACATACATACATACACACCACACATACATCACATCATATACACACATTCCACACCACACATACATACACACACCATAAATATATACCATACACGTATCCCACACACCCACGCACACTGCACAACCACAGTCACCTCACCCCCCCAAACCCCCCACCACATACACTCTAAAAGCCTCCAATAACTCCCTGGTGGCTGTTTTAAAGAAACCTGTTCAGGGCCTGGCCTTCAGGATCCTGTCCAGCTGGCTCTACACCAGCCCCTGGGGTCCTGGTCTAATGGCACCATCTGCTATTTCTGATCTAATTCATGCTCCTGCCTCCCCCATCGGCACATGTACCCTCTTCCAGAAGGTCCAGGCACCTATGTCTATTAACTACAACTTTACCTCCAAGACAAGCCAACTTCTCTGTAAAGTTCTCCATACCCTGCTCCATTTCAAAGCCTCACCCTCCCTGTTGCCAGTACCTCCACAGGCTTCTGCTTCAACATCACAGCCCTGGGGTGGTGTTTGCCAGCTCACAGCCCACCCCCATACAAGTGTGAGCATTCTAAGAACACAGCCCTCAGCCAGGCTGGACTCCACCACTGCTGTCTGTGCTACTGATGGAGAGCACCCAGAACAAAAGTCTCAAGGCCAAGTCTACATCTCCCGGCTGAAGTTGTGGAGATGTAGACTACATCCTCCTTATGTTGTCAAGATCCCCTCTGGAGGGCCTTCAGCCTCGGTCTCCCCAAGATGTTCTCAGCCTTCTTTGAGTCCTGTGCTCTTCGTGGCACAGCTCAACAGCTCAACCAAGTGTGCTTTCACCACAGGCAGTTGCTGTGCCCTGCACGCAGGCATGGCCTCTGCGAGCCCAGGTTCAACTCTGTGGCACAGCAGCTACCAGGACCTGACTTCCTACTCAAAGAGGCAAAGACGTGGCAAGCTGAAGAAGCTGGCTGGGGTCACTAACGGTGGGATCTGAATTCAGGAGGACTGTGTCCAGGCCTCAGCTCCAAATCATCAGTATGGCTGGGTGGTGGTGCACACCTTTAATCCCAGCACTCAGGAGGCAGAGGCAGACAGATCGCTGTGAGTTCAAGGCCAACTTGGTCTACAGAGTGAGTTCCAGGACAGCCGAGCCATTACATGGAGAAACTCTGTCTCCCAAAACAAGCAAACAAAAACAAAAACAAAAACAAAAACTAACCAACCAACCAAACAAAAAACTCTAAATCACCAGTATGACCCTGGACCCTGGTGGCAGGACACACAGCTGGAGTTAAGTGGAAAAGTGTCCCAGCCCTTCTGGTCCAATGGGGTCAAGCCCATGTGTTCACCACACCCTGTGTTAGGTCATGCAGGGAGACATACAGTCTGTCCTCAGTCTTTTCCCTTAGTCTCAGTTACCTCAGTCCTGGAGGTCGCAGCCAAGACACTCAGAATCTACAAAGGAGATGCTCAGACCACAGTGGGGGCCTGTGATATCTCCTACCCTAGGCTTGTCCTCTGCATCAGCTGTCTACTCTCTGGCCCCCAGAATCTCATGCCCTGTGGCCTGGGGCCGGGAGGCTGGTCAGTGACTATCCCAGTTAGAAGCAAGCGAGGAAGACCCAGCTCACTCTGCAACCCTCCCCTGACTTGGCACGGCTGTCCCCGACCATGGCGGAGACACGCAGAATCCACTTGGTACGTTGAACAGATGGTGCCACCTCTAAAAATAACTATGCTGTACCACACTCCCCGGCACAGCCGAGGCCTGCGACAGAAGGGGGTCCGGGTAAGGGTGGGGGCTGCTAGATGCTCTCACCAGCCATCTGTGAGAGGACAGATGCGAATGCAGCCTCCTGGGGAACATGGGCCCAGAGGACCCTAGCCTTGTTAAAGCGAGGCAGAGCCATGGGCTTCATGCCCAGGCTTCAAGACGGAGGTAAAAGTCAGTTAGGGTAGGTATGAGTGACTCACTCCTCTGAACTCCTCCTTCCGTGACCTTCAGCAACCTCACCCCAGTGGCCCACGTGGAGCGCTGAGATCACACCTGCAGTGTCCCCCCCGCCCCGCCTGCCACTTCTACCCTGTAGCTGTTCTCTAAGGTCCACAGTTTCCTGTAATGGCTCTTCTAGACAACTTCTCCAGCCATGGGGGCATCTCACCCTGTGGGTCCCTTAAGCATGGGTCACTCCCCTTGTAAGAGACTAGGACCAGAGTTCTTTTGCTCAGTGTGTGTGACTGGATGGGCCTCAGACCCCGCTCTCTGTCTCTGCCGAGTAGCCATGGTCAAGTTGGGTCACCCACCCCTGCATTCCAAGCAGGGTTGGGGGTATCACTGATAGTCTACGTTGACTGAGAATAACAGATTTCTAGAAGGGAAGTGGAAGGTACTGGCCCAGAGCCATGAACAACTGTCAGCCTGTCACAGGTGTCACCCTTCCAAGCCACCAACCTACTTCTACTTCCCAATGCTCGAAGGGTACACCCACCTTCATCCTGGGCATGCTTCTCCTTGAGTGCTAGCCCACCCCAGACTGGCCTGGCTGGCTTAAAGGAGCCAGAATGCACTGTCCTCATTTCCTGCCAAGAATCAGCCTAAAGATCCTCGGTTCCTTTATAGATCCAAACCTCACACCCCGAAGGTACGTCCCTCTACTTCTCAGCTCTGTTTTCCCTACCCTGAAGCCCCCTTCACCATAGTGCCATGTTTGAGGAGGACTCTTGCCTGGTCCCAGCTCTCTGAGCCCTGCCATGTTGTACTTCACAGCCCTTTCCCATTACAGGCTCGGATCACTCTCCCTTCAGAGCTGCCTCTCCTGACATGTGATTGGGGTGTTCAGGCTGGGACTCAGATGCAGAGCTCCAAACTGGGGTCTCTCTGAGTGTGAACTCCACATTGCAATGGATAGGTAAGGTCAGAGGAGCCCCCTTGGTCCCTCTCCGATGTTGGAGCTGGCACAAAGTGGGTGCTAGATTCACAGGCTCAGTATCTCTAGCAGTTGACCCCCATTTCCTGCCTGAAGGGGATACCTACGAAGGCTATCCCCAGAACATTGGCCTCCTAGAGTCCATATACTCATAAGTTTCAGAAGTGTCCCTGAGTCTCCAAGCGAAGTTGAATTAGTTAGGGGCAGACCTTGGAGGTGGAGGTCCCTGTGATGCCCAGATTCCCCACAGCATCTGGGTTCCCACTTGGGTTCACAAGCCTTCATCAACAGGATCCCTACTTCATGACCATGGCAGTCTGTGCCAATGCACTCGTCCCAGAGTCC
Source organism: Alexandromys fortis (assembly GCF_014885135.2). Taxonomy (NCBI): domain Eukaryota; kingdom Metazoa; phylum Chordata; class Mammalia; order Rodentia; family Cricetidae; genus Alexandromys; species Alexandromys fortis. Next base: position 3,623,964 of record NW_026067943.1, read on the forward strand.
TCTGTGATAAGCGGGCTTTTCCCTTCCCTAGCTATCTATAATGTTCTCTAGGTTCCTAGTGTGTCTGATGTGTTCTTGCTACTGCACAGGCCACTGCCACTTCTTCTCCACTATACAGGAGCATGTGAATGTGCCAGGTAGGAAAAACATGTACAGTTGTGCAAGCACACAGGACTGAGTGTGTGTTTCAGAGCAGATAAAGTGCAAATGTGTTTGCGTGAGCGTTCATATGCGCACAACAACGTGTTTTGGTGTGTCAGGCAGGGCCAAAGAGTTGCCTATAAGGTTGTCTGAGTGGGTGGGTTCTGAGGTGGGAAGACAGTATATAAGACTCTGGGCTCTGTATGTATATGTGTGTATACGCATTTGCACACATACACACAAGTGTGCCCCTGTGTTTATATGTCCATGTGTTTGTGTGTGTACACATATGTATGTATGTGTGTATGAATGCATGCGTGTTGTGGGCATAAGTGCATATGCATGCATGTGTGCATGCATGTGTGTGTGTGTGTGTGTGTGTGTGCGTGTTAGGGGGTATGTTAAGTCAAGAGAGATGACAGAACCTCCCTAGTGTGGAGTAGGGGTTTGATTCCCCCAGGTTCGGAGGCAGGTGGGTATTGATCAGGGCCATTTGTAAGGGCTCTGGGGAAAAGAAAGCTGTCCTATGGCTGACACCTTACTACCATCTCCATGACTGTCGCAGGTGGTCCTAAATCCTTCAGCCTTGGAGCTCCAAAGTTATGCTAGTGGGTGACTGGATTTCAGGGGAATCTGCCATTAAGGTAGACCATGAGCAAAATGCAACAGCAGCCAGCATTTGAAGTGGTGCTCACTGGCAGCTTTCAGTTTGACATTTCAAAAGATCTACTGCACGGGTGAGGAAACCGAGGCCAGGAGGATCCAGGGCTTGTGGTGGGTGCCACAGACAACACCTGCAGGTGTGAGTGCGAGGATCATGACCGTGCATAGAGTACACACCTCCGTGGGCGTCCCTGCCCACCATGGCAGGGAGATCCACAGTTATCTCTCCCTGCTCCATATTCCCTCTTTGGGGTTCAGTTTCCCCGTCTCTCCCAGAGGGAGATCAAGCTATATGGTTCCGATAGTTTCACACTGACTCCCACTAGGACTTTGACAGAGAAGCAGGCTGCCTGGCTCACACATCTTACCCTTTGCCCCAGTAGGCATGCGTGTACTCCCAAACAGTCCTAGCCTATCTGCTGGCTGCTCAGACATCCGTGTGTGGAGAGGTCCTCATTTAATACAAGCATACAGATAAACCCAGAGATGCCCTGTGCATGGTCCACCATGCATCAGCATGTGCTCGTCCATTGCTTCTGCTTCTTAACCTGATTCACCCCTAGACAGTCCAGCTCAACAGGCCTTGACTCAGTAAACCACATGCTAACTCCATTCTCTGGGCAGAATCGAGTGAACCATCCTGGAGACCAGGCCATTTGTGCCCCCTAAGGGTCCGTACATCTCCAGCTGTCTCATATGTACCTGACACACACAGCTGGCACAATACAAGTGGGTACACAGAAAAGCACCTGCAGGAATTCAAGCCTTGGCCCAAGAAACTGTAAGTCTCAGACACGTTCGCTTCGCGACACTTGCATTAAAACACAAAGGCAGGGTGAACATTGAGTGCCTGACGTATATTTTACCCTGACCCCAGGGAGGGTCAAAACTGAGGTAGACATGGAGGTCAGGAGGGTCACCCTTCTGGCAAAGAGTTGGCCAGATGAATAATGCCATCTGAGAGAGTAGTAACACTTAAAAGTGACCAGGAGCCACCACGTGTTGTTACCCCTAGGGTTGCTCCCTTTCTGTGCATGTCTCCATGATGTACACAGAAGTCCCTGGAATAGATGCCCTGATTTTCTTTACTTTAAAGATGAAGAAACTGAGGTTCACTAAGGTTGAGTGACCAGCCAAGGTTGCATAGTGGGGGGCAGCCTGAGCATTAAGCTTGTGCACAATGGACTACTGGACTTGAACTTGGGGACATGGAGTCGCCCTGTGGAGTGCAACATGAATTCTGAACAAGAGGAAAAGCCAAGGCTGTCTTCTCCCTCCTCCCAACCAGTGCGGAGACAGGCAGCTCTGGCAGACTCCAGCTCCAGCACTCTAAGAAACCTCTGAGGGTATTCTCGTCCGGGCTCTGTGGACAGGTGTGAGGCCAGCCTTGTAGCAGGAACAGGTGAGGGGCTTTGGCTGACCTGCGGCTGGGTTGGAGGGGGTGACAAGCAGATGGCAGCTCCTTACTGTGCTTGAAGAAGTCAAACGGGGAACTTGGGAGCTGCCAGCCTGGCCATATCACCTGCTGTTAGAAACAGCCCTGGGCCGGAGGGCTGGCAGCCACCCAGTGTGGATTTGCTGACGAATGGCAGGCCCTGGGGAGGCTCAGCCACCAGCCTGGCCCTGTTCCATGGCTGCTCTGTTACCCCATTATAAATAAGGGCTGTCATTTAAAGGGACTCTACAGTCTAACCGCCTGGGTCGGTCACTTGTCAGGCCACTGCACAGATGGGGAGACCGAGAGTCCGGGAGGGACAGCGGTGTGCTTGACAAGGCTCCTCAGGCTCTGAGCTTGGACCAGAGCAAGGCCTGGAGACCCTTGAGGCGCCGAGGGCGGGACATGCAAGGAGACACTGCTGGCGCTCGGGTTCTCTGCGGTGCCAGCTCCCGCTCCACTGCCATCTGTCTGCTGGGCTATTTCCGTCTGCCTGAAGCACCCGGGGGCTCGCTCCAGCCCTACCCAGCCCAGGGCAGAGAGCAAAGCCTACAGAGACTGTGGGTACTCTTTGTCTCTTTGTGGCTGACCCAGCTTCAGGATCGCAGAGCAATACTGGAGTCATAAACGATGTCTAATGAGAGCATCTCTTGGTGCCTAGTTCCAGCAGCAAGGGCTGGTGTCAGGGGCAATGCTCATTTCGACTCATCTGGTAAACTCTTGCAGGGGGCCTCCCGCAGGCAGCCTGTGCCCTGAGGCAGGATTTAACTGTTCTTAAACCGTTGGGTGTGGTTCCCTCCCTGCTCAGCCTGGGGCATACATACCTAAGGTGGCAGTTCAGTAAAACTGATGGGAGGGAAGAGCCAGGGAACATTTTTGTATATGCCAGGCCCCACGCTCACTACTCCATAGGAGTCGGCCCCTTTGGTTCACCCCAGAGTGATGAGACCAGCCTTCTTACTGCCCAGCTTTACAGAGAAGAAAACCAAGGCAGAACAAAACAAACAAATTAAAAAAAAAAAAACCAAACAAACAAGAAAGACAATGACCTGCTAAGGCCACTTGGGTGGAGTGCAGAGATGTGGGCATTGGTGGAAGGAACAAAAAAGAGAGACCGTGGGGAGGCCACGGCTGTGAGGGTGGTGTGGTTGGTTATGTGCGGCTGGGAGCTGGAATAGGTCAGGCTTTCAAAAGGGGGTCAAGAAGTCCTTTTTGTTTGGGGAAAAACTTGGGAGCTTCCAGGGAGAGAGTGGTGGTGACAGCTACTATGTCAGCTGGCAGCCAAAGAGGACTCAAGTTTCTCTGAGCCCAGCCGTGTGCTCCACCTACAAAGCCGCCAGGGCCAAGGACCCCTCTACAGGCAGACTTGCGCAGCCATGGAAGTCAGGGATGGCATCCCTCTGACACTGGCCCTGGCAAGGGTCCCTGTCCTGAGTCAGTCTGTTTCTTGTGCCTCCTGGAAGGGTGCTGCCACCATTAGACACCTTGACACCCAAGTCTCTCTGGCTCACACCTCAGTAGCTAGGCAACCAGGCAGGCCATCCTTCTCCTTCAGCCAGCTTGAGTTTCCAGAGGCAGGCTCCTGGGCGTGACATAACAACTGCCTAGCCAGTGTGGAGGGATGTAACATACATGTCAGACCCAGGCAGTGGTCCTGTGGTCGCTGTGTGTGGGGGGAGTCCTAGCAGCAAAAGTGAATAACCCCAGGTGACCCCGGAAGTTAAGCGAGGAAACATGAGGCTGTCTCCAACCTGGAGGCTTACCAAGTGACAAATACCAGCTCATTTGGGGGCTGATTATATATATATAAAATCATATATATATATATATATCTTCTCCACGGTGGCCCATCTCACCTGTCAAGCAACATAGTAAGGGCAGACAGTGTTCTCATGACCATTTTACAGACTGAGAAACTGAGGGCTGGAAAAACTGTATCACCTCTGTAAGGTTACTGGGTCACTGAACAATAAAGGCCAGACAGATGCAAACCCAGGTCAAGCTGACTGAAGACTGAAGGCATTACTGAGGTCCCCAAGGGTCCTGGGACCTTTCTACCAGCTGGCTGAAGCAAAGATGACAGGTTTGAACTTATGTCTTGGCCCAAAGGCTTGATCTTGGTTTACTGTGCCCAAGCTACCAACAGAGCCTCCTGCCAGGCCCAGGAGCCTCCTAGCCTCAGGAATACCAGTTCTTTGTCTCTAAGCCTGGTGAAGTCTCCAGGGGAAAAGACCCAAAACTCCATCCCCGAACAGAGCCAGTACTCCCTAAGTGGTGACCCTTGATTCCAGACTTGGACCTGTCCTTCACTCTCCTTCACCCTCACCTCCTGAAACCTGAGTCTGGGCTAGACAGGGACACCCCTGCTTTCATGGCAACAGTACATTGGATACTGACCTGGGGACCCACGGGCATGCCGGGGACAGGCAGACTTCACCCTGAGAAATGACTGGAAAGGCAGAGAGCAGGAGCCTCAAGCCTCACAGCAGCCTGCTTGGCCAGGCTGTGAAGAAACTGCTATCTACAAGTCTACTGAACCAGTCCACTGGCCATCTGGGCAGGCCTACCTGTCTCCGATGCCTGGTTACAGCCCCTATGGAGGAGTGAGCTCAGAAACAACCTGCTATCAAGCACAGCATCTCCTACACTCACCTCTGTATCCAATTGGCCTTTGTCCCTGAGTCCTGGGACCCAGAGAGGTGGGAGCTTGGGCTCTACTTTTAAAGAGGGTTCAACTAGACTGGGTAATTATGGCTGTGTGAACACATGTGTGTAAGTTTTCTAGGAATTTTCTTACTAGAGAGCAGGAAGGAGAGGAGGGAGGAGAGGGAAAGAAAAAGGTAAGATAGAAGTTGAGAGGCTCGGTGGGATAAGGAGACAAGGAGGAAGGGAGGCAAGAAACAGACAGGCTTGAGAGAGAGAGAGAGAGAGAGAGAGAGAGAGAGAGAGAGAGAGAGAGAGAGAGAGAGAGAGAGAGATTTGTGGGACAGGAACTAGAGATTCAGACCAAGGTGGATGGGTGCCCTGGCTTGCCAGGTAGAGGGGAAACACCCCAGGGAGCAGTGCAGAGGCCGTAGGAAAGGGGATCTGTACCCTGTCTTCGGGATTGAATGCTTGGGCCCTGGGCCAGTTCCATCTCTGGCACCATTCCTCGGCCCCGCCTGCCTGGGAAACAGGGCAAGGATTGCTCCAAGGTCACCAGAAGCCACCGGGAAGCTCTCAGCTCCTGTGGCTTGCTGGGCTGTCCGCCCTCAGATCTGGGTTATTTTGGGAACTGCGCAGCCTGAACACACTCCTCCTCCCTGCTCAGGGGCCAGTGGTTGCTGACGATGACATTCTCTCAAGGAATTGTCCCACTGATGTCCCTGCTTCTGGGAACCTCTCCCAACTGTCTTAGAGCAAGTTCTGTTGTGGTTGTGCCGTCTGCACTCTGGGTGCTTGGTCCAGGGAGCCCCTGCATTCCCACCATCACCAACTGTGGGTTTCCCAGTGGTGGGGATGGTTTAGGTTCTGGAACATTGTTAACATCAAGTGTGGCACTGTTTGCTGAGCACTGAGGACAGTCTAAGAACCCAACATGCAGCTTCACTGAACACCTCACGGGCCAGGTGTGTGAGCTTGGCCAGTGTCCCATGTGTTACAAATGAGGAAAGTGAGGTCCTGATGATGATGTAGGGTGGAAATTATTGAACCAAGACCCTATCCAAGGGAATATGACTTCAGAGCCCACTCGGTCATCAAGCATATAGCCCCTTCCTCTTTCATGAACTCTGTCACGTCCAGGTCTCTGCTCAAGAGCCTTCTTTGGCTCCTTAGGGTCTCCTAAGATCAAAACCAAACATTCTCTCTGGTGCAAGATACTTTGCTCTATTTACCTTATCCATTCAAGTCTCATTATCTCCCCCTTTGATCTACTTTTAGCCCCTTCTACTTAAGAGATTTATATGCACAAAGGTGATGAAAGGAATATCTACTGTATATGCTTCCCTTGACGCAGGCAGACTGCAAAAGAAACTATGAGGGAAGATGATGTTACCATTGAGAAGGCCAGAGCCAGTTCTGCAGAGTGGACGTCAATAAGATAGGCTGCATGCCAAGGTGAAGGGGCCAGCCGGGGGTGGGAGGGGCAAGTCAGGGGTGGGGAGGGGGAAATCAGGGGTGGGGAGGGGGAAGCCAAGGGTGGAGAGGGACAGTGTTGGCTTTTAATAAACCACAGGAGCCAAACAGATCGTAGGTGGCATCAGAGCTATGCTTGGAGTCTGGGTTCACTCGAGCCAGAGAGATGCCTCTGAAGACTCTTTGGTGGAAGAGTAAATTGTATTTCTAAGATCTGCCACCTCTATCAGGAGTGTGGTCAAGAGCAGAGGAACTGAGGAGGCCCCTGCGTCACAGAGGCGAATGGGGACAAGGTGGTGGAAGCGGAAGAGGTGGGGACCGAGTGTTAGGAGGTGGGAGTCACAGGATTGGCTGCAGAGAGGGAACGGGAAGAGCAAGGGAATGGGTGGGGGTCAGGATGAACACAGCCAAGTGTCTGGTTTGGGACTTGGGGACACTGAGAGGCGAGACACCCAGGAAGATGTCGAGTGGGCAGCTTAGGAAAGAATCCTGGCTACAGACAGAAATGTGGGCATCAGCAGCTCATGGCCAGGGTGTATAGCTGGGACAGGGTGAGATCATCGCAGAAAGAGCTTGAACAGCTGGGAGGAGGCCCAGGGCTGAGGCCTGGCCTTGAAGGTCAAGAAAAGGACAAAGAACCATACTTCACATTGGCAGCCCCCATCAGGTGACTCCTCTGCTCAGGAACCTTCCATGGCTCCCTACTGTCTACAGAACAAGGCTTAAAATCCTTAGGTAAACACATTGGTTCTGCTTTGTCTATACAGGTGGATGTTGTTCTGCTTCAAGCCTGGGCTGCTGGTAGGAAGGTCAAGAGTAGGAAGTGGCAAAGAGGACCAGGTATGGTGAGTGCAGAAAGTGGGTGAGTGGGTGCTGATTCTCCCACCTGCCACAGCAATAGGAAATGTGTGTGTGTGTCTGTGTATGTGTGTAAGAGAGAGAGAGAGAGAGAGAGAGAGAGAGAGAGAGAGAGAGAGAGAACAGCTCAGTAATCAAGTTATCCACCTTCATTACCACCCTGAACTCAAGACAAGAGACTTTATTATGCAGGATACAGTGTGTGGGGTGTCAAGGGTCTTGTCCTAGGGCAAACTCAAAAGCTCCCTATCCCTGGCTGCTGCTCTGTTCCTTGTTCCATGTCACCACCATCAGGGGCTGGCGGAAAGCTACCCATCAAGGAAGGCCTAGGAGGAAGGAGGGCAGGTAGTTCACTTAATCAACACTTGCCATGTTGCAACTCAGGGCAGCACACAGATGGGCCAACTGACTCAGGCTCTGATCTTGGCTCCCAGGACCAAGCAGCTGCCATACTGCATCTGGGTGTCACTTTCTCTATCTCTAAGATGGGGCTATTTGCACTCATCTGCCTTGAACCATCACAGGGGGCCCCGGAAGAGGCTTCTCAGGGTGGACTAGGGGACCTCCAGGTCAGCTTGTGTGCTCTGAAGAAATCTCCAGTGGGACACAGCTACTTTCTGCTTTCAAATGAGTACCACAGCCGTGGAAGGCACAGAATAGGAGGGGCCAGGAACAACGGGGAGCAGGGACAGTGGGGAGCAGGGACAGCGGGGAGCAGGGACAGCGGGGAGCAGGGACAGTGGGGAGCAGGGACAGTGGGGGAACAGGGACAGTGGGGGAACAAGGACAGTGAGGAGCAGGGACAGTGGGGAGCAGGGACAGTGCGGGAGCAGGGACAGTGGGGGAACAGGGTTCAAGGTTAGGCTAACCCAGAGCATCTAGAACCATACTGAGACTATCCTGGGGAAGGATATTTTACAGCTTCTCTAGACCCATAGTGAACTGCTATGATCCTCTCTGACTGCATGGCAGAGAAAGCCATGCATGGTTTCTCAAGCAACAAGCGAAACCCTGGCCCTCCGCTGTCTGTGGTCTCCACTGGCCTCCCAGCTGATGTTATTCTCAGGTCCATCCATTGACTGATCTTCACTTCATATAACAATAGGAAGTGACAGATGTCCAGGAGGTAGACCTGGGAGAACAGAGTGGGTTCTTTGGGGGTGTGGCCTTGGGTATACCTGCCCCTTGCATCCTTCATGTTCCATCCTCTGCCTCCTGACTACCTGGGATAAGCAGTTCTGCTGTCCTAACTCACCAAGACCCAGATACAACAGAGCACCAAGGACCGAAGCCTCCAACACCTGCACCAAAATGCAATTTCCTCCCTTTAGTTGATTTCCTCAAGGATTTTTGTCACAGCAACAAGAAGCAGAAACACAAGCCTTGTAGCTCAAAAAACACAAGCCTTGTAGCTCAAAACATCACTTGGTCACAGACTTCTCTCAGCCTGGTCTCCCCATGAGTGGTTGACATCAGCATCCTGCTGGCCCCTCTCCCCGGAGGTCTCAGTACACACCCAATAGCTTTCAAGCCCACTGTATCCATTCCCCGCTTTTATGGTGTTTTCTGTCTTTTTGAGACATTATCTCTTCTTCCTCGCCTGGTGAACATGTCCTGCTATTTTCTTACCAGAAAGTTCACAGTCATCATTTTCTAGTTGGGCCCTCGAGTCCTTTGATGTGTCGCTTTCATCTTCTTACTGTGGTTGAATTTACATGAAATAAGCCCGCCATTTTAACCGCTCTGCTCAGGGGCGGTAAGCACATTCATAGTGCCATACAGCACTCCTTCCCTTTCCACTTTTTATTTTGAGACTTGTAGCACAGGCTGGCCTTGAACTCCCTGTGAACCCAAATTCCTGATCCTCCTGCCTCTAACCTCCACAGTGCTGGGATCATGGGTGTGCATACCAGTGCTTAGTTCACTGGGACTGGGCTTCATGCTCAGATACTCTAAAACCTTTGCACTTCCCCCAAATGAATCCCTGTCTCTGTCAACACCAACCCCGGATTATCCCTCCTCCCGACACCGGCTGTGTTCTCCTTTACGTTGTTACAAACCTGACTACTCTAACAACCTCGTGAGTGAAATCATATGGTCCTTTTCCTTTTATGGCTAATTTATTTTAATTAGGTTGTCCACAGGGTTCACCACGTGGTAGCATGAACCAGAATCTCCTTTTTAAGGCTGAGTAATATTCCACTCCAAACATTTGGTTTATCCACTCGGCCACAGACAGACATTCGGGCTGTTGCCATCTTCCAGCTACTGTGGACGATTTGTATACTGTAAACAAGCTCACAAATATCTGTTGGAATGCCTGCTTTCGGTTTCTTTTTTGTATGTGTACCCCCTGGTGGAGTTGCAGATACAACTCTGATTCTGAGGTAATCATGTCCTTCCTGTTTGGAGACCCTGTCACCTGTTTCTCCGCAGCCCCCATCCCATCTTACTCTCCCACCATCAAGGCACAGGGTATAAATTTCCCACACTCTTGCCAACACCTTTCATAGCTGACACAGGGCACACAGGGGTGTCTCCCTGAGGCTTGGCTGACACAGGGCACGCAGGGGTGTCTCACGAGGCTTGGTTGACACAGGGCACGCAGGGGTGTCTCCCTGAGGTTTGGCTGACACAGGGCATGCAGGGGTGTCTCCCTGAGGCTTGGCTGACACAGGGCACGCAGGGGTGTCTCCCTGAGGTTTGGCTGACACAGGGCACACAGGGGTGTCTCCCTGAGGCTTGGCTTTACTTTGCTCCTCTGATGACTAGTGTCTTGAGAGTCTCTTCCTGCGTGGCTGGCCATTTTTGTGTTCTCTGTAGAGAAACATCTATTAGAGTCTGTTTTGAACTCCTTGCTTTTCTTGAGAAGTGTTGGTTCTTTATATATTGTTCCTTCTCAGGCACATGGCTTGCAGGCATTTTCTTCTGTCTATAGTTTCACTCCCATACTTTGTGAGAACATTTTTGATGTACTTTAATTTTTGATACAGTGCAACTTAATGATTTTTTTCATTTGTGTCTTTGGCATCATATTTAAGAAATTGCTGTCAGATTCAGTGTCATGAAGCATCCCCATGCTTTCTTTCCTCTTGGTTTAGTCTCTATGTAGTGTGAGGTAGGGATTCTGAGTCTGCTTGTCTGAGGTGTAGCCTCCAACTCTCCCTTCTGAGCTTCTGCTCCTGGGACTCACTGTGACTACCAGAGTCTTCATCTTCTTCCCATATTACTACTTAGACACCATCAGTGGCCCTGGCCACTCACTCTCTCTTCCATCATCAGGTTCCTGAGGCTCCACCCCTTTCCTCCAAGTCACATACCACAGCCCCTGGTGTCATCTGAGCTCTTGTCTCTGTTCGGAAGACTATGGTGGCTCTTTAGTGGCCACCCTACAGCCCTGGTTTCACCACAGCCTCGCCTGCTCATCTTGCTCTTAGGTCCAAGACGATGCCTTAGCGTGATTCCAAGTACCACCGGGCCATTTTTCCTCAGCAAGCCCAGCACCCCTTTCTCCTCCCTCTCATTGCCACATTGCTTCTTCCTTCTGCACGACCTTTATTCTGTTCCCTCTGCCTGGAATGCTGTTCCTTTCCCATCACCTACTCATTCTCCTGCTCTCAGCCTCGCCCCGCCTCCCGCAGGGGCCTCAGTGAGGTACCGATCCCATTGTCACATGTACAAGGCTGTATTTTATGTGTATTCTTGTGATTACTGAGTTAATATTTGACTCCAGACCACGGAGAGCAAGCCTGTGTCTTGTTTGATCATCACTCCTAGGCCTTAGCAGGGCACTTAGAAGGTCCCCAGTAACTAATTCAAGAGAGGAGGAAGGGAAAGAGGCAGGGGAGAAGAACAGACGTTCTCAGAGTCAGACAGACTTCCTTCCTGTAGCAGGCACACTCAGGCCCCTGAAGGTACACAGCTCAGTACAATGGCCTCTGGGGGAGGAAGTAGGAGGGGTGATCTTGACTTTCTATGAATTCTGGAACCAGGAGACAAACGTCACCCAGGTCCTTCCTCAGCCTCAGTTTCCTCCTCTGTAAGACTGGAGTAACATCACCACCCTGAAAGGAGACGGTGTTAAAAAATATGTGTGGAAAAGTACTGACCCCCAAAAGTCCCTTCGATGCTAGACTCTCCCTTGGTCTTGTGTCTTAGTCTCTTTTCCTTAACTGCCACCCTGCGGCCCAGGCGCACCCCAGAACAGAGAACGGAGACCCAAGCCTCTTCTAAAGCGAGCTTTGAGATACTATAGAAGTCTGCCTCAGAACCTTAATCCAGCGGCACCCAGACTCAGCCGCGCCTGGAGCCTGACTCCCAGCCGGAGCAAGAACTGTGGGAAATTAAGGCATTCCTTCTGCCTGATGGGTTCCAGCAGAGGGAGGAGCTGTCTCATCCAGCTTGGTGGGTCATGGGTGGGCTGTCCTGCAGTGGAACTGCTGTTCACAGCATGCTTTGACCCTGGCAAACTCTTTTCTTCTGGGTGGCTCTGGTATACACCACAGGAGGCTTTTTTGGGGACAGGGAGCTCCTTTGGCTGCCTCCAGTAGTTGACACCTAGTTGAAAGCAAGGCTGGATATTAGGAAGCATTGGGACAAGTCAGGAGTCTGCTCTTAGGGATTAGGGTCTGCCCTGAACCCAGGACTAGAGGGGGAAACGAGAAAGAAGCATCCTCTCTTCTGCCGTCCACCTCTGCTCCCCACAGCAGTACTCCAGGCCGAGGACAAACCTGCCACTAACCAGGAGCCAATGAAGAGCCCCTAGGCCTCCTGGGCTCCCAACATGGCCATGGCATACAGCTCCTTCACGCCCATCTTTTTTTCCACCTGAGATCTTGCTGCGCCCTATCTGGACTCAGGTTCAGCCAGAATTTTTCATTATGCTCCTCACATACTGGCCACTTATTTAGTCTTTCTTTTCCATGCAGGTTCGCTAGTCAACTGAATCAGCTCCTCACCATTGCCCCTCCTGCCCTTCCAGCCCCGTTGTCCTTCTCCACCCAGCTGCCAGAGGACATAAACCAACGGTGTCACCTTCCCGCTTAAACCCTCCCACTAGAGCTGAGAATGGAGCTCAGGGGTAGAGTGCTTGCCTAGCATGCATGAGACTCCAGGTTCACCCCCAGCACTGCAAATGACCAGTCCAACCAACTAAAAACCATTTCAAAACCTCCCAGTGGTTCTCAGCACATGCAGAGAGCTATGCTCCTCATCCTCGCTGGGTCTGCAAGGCTTTTGGGGTCCCTGGCCCTATCTGGCTTTCAACCACTTCATCTACTGCTCAGCCACACTGAATTCTAGTTTGTCACACCAGCCATACCTGCCCCTCAGGACAGAGTAACCGACTCTGCTTACTTGTAGACACACGTCAGCTGTGCTTGGTGAGGCTGGACATTCTCAAGAATGAAGACAACCCTTACACAGCAAGTGCAGAAAGGCGCAGTCCAGCTATGCCTGAAGCCACACCCCTCCAAATTTCCCAAGTTAACCTCCTACAACATTTATCTCCCTTCGGTTGCTGGAACTGGTATAGACGCCACTTGTCCGATGAATTCAACTGGCCAGTCCTTTTCACCATACCTACTCTGTGGCTCCCTCCAGCAAGCCAGTGCCTTTCCACACTGGGTTTCGTGGGTGTCTTTTCCTCTGTTTAGATGCCCATGTGTCTCCCCCCTTCCTTCATGAGGTCCCTGTTCACCTGTTACCTCCTGCAGAAGTTTGTCCTGACCTCCCCCACGGTGAACAGCAGGCCTCTCCCTCTGCTCTCTGACTGATGGTTTTGTTCCCAGCACAGTGGTGGCCCCTGCACATCTGACACATTCACTTGCCCACCTCCCGCGAAGAGAGCGGAGAACATACTGGGGTGCCCACTGCCCACGTTTGTTTGGGATAAAGGGCTTCTTGGCAAGTGGGGCTTTCTGTGTTAAAAGTGGATGTGCCCTGGGCAAATGGCGTGTGGATTCTTATATGCTGCTCTGTGCACTGCTGCCTGGTACATCGAAGCTACCTGGTACACAGGGAGGAGGTGACAAAGGATAGGCTCTGGCCAGGTGGTCTAGCCTGAGCTACAGCATCCACATGGCTAGCCTGGGAAGGGTACTCTTGCTGCCCCATTATACAAGGAGATGAGGTTTGCCTGGCCACACAGGAAGGCTAGGACAGAAGCAGCTTTTCCACACCCAGAGAAGATCCTAGCTGCTTTGCAGGCCTTGCCTGTCTGTCCTTACCATCTCTGCTCACCCATTGGCCCTTGTCCTGTTACCCACAGTCACCCATTGGCTCTTGTCCTGTTACCCACAGCCATTCATGGGCCAAGAGCAGCCACCAGCTAACCATGCCCCACAAGGTGCATGGGAAATGGTGTAATGTCTGTGGCCAGGTGGAACTTAGGGAGAGAGTGGCAGAGGGCGTGCAGGACTGGAGCTCTGAGTGTGGTGGCCACACCTTTACCCTTGTTCTACAGGCAGCTCTGGCCTCTGTCAGTTACCCAAAGGCCTCTGAGCTATCCCAGGCCTATCACTGCCCTTGGGCCTGCTGTACATATTTGGCCTTGGTAGCCTTGCCCTTCTTGGTCAGATAAGGGGACTCTTAAGAAGAGAGAAACAACTTTTCTTCTCCTTATTTTGTGGATGAGGAAACTGAGACCCAGAGAGGTAAGGTGCCTTGCCTAAGCTGATGAAACTCACATAGGGCAAAGCTAGGGTTCTGAGGGGGATTCAGGTTTGCTCCTGAACTTGTTCGACTTCTGTCACCCCATGTATCCTTGGACAGGTGATGTTGGGGTGACAAAATGTGTGGCATCTGCATGCTTCCCTCCTCCCTTTCTTCCTCTATCCCTCCTTCCTTTTTTCTTTCCTGCATCTTAATATAGCTCAGGCTGACCTCAAGCTAGCTATGTAGCTGAGGATGACCTTGAACTTCTGATCCCCCTGCTTCTTTCTATTCCTGGGAGCACACATGTGCACCACAGCTACTCTGTGGAGTCCTGGAGATTGTTCAAACCAGGCAAGCACCAAACCAACTGAGCCACATTCTTCCTGACAGGTCCTGGTGTGCTGGGTCTAACTGTCCCCATTTTTCAGATGAGAAGGTTGGAGCTGTCTGGTATTCCCCCCTCCCCAATTTTCAGGTGCTCTTTCCAGTGTGCCCTGCCCCCTACAGTGCCTCTTGCAATCTACCTACTTCCTTGACGACGAACCAACATATTTTCCAGTCTCAATGACGTCAGTGACATATGGGGCCGGGCTGCGCCCACTCTGTCCCTGCACCATCAGCAGGAGAGACCCTGCCGCTACCCTAATTCCCTTCCTGCCAGGCACCAGCTTGTAGGCCAGGCTCCCCTCAACACCCCTGGGTCTGATTAGCCATGTACCCTGGAGCAGCTCACAGGGAATTCTCTGTAGGCTTAACTGTGGGATCTCAGCTGCTCTGTCCCCTGCCAGGCCACCAAGGAGGTGTTTTTCATAACAACGTGGGTGGAAGAAGGGCTCTGTGAGCTTGTCAGGATTCCATTGTTGGGAATTTCCACGGTGGTGGAAAAGGCCCGCTGGCTAGCCTCCAGCCACCTTCCTGATGAAAACTGTTCAAAATGGAACTGCCTGCCCAGCCCACTGCAGCCTGGAGACGCCCACAGGAGGGCCAGGATCTGAATATAGATACCAGTCCTTCCTCCCCACATTCCAATACCACACAGAGGTGGACAGCTGAGAGTCACATATCAAGCATGGGGACCTCCTTCTCCCCCAAGGAAAGTGATAAAGAATAAAGGACACGGTCCAGAGGGGTATCAGCCTGGAGCCTCTGCTGCTGCCCTGGCATGGTTTTGTGCTCTTAAAGGCTACTGGACCTCTCTGAGCCCAGCTCCTTCCTGGGATGGGATATGGTTGACTGTGCTATCTGACCTTAAATCTCTCAAGTTCCTGAGCCTGAAGTCAAGAGGACTGTGGGGAAACTGAGTCACTGGAATTTTGAAGGAACCATAGCGCAGAGACTCCTGAGAGGAGAAGGGGCATGAACACAACCTGCAGAGGGATTCAGAGGATCTTAACTTGGGGAGCAGGGGGTCCATTCAGCGTGACTTAGGAGGACATGGGAGGCTCCTGGGGAGACCCTCCGCATCCTCCCTTCTTTCATAAGGGCCACACTCCTGGATTCTACCACATTCTACCAGTCTCTCTGCTCCTACCAATGTGTCCTTCTTCCCACACCCCAGATCTGTGCTGTCCAACACCCCCACAGGTGGTAGGCAGAACTGGGACCTTGGGCTATTTATCAGCTGTTCCCCCTGCCCCCAAGCTCTCTATGCTGGTGGGAAGGTACCTTCCACATATGGCTCATCAAAGAGCCCCAAGGAACTAACAGCCAAGGCATGGTCCCTGAAGGGAAAGGGAGGCAGCCCTGTGCAGGTCTGTACCTGAGCTCTGGGCACTGAGTGGATTCTTTTACTGTGCGGAGTCCTGAGCTCTGGGATGTGATGTGGGCATAAGGCTACCTCCTCACACTGTAGGGCTAGGATACCAAAAGGCTGAGATAGAATGCCTTGGGCACAAAGCTGGCCAGGGGCAGACTATGGGAGAACTGACCCTAGCCCTTTTAGAAGGGCTGACTGAGGGGTCAGATTCAAGTCTGTTGTCACTTCCATGGGACAAGCAGGAAGGGTACAGCAGGGGAAATGAGGCTAGCTGTGGGGAAGTCTTCTGAAGGCTGGCTAGTCAGAGCCGTTATCATTGTCATAAAAAATGCATTTGCTCTTGAGGTCGGGGATAGAATCCAGGGTCTTTCATATGCTAGGTGAGCACGGAAATCAGCATCTTGCAAGAATGGAACCCAGAGCCTTGTGTATGCAAGGTAAGCATGGAGGCCTTGCACATGCTAGGTGAGCAATTACTACTGAGCTCGACCTAAACCCTTAAACATTTCTTTTTATTTAGAGACATGATCTTACCAAATTGCCTGGGCACACTTCAACCTTGCAATCCTCCTGCCTCAGCCTCTCAAGTAGCTAGAATTACAGGCTTGCACCACTAAATCCAGTCTACCAAAGTGAGCATATTGTATACAAGGTGCCTAAGGAAGGCATTCAGTTTTACCGCCATTGCTTCCATCAAACACTCGGACCGAAAGCAAACTGGGGAGGAAAGAGTTTATGAGGCTCACACTTTCAGGCCACCGTCCATCACTGAGGGGTGTCATGTCAGGAGCTCGAGCAGAAGCTTCAAGCAGAAGCATGGAGGAATGTTGCTTTCTCTCTTGCTTAGTCACAGGCTCATGCTGAGCTAGATTTTTTTATACAGCCAGGGTCACCTGCCTAGGGTTGGCGCCACCCGCGGTGGGCTGGATCCTCACGCATCAAATAATAAAACAACTTCCCTCGGACATATCCACAGGGCAATCTGATCGAGGCAGTTCCTCAACTGAGGTTTTGCTCTCAGATGACTCCAGGCTGTGCCAAGTTGACAGTTAAAGCTGGCGAGGACTGCAAGGTTCTGGAGGCTTCTTCCCTTAAAGCTTGGCCTCCCAATTTCACAACTATGGAGACTAGGCTCAGCGAGGTGAGGCTACTCAGTTGGGTACCACAGGGCAAGAGGCTTTGCCCCTGTGCTCTGGGCTGCATGAGGGCACAGGAGGGGCAAATGGGTGGTTCAGGGAAGGGAGTGGCTGGACTCATACCCTAGTGGGGGCTGAAGGCAGGCAATGGTACATCCTGGCATGAGCTGTCCTCATGCATGTATGTCCTCTGATTTGGGTCATCCCTCTAGCAGCTATGTGGGATGTGGGGACCTCAGCAGTGGAACCCAATCTATGCTGCCCATTGCGGGTGGGGAACTTGGCGCAGGCCACGTGCTCACTTCTGTGGGAATCATACCCTACAACCTGGGGTTGAGAACAGGTTGCCTGAAAGCAGGCACCCTGACAGGATGCCAGGTGCCGATGGCAAGGAGAAATTCTGAAGAAGTTTCTGGAACAGTCCTGCGAGATTCATGCTCCCTGAACTCATTTCTCAATGACCCTGAGCCAACGCTGTGCTAGAATCTGAGTGGCAGTGAGGGGCCAGAGGCCATGGACCATATACAGAGGTGGCTAGCAGGAGGAGTGGGGTGTGGGTGTGACCCTGCACTGACCATCTGTACTCTTACGTCACTTGCTAAGGTGCCACCGGTCAATCTGGGACTTGGCTGTGCTCAGAATTTGCTACGCTACTCATTAGTCATGGGGGTTCAGGTCGCCACGCCCCAGTTAGCTGTGATTGGTTAAAAGAGTTTCCCCATCAGGGTTCAGCTTCCCTGTCTATAGAATGGAGGTGTCACCATCCACTGCACTAGTCCGAGGATCAAATGAGAGGACAAGGTTTTGCACGTGGCAGTCACAGGGAGTATGCACACCTCTGAAGGAAGATCTCCAAAGTCAAGATAAAATTTAAGCTCTGTACCTAGAAAACCTCACATGGTCTAAGCCCTTCCCATACTCATTTCTCCACACTTTGCCCTTTCCTCAGCCACAGTGGCTTGGGATCTTTGCATAAGCCCAGCTCATTCCCACTCTAGGGCCTTTGCAGAGGCCTCGTTCCTTCCCACCTACAGGGCTCCGAACATGCCCAGCTCATTTCCACCCTAGGGCCTGTATATGAGCCTCATTCCTTCTTGCCCGTAGTCCTCTGAACATGCCTGGCTTGTTCCCACCCCAGGGCCTTTGCACAAGCCTCGTTCCTTCCTACATAAAAGCCTTTGAGCATGCCTAGCTTGTTCTCCTGGGGACAGCTGTTCCCCAGATGGTGGCAAGGCCAGGGCCTCCTCATCTTTTTCAGTGTCATCTCCTCAGTGAGGATCTTCCTGACTGTCCTACCTAAACGACTCCAGGAGGACCCGCCAATGCCCCTGTTAGAGGTCTTTAGAACGATCACCAGTGACTGGAATTATATATGTTTACTGGTGACATCTCCTATGTTTGTCCACACTGTGTACCCACTGCCACAAACATGATGACCCAGAGCAGGAGCTTAAGAGCATTTATTAGATGAACAAATAAACATTCACAGAGTGCAGAATGCAGTGGTTGTGACGCGGACGTCAGCACAGGCACCTTCCCACCCCATATGTAGTGCACGCATACATACGCATGCATGCACGCAGGCCATAACCCAAATCTCCGGGTGCTCCCTCTCCCACCTGCGGTAAGGACTCTCTGTGGTAGAGGTGATATGGTAGTCTTAAGGTCAAGGCCAGCTGTCAGGAAGCCCTGGCTTCCCCTGCACCTCCGTGGAGGCCGTGGGAAACCAAGCTCCCTGGAAAGGGCAGACAGATCTGTACCTTCTTAGAGTTTCTGGTTCTGTGGCCCTGCCAGGGGCTGCAGAATGTGCTCTGTGGGCAGGAACTGTGTCTGGTTTATTCACACATGTCCCCAGTGCCCCAAGATCTCAGTTCAGGCTAAGTACTGTCCCAGAACCTAATCAATATATAAAGTGGTGGTCAGGGAGAAGGAAAGAGAGGACTGGCGGCGGTGTCCCTGGGAGACCATGACTTGGGATGTGAGCCAGAAACTATTCAATACTTCTGCGGCTTCAGCAATACTCCTCCTGCCACACCCCTGCTCAAGAACATGCAGGGCTCCCACTGCTTCTGGAAAACTTGAGATTTCTGGTATCCATAGTATGCCTGTCATCTGCCTCTTTTCCTTCTATCTGTCTACCTGCTTTCCCATTTATCCTTATACCTACTTACAGTTCATCCATCCATTCATCCATCCATCCACCCACCCACCCATCCATCCATCCACCCACCCACCCACCCATCCATCCACCCATCCATCCATCCATCCATCCACTCATTCACCAATCTACCCACCCATCTGCCTTCCACCTACCTATCTACCCACTCACCCACCCATCAATTTACACACTCCACCTATTTTTCCATCTTTGTATCCATCGTTCAATCTATTTACTTATTTGCCCACTCATCCATACATTCATCTACCCACTAACTCATCCATCTATCCACCCACCCTCCCACCAACTCATCCATCTACCACCTATCATCCATCCATCCATCCATCCATCCATCCATCCATCCATCCATCCACACTCTATCTCCCACCTCACCACTCCCCCATCCCTCATTTCCCCCAGTGTTACCACATAATTCATATCTTCTACCTAATCTTCTCAGTTCAGTTTCACAAGCACAGTCTCATCCAGTGTCACCCACAAATGCCTGTATTGTTTTCAGGCATGTTCAGAATGGGAGTCACCTTCCAGCCTTCATGTCCAGCCTGCTCCATGCCACTGCCACGCCTCACCAGGCAGCTGAAGAGGATCCCTGGTCCCTGCTCTCCCCCAGGCAGTTCTCCACACACACCAGAGACAACATTGAGTCTCTCTTCCACCGGAGCCACTCCTATGGCTCCTGCTATCCCCTCAGGAAAAGAACAAGTCCCCATGATGGCCTGCAGGTCACTGTGTGATCCTGACTACCTCTGAACCTCTATGAGTTCATTTAGCGCCTCCTTGATTACTCTGCTCCACCGTGAGTCTGCTCACTGATCCTTGGGCCCACTTGGCAAGGCTTTAACACTGGCTGAACCTGATCCCCAGATGGCCACACAGCAACTTTAAGTACCTGCCCCAAATGTCACCTCCTCAGGGAAGCATTCCCTCATTCCTTCCTCAGCTTTATTCTCCACACCCCTAGGGTTCCTGGGCAGGCCACCAGCTTTCATCCCGGGCTGTCATTTATCTCCATCCATTCAAACACAAACTTGCGAAGAGAAAACAGTCTGTTCTCATTCTAGTGTCCCCTGGACCTGGAACACAGTAGGACCCTAACTAAAATCTGGAATGAATGCATGCTCCCACCCTTTCAGCAGTGGGTGGTCACCTCCACTCCACAAAGGACTTGCATGCTCCTATGGCAGTAGCTTTTAGAAAGAAGTGTCTGGATGAGAAGCCTGAAGCCCATCTCAGGATGGGAAGCATGCATCCTCCAGCCCATTGCCCTGTGCACAGTCCAGGCCTTCTAAGCAAACAGCAGGACTATAGCCAAAGTACAGAGTGGTTTAGCCAAGGCCCAGATGGTCCATCTCTCTTCTCCTATTTGAGGGATCTTCCAGCACTTGGCCTCTAGCTACACACACACACACACACACACACACACACACACACACACAATGCACTCACACATGGCCAAACCCCTAATCTCCAGCACCTTCTCCAGCTCCCTCTTGCCTATTCATCTACATGCAGAATATGGGATCACCCTAAAAGGCTGAAATGGAATCTGGTGACATCACCTACATCAGGGACTGGGCTGATGGTGGCTCAGAATCTGGGCTGGCAGCAGTAGGGCAGGATTACAACAAGCCTCAGTTTCCCCTAGTGAAACATACAGAGCAGGGCCGGGACACAGCAGCCAATATTACACACAGGCTTCAGCCCATTGGTGCGTAGCTGTCCAGGTCTCCTGCACCCATTAGGGGCTGGGGGAGGGGGGCACACCATCTCGTCCTTTCTGTGACTTCCTTCTTAATAGAGGCCTTTATTTTTTCCTGTTGGTATTTCAAAAGCATGGCTTGTTTGCTTTGGGGTGACGGGGGGAGTCTTTGTCCCCATGCTTTCTGCTATTTGGCTTTCTTCTTTGACCTCTGAGCTGTGCTCTGATGTTGCCTCCTGCTCTTGTTTGTGCTTTTAGCTGACTTTTGGCATGATCTCAGATTCCCTGCTATGGCTCCGGGTGTCACAGAGAACTGGCTGTAGTAGGGATAGTGACATGTCCCAATGATGACACGGTGTTAAGCTCTGAGCCTGGGTATCATGGCTCCATGTATCCTCACTCCTAATCTGGTCACTGGATAAAGAGTGGGGGCATACACATAACAGCATGGGGCTTAAGCCTCCTCCCTTCATGGTCTCCTCTCCAGCTTCTGGTTCAAAGCCTGTCAAGCCCTGGGGTGGATAACACATCACACAATAAAGTGACTAACAGCCATGGCTACACATAAAGTGACCTGATTACAAAAGAGGGTGCAGCGATGGCTCCATTGGCAAGTGCTTGAAGCGCAACCCAAGGACCGGGGTCTGTCCTCAGAACTCACAGAGACAGCTGTGGTGGGGTGCACTTACACCCAGTGGGGGAGGTAGAGACAGGCAGATCCCCAAGACCTAGTTGAGAGACCCTGTCCCCTGAAAGTAATGTGGATAACTCCTGAGGCATGATACCTGAGACTGACCTCATACACACATGCGTGTCCCCTTGAGCACAAGTATGTCTGCACACACACAAACATGAATACATACTTACACATGCCCATGCCTCCATGATAAAATAGAATAACAATAAATAAAAGAAACAGAAGCCCTTGGGACCTATGTCTGACAGGGCACGAAAGGACAAGCAGACAGGGATGTAGCCTGTGGCTGCATCGCCCTTGGGAGACTGCTGAGAGGGAAGGGCTTCCCATAGACCTGGATTCTGTAGAGAGATGTTACGTACCCCCACCCTCCACCCACCACAAGCTCTCTCCCTGAAATTCCAATGGCTGTGATTTGAAAAAAGGAAAGTAGGGTTTCCAGATGGTTCTGCAGGCTCTTTGGGCCACCTCATGGGTTGGGGACTGTGACTGACGGCTTTGGGGGTGTGCTCTGCAGGGGGAGGAGGCTGAGGATGAGAGAAGGCAGGTAAGTGTCTGGTGACAGACATTGGGCTCTTTCTGTGTGGGTCTCATCCACAGGATGTCACTCAATGAAGGCATGGTCCTCACACCCACCACTAAGGGCTCCTTAGAGTCCCAGAGTCTACTGTGGTGCCACAGACAATGGGACAAAACACAAAGTGGCCGAAGAACAGGATGCAGAGAGCTCTTCTTCCCTGGGGATACCTGCCCTGGCCCTAGTCACAGCAGTACCTCTGCACACTGAGACTCCACAGAGTTGCTTGTCTCTGCAGCACACTCCCAGCTCACACCCTTCCCTCATATACACACAATGGCTGCAGCCTCCACACCCTCTGCCCTTCCTTCTCCCCTCCTTTCAGGGTTTTCACGTGAGGCAGGTGGCTTATACTGTCACTTCCTGTCCTGAATGTGTGTACTCGATTGCAACGCTGCGGACACTTGTTCCTCTCACAGTCACGTAGGAGTTACTAGACAGAACTTAAGCTTGGCAGAGGCTTCAGCCCAGAACAGCTCTAGGAGGACATTTTCTGGGATGGTCCAGAATTTTCTGAGAAGAGACATCAGTGTCCTGGGGCCATTTGGTGACACTTATGCAGATCCACAGCTCATTCACTCACTCATTCATTCATTCATTCCAGACATGCTTGCACAGACCTGTCTCCTCAAACACGAGAGCAAATAAGACAACCTCCTTTCCCTCAAATGCATGCTAATCAAAAGACAAGCAAGGAATAAATACAGAAACAAATGTCCATTGTGATGAATGTTAGTGACAAGGGCAGTGGCAAAGAATACCAGCAGGGCTGGGGGACCTCTTTCACATAGACCAAAGATTTGGTCTTTACTAGGAGACACCACTTAGTTCCATGAGAGCAAACCTACGTTTTCCATGGAAAGCCGCACATGCAAAGGGTCTGAGGCAGGAAAGAGACAAATGAGTTTTAGGACAGGAAAGGATGAAAAGTAAGAGAGAGAGAAGGGTAGTGAGTGGGTGGGGTAAGGACCAAACCCAGAAGAGACTCTTGGCTGTGAAGAGGAGTCTGTGAGCCTGTGCATCATGGGAAAATTGTAGGGTTACAGCAGAGGCATCACAACCTGATTTCTATCACTGATGGGTTGTCTGCATGGTGAGGGGACCATAAAGGAAGATATCCCTTTCCAGTATGCTCATTCAACAGTATTCTTGTGAATTCTCTAAAAATCAACAGAAAGCAACCAGAATATGGTTCTCTAGACTAGAGACCATAGGACTGAGGAAGGTGGCTTCAGCAAGGGGTGAAGGTTTTTTAGTGAAGAACACAGTGACAACAAAGCTGGGGACAGGGGAAAGGTTGGCATGAATGGACACTGTGCACCCTCACTCTGCTGGCTGAACTCTTGACTGGGTGGGTGAGCAGCTGATGGATGAGGTGCGAAGGTGGAGGAGAAGCTGGGAGGGTAGGCAGGGGCTGTAGCATCTCAAACACATGGGTACAAGAAAGACTCCCCTGTCTGCTTGGTAGAGGAGGATCACTGAAGACACAACAAAGTGATGGGCCAGGTGGGCATTGAGTAATGCTCACTGTAGTGGCATGGGGGGATGTCAAGGAGGCTGGGGAAAGATTCAGGGAGGGACTTAGGGGCTCACTCTCCCTGGCATCCTGACCTCTCATTAATAAGCATAACAATGTCAATTATTATAATAACTGTGGAGGACCCTCTCTGTGGGACACTGTTCTAGGATGTTTCATGTAGGAAGAAGTCAGCACTTTTATTTACCCCCATCTTTCCCAAGTGAGGAGGTTGAGGCACAGAGACACTGAGTCACCTGTTCAAGGTCACACAACAAGGAAATGCTGGAGAATTCAGCCTAGGCCCTTGGGCCCAGCTATGCTCTTAATCCTCATCCTGTGCTGGCTCCTCCAGATACACTGGCAGAGATGATGGAGTCCAGCTGCCCTCTGAAGTCCCATAAACCCCACAGCACCCTCCACAGAGCACAGCACCCATCTAAGCTCTACCACCTCTCTGCCACATGATGGGAGCAAGTTCTGAAACCTCCCTGGGTTCTGTGAAGCAAGGACACATGCTGCCAGCTGTGGTGACAATCGAGTAGCTATGAGGTCAGGGCAGGACCAGGTCCAGACATCCCCTCGCCCTCAGACACTCCTCCATGGTGGTCACAGTCATGGAGCAGTCACCCATGCAGGGGACACTGCTTGTCTATGGTGATGCTGGGATTCTCTCAGCGGTGGCTGGTTGATGCTTACACAATAAAGCCCCCATCCCCAAAGCTGGATTCTGCTCTTGGTGGGGAAGGGACTAAGATCAGGGTTGCCTTGCTTCTTGGGTGTACTCACCTTCAAGGACACCCCAACCTTGTCTGTGTTCTGGAGAAGGAATCATCCTATGCCTATCTCTCTTTGGTCTGGTTTGTCCAGGATTCAGTTTAGTGACTGGGTACCATGGACAGCGCCCAGACTGCCAGGCTTCTGCTCTGGGCCTGAACTCTTGATTCTGTTCTGGGAGGGTGAGGGAGGAGAACTGGGATCTGGCCTGGGGGGAGGGGGAGGGCAGAAGGGGATGCCTCTGTTCCTCTTGGCTGTGACAGCCTAGTGCAGATGCCTCTCTCTTCCAGACCATGCCTGCGTATCTGTATGGGATCCAGTCATCAAGGCCTCTCTCAGATGGTTAGGGCATAGGGTTCCTCTGAGACTTCAGAGTATGTGGAGGTGACCATGCCCACAGTCCCCCTTCAGAGAATGGAGGAGTCCCAGGGATAAGGATGACAACATTTTCACTCAACTTAGAATACACTTCCTCAGAAACCATCAGAGAACCAGGTCTCCCGAGGAAAGGCCCAGAAACAGCTGGGGTCCCCAGTGCCAGCCACACTCCACACCATTCCCAGTGTGGGAACACACAAGTCTAGGCTGTGAACTCTTCACTACCCTGGCTCACTGTACAGATGATAAATTGGAGGCCTTGGAGAATCCAACAAATCAGCCAGGCTAAGTCTGAGTCCCAAAAGGTGCTCAGGGCCAGAGTCCCATCTGGGCACCTCCTGTTACCTGTGGCCATCCCAATGCAGTAAGAGAATTGGCACACCCAAGTGCTCAGTCAGTGTTTGTTTCTAGCCTGTAGTCCCTCCCTTCTCCAAGATGCTCCAAGCTCAGAAGCCAGGGCTGGGGCGGCATGAGAAGGGACTCATTTACATCTGAAGTGAGTCACCAAAGTTGATAAATTTAGAAGTGGCCTAAAGAGCTCTTAATATCCTGCCTTCAGACACTTGGGAGGAGACTGCAACCCGGAAGCCTGGACTCCAGCTACACATGGGAGAGCGGCAGTGTGGGGGTCCCCAGAAGACTCCCTTCACCAGCTGGGGCTTCTCTGCAGTAGCCCCTGAGCCACAGGAGTCCAGCTGCCTTCCCTATGCACAGATGCCCAAACTGGGAGCAGGCAGCCACTCCAGTGCATGCTCACACTTCACATCTTGGTGCTCAGAGAGCAGTCACATCCACAACTGTTCCCATACAAGACACTGAGGGCCACTATACTAGCCAAAGGTCTGGAGACATCCTGGGGTGCAGGTTATGTTCCAGACCCCCCCAAAAGACGAGGCTGAGGCTCAAGCTAAAGGTTCATATATCTGCCACCCTGTCCTGCCTCACACCTCCCTGTGTTGGCTCCTTTCTGCTGAGTGATGTCTCCAGCCAAGTCCCATGAGAGGGACATAGTGATGGGCATGCCTTCCCTGCACAGATGCCAGCTCCTTTCCTCCCACCAGCCCCTTCCCATGACCTTGGCTCTTAGAAACATCTGAGTGACTTTGAACTTGAGAATTGTGAAGTCATTTGAGCCCAAGTCTTTGTTTCAAAAATAAGAAACTAATATCTAGATAAGGACTTGTCCGGAGTGTCCGTCAATGCCAGGCCACTCCATTCCCAGGTCTCTGCAGCATCCCCCTCCCTCAGCCACTTGGTGGCTCATCCCTGCCTGGCAGCTAAATAGGCTGCCCAGGGCTTCTGATCTCTCCAGGAGAGAGTTCTGCCTGTTGTTCTGCAGCAGCTGCTGGCAGCCTCCATGAGGCCAGGAGCCCACTGGGAAAGGACAGGGTGGTCAGTAGGCTCTGCTGACCTGGGGCAGGGTGTGTAGCCCAGATCTGCTGCTTCCCCTGGTGTAGCAGACCGGCAGGGAAATCCTGTCTGATGAGCGTCCTCCTTGCCTAGTGCAATCTGGACCAACAATGCCTCCCTTCCTTCCATATCAAACTCCTTTCTCTGTAAGACTCAAAGAACCCCAGACCCACATCACAAAGGGTCCACACTGGCCCGTGCCTGGACAGGAAAGGCCAGTTACACAACCCCAGCAAAGCAACGTCTGGAGCCTTAGGGATTCCTGATGGCTGTTACTTTGTTAACCGTGTTTATTTTTGCTATTATTTATGGGGTCAGAAGGAATTCGCTAGATGCTCATGACGTAACAGTTGCTGCATGTCTACCTAATTACTTCACTTGTATTTGATTAATCCTCATTTTTTTTTTTTGAGTCGGAGGCTTCTGTTATCCCTATTTCAAAGACAGGCGAGTTAAGGCAGAGACAAGTTATGGGATTTGTAGCAAATTACACAGAAGAGAAGCAGAGGGGCGGGCACCGGAATCTCCGAGCACATGCTTTCCAGTCCTCCCTGGACTGTGCTGCTTGCTGTTTTGAGCTGGCATTTATTAAGCACCAGCTGCATGCAGGCATTCCAACAGCAGTTCTGAGGGGTGAGCACTCGAGCTTTTGGGAAACAGGGGCTCCTGGGGGAGTGGTAGATGGAGGCTCCTTTGTCCCCATAACCTGGTGGCCCCTTGCCAAGCCTTTCTTCTTGTTCCCTGGATTTTGCTAACTCTAAACTATAGCAATATTAAGCTGTTTAAGAAAGCTAAAGTGGCTATGAGAAACCCCCCCCCCCCCAATGTGCTGAAATGTTAGAGTGACATCTGAGAGATCATCTGTCTGTATGACACCGTGGCACAGGGGACACTTTACTGCCCGGGTCACAGTTGTGGAAGCTCAGAAACAGATGGAGGCCACACAGCCAGTGTGACTAAGTCCAGGTTTGATGCCAAGCAGCCAGAGTCTAGCTTTTATTTCTAACCATGGTGCTACCTACCAGGCCATGAGGGTTGCACCCTGCCCCATGAAAGCCTGAGAAGGCCAAGGAAGGCTGGATGCTCCCCAAGATCACCAGCAGACCCTTCAGCCCTCCACCGCCTGACAGCTCAGCTCCGCAGGTCACCCTTCAGCTCTGGCCCCAAGTGTCCTTGACAGCCAGGCGGGGCAGCCAGACAGCCCCTTAGAGTGCTACCAACAGCAGGGACAAGCCTTCTTATAAACCCTGCTTTCTAAGGTGGCACAGGGGACACATGCTTCCTCCTTTGTGCTGCTTCTCCCAAAATGGGGTCATTCCCTATGGCTCCTCCTACAGGCTCTGCCACAACACCAAAAGCACAGGAGGCTGGCTGCAGGATCCTTTTAAACCAAGAACTTCCCTCCTTGGGCTGGGACTGACCTTCTGGGGTCATCATCAGTGTGCCCAGGCACGAGCAGGACTCCATCCAGACACATTCCTAGTTGATAACTGAAATCAATCCCACTTTCATAGATCAGAACGCTGAGCTCAGAGAAGCCAAGCTCCTGGCCCAAGGCCACCCAGCAGTCGATACTGGCGTGGGGTTTATATTTAAAGCTCTCTGGTGCCATGGAAACTCCGCAGAGTGCTTCCATACAGCACCTCACCACACCCTCACACAACAAAGGAAGAACTGTGCAACCTTGAAAAACCGAGGTTCTGAGCCTCAGGAACCCCCTGCAAACCTGCAATCTCCAGACACTTGGCTCTTCCTGCAGCACCACAGTATTGCATATAATCTAGGAACATCCTCTCATGGATCTTTTTTGATTGTGGCTGTCACTTGTTTGTTGAGACAGGGTGACATGTAGTATGCATGACAAGGTATGCAGCAAAGGATGACCTTAACCTCTCAATCCTCTTGCCTCCACCTCCTCAGTGCTGGGATCACAGGGGAGAGTCCTCTGGGTTTTTACACTCTCATAAACTTAAAATCATCTCCAGGTGACGTATAATAGTCAGCCCCACACAGACAAGCCTTACACTTGTTATTTAGGGGAAAAATAGGAAAAATGTCTGGGATGTTCAGTGCAGAAATAAGATTTTTGCTGAATATTTTCTGTGTGTGCATGTAATGTATGGTGTGTGTACATGCGTGTGTGTCATGTGTGTGGGCGTATGCACTTGTATACGTGCACATGGAAGCTGGATATCAACATTGGGAATCTTACACTATTATTCTCTATCTTATCTTTCGAGACAAGGTCTCTCACCAAACCTGAGTCACCCATGTGATAGACTGGCCAGGCAGCAAGCTCCCCAGCCTATCTCTGTTTCCCTGGAGCAAAGGTCCTGTGAATGACCACACCCAGCTTTTATGGGGCGGGTGGAGATTTGAACTCAGGTCCTCATGCTTGCACAGCGGGTGTTTCACTGACTGAGCTGTCTCCCAAGCCCACCGAGCATTTCTTAGGCGGCTGTTGTGAATCTACAGATGTGGAAACTCATGTCCCTAGAGGGCCAACTGCAACAGACAGTTGACAGCCGACGAATGTGTTGAGGCTCAACCTGGACTGTGCCACAGTGAGCACTGACTTGAATGCCCTTGCCCCCCACAGCCGCCCCCACCATAAGGAAGATGAGCACCGGTACTGTGCCCACTTTACAGAGGTACAAATTGAATAAAAGCCACTAGTGTCACTACATGCAGCTGAATGCTAGAGTCAACTCCCTAAGATGTAACTTGCGGGAAACAATCCCCTCCCACACAGCAAAATGAAGAAATGTTTACCAAATACTGAGGACACAGCATAGTTCCTCACAAGGGAACCGGTGTGTTGTCATGACTATGATCCCGCAAGGATAAGGACATGGGGTAGTGGGGCTTCTTAGGAAGGGACCGTGGCTCTCGGCACACTTCCTCATGCTGGTCTCTCATGGTTAAGGCAGGTGTGAGCAGCACCCCTGGGGCCCAGGAGCCATTGCCACTTGGAATCCTGGCTATGGGCTCAAGCAGAGCTCTGAAAATATGGAGAAGAGAAGATGTGGGTTCAAATCCCAGTTCTTTTTCACTTGCTGTGACTGGGGGACCATCTTAACCTCTCTGCCCCTTGCTTCTTTTAGCTATAAAATGGTTGAGAATGATGGAGAAACCAGCTCCTAGAAGCTATAAGCATTCAATAAATACCCAGGTCCAGCTGCACCCTCAGAA
Organism: Alexandromys fortis; assembly: GCF_014885135.2. Classification (NCBI taxonomy): domain Eukaryota; kingdom Metazoa; phylum Chordata; class Mammalia; order Rodentia; family Cricetidae; genus Alexandromys; species Alexandromys fortis. The sequence goes on from NW_026067943.1 coordinate 3,653,148, forward strand.
CATAACAGGATCTCTTCATCCTGTTTGTTACAACTCGTAGGCCCTAATCACAGAGCAAGCATCTTCCTAGGAGACACCAGGCATGGCGAAGAAGGGGCCTGAAGAAAGAGGCAGAGACCAGCCACAGGTCTCCAAGCTAGGGGATAAGCGGGGACAGATTCTCCCTGGCCACCTCCAGGAGGCGCCAACTGGGCAAACCTCACGTCAGACTTCTGCCCTCCAGGCCATAGCAATACCTTTCTGTTTTTTTAAGCTACACAGTTTGTAGAAATTTGTGATGGCCACAGAGAAAGTGGCTACAATTGACCACTGTAGTCTCCGCCATCAATCCTGCAGACCACTCGACACGTCTTGGCCCTGTCCTCTGGTGGCCATTCACAAGGGATCAGTTTGAGACCATTAGATACCAGCCGAATGAAAGGCAATGAAGTTCACTGCCACTCATGGAACAGGGTCCAGTGGCCAGGGGAACCCAGCTTATCTGACCCACAGGCCGAGACTTCCCCTTCATCTTAGGAGACCTCTGTCCTGTCCATGCCTTATCTGGCCTTCCCACATTCACCACCATGGTCCTTGGCCATGTGTGCAGTTCTGCCCTGTAGAGGTTCCCAGCTCATGTGTGATGCCCGTGGGGCCTTAAAACTCTGCCAGACTCCATTGCAGAGTTCCCTACTGTACACCAGGGGCAGCCTCAGCACCCTTGCCAGGGCAGGTCCTCAGCTTGCTGCATACAGGGTCATCCGTTCCTATTATGAGCACACTGTAGTCCTGGGCAGTGCACACATGAGCACAACTCACCCTGACACAAAGCTGCTAGCCTGGGGCACTCCTGAGTAGTGGTGGCAGTGGTGGTAGGGCTTCCCCGCCATACTCTGTGATTCATCTGTTCTCATGGTACCCCGGCAGTTCCACACTCTCACCCAGCTCCTTGTGTCCCTTTAGTGTCCCTCACATGAGCCGGTTAAGTGGGTTCTGTCATTCCTCTGTTGTCAGTTAGGAACCCGAGGTTCTGTCCTCCTGCCTGAAACCTGGTAGCACCTGCTAACACCCCTGTTTTGCTGTCAGCTCTCCATGAGGGTCATAGCAGACACTTTGCTGTCCCTGTCCAGGGGCTTTCTCCCTAACTCCTCCCTCATCTAAGGCTCTCACCAGGAATAAGAAGAAGAAAGAAGAAAGAAAAAGAAGGAGGAGAAGGGGGAGGAAGAAGAAGAGGAGGAAGAAGAGAAAGAAGAAGGAGGCGGGAGGAGGAGAAGAGGGAGGAGAAGAAGAACCTTTTCAGGTTTACGATTCGATTCTGGTCTTGAGGAAGAGCAGGGTGGACCAGGTACCCAGATTCTAAGCAGGAGAGGCACCCTGCCTCCCACACTGATCTAGGTGCTCTAGGTAAGGGTAAGGGTGGGGGAATCTGACCATCTCTACAACATGTGTGCCTGTGGCACTCAGCTGGGAGTTGAGGATGATGGGAGGAGCCTTGTTCTGCACTTTCAGGTTCCCAATCTTGACCCTATACATCCTATAAGCTGGTCATATAATAGCTAAAAATCCCCTATAGTTTACTTTAACCCCCACCTCACCCCCAATTAGAGAGAAACAAGATTTAAGACAGGAGGGGCCATTTTTCCCAAGACCTGTTTGCAAGATGACATCCAGGTCCACCTAGCTTCCCCAAACCTTCTCCAAGTCCCCTTGAGCTCCTGAGGGGAAAGGGTTAAATTTTGAAGCACTTAGAACAGTAGCCCAGACCTCCTAAAGCATGAAGGGACAAGACTTGGGACTTCTTGCACTCCACCTCTGGCCACCAAGGCAAGGGAGCCTGCAGCCCCTACTCTCCCTTCCTCCCTTTCTCTCTTCCTCTGACCTTGGACTTGGCCCTTATCCTGTCTGCAGATCCTGATGACAACTGTTTCTTTGCACACACCCCATGACAGTGCCCCAGCTCTCATCCAGCTGCAGGATTCGGTGGGGCAGGCATCATGGCCACAGGTGAGGAGACTCAGGACAGAGAGCTGCAGTAGTGCAGCCAAGGTCACACAGGTAGCCAGGAGCGGAGTGTGAGGCACTCCTCCTTTCAACCTGAAGGCAACACATGGGGACAGTCAGAGTCTACACGGGCCACTGTTGCTTCTTTTGTGAGATCTGACAGAGGCCAGCAGGGCCTTCCAAGCTCCTGACACAGCAGACAGGAAGCCACCCCTTTTGGGTGTCTGTCCTGTGGCGCGCTCCAACTGGGCCTGACCTCATACCCGAGGGGCTAGGAGCTCAAAAGGAAGTGCCAGTAGGTCTAGCTGTGTGACCAGGGTGGTAGCTTCTTGTTTCTCACCTGAGATGTGGGGACACTAGGATTGTTGCGCCAAAGCAATGTATATGGGGCAAAGAGCTCGGTGGATGCTAGCTGGCATAACATTTGTCAAGGTTCCCTTTAAGGCTGGGTGAGGGGAACGGGGGCAGGCTCTGGAGGGGTGGGTGTCTCTCACTCTGCACACTAAATCATAGGTAGCTTTTCTGCCCTTAACCAGAGGATTTAGAGGCTACTGAAGGAATCCCCGGGACACAGCTCTCAGAGGCCACACACCAGTGGGCTGGCTTCCTGGCTCCAGAAAGGGCTGATGGGCTTTCTGGGCTGCTGGTGGTCTGACCAATGGGCAGCAGCTGCACCCACCCCCTCCTCTGTCTCCTTTCCAACTCCAGGCAGCCTTCTCTGCAGACCATCAATCACCACAGATGGCCTTGTTCAGTCCAATCACAGTTCCCCAGGAACGTGGACTGACCCGCCCCTCGGGCCTTCAGGAAGCTTAGGTGGCCACTCAGGATCCAGTGTCCTTCTGGCCTCACAATCAGTCCCCCAGGGGGCCTCTTCCCAGAGCTCACAGGGCCACCTTTGCTTCTGGAAGCTGAAAGGATAACCCCGTGTCTGCAGAGGTGCAGCAGCAATGTTCACTGTTGTCTTACATGCGGCACTGACATTCACCTGTGGGGACATTCCAGGGTGCTGTGTTGACAGGCATTCCAGTGTCGAGCATCTGTCACCTGCACTCCTGGGGCAGCCCTCACATGGGTAGAGAGTACATTATTGTAGCTGCTGCAGGTCCCTGTGTGTGCAAGGGCTGCACGCATGTGGGGGCAGGTTACACCCGCTTGAGTGTTCATGCTGCATTCAGCACAGGGTCCTAGGAAGCCAGGGATGTGCGCTGTGTGTGCAGGGGCTGTGGTGCATCTATCAGTATAGGCATTGTGTGTTTACATTTATGATACGAACATGCATGACACACTACTCATGGGTTCTGTGTTGGCCCACGGACCCTGGAGTGAATCTGTGCACAGGCATGCACCCTCATGCAAATGGACTGGGTTGTGAAGGTAGCTAAATGGGAGGCATTAGCATCCTCCCCTAGTCCCTCTTCCCCTGCGGACTCCCCAGACTGCAGCCCCTCTTTGCCACTGCCCCTTCAAGGAAGTTACCAGGCGGAAACCCCAAGCTCCAAGGCCTGTGCTCCAAGCCCCCTCCTACTGCACACGTCAAAAGAGAATTTCTCCGGATGGCAACCGCCGCTCTGGGAAATGCCCCAAACGTCAGCTCTGCTCCTCCTAGTGATGTAGAGAGCCATGCCCAGTGGAGGGGAGCCCCTTCCATACTGCTGGGACTCAGCGTCACAATAAGACCCTCTACTCTCGGCTCTGCTGGTGGCCGGCCTACTCCCTTACCCTTCTGAAGGTCGAGCCAGGCTCAGCCTCTAAGGGGGGGGGGGCTTCCCTGATGGGGGTCGGCCAGCTGCAGGGTCCCCTCACCACTCAGTATGTGGAGCAGAGGTCAGCTACTTGGCTCAAAGGGGGTGGCTGTCAGTACCTGCCCACCCTAGAAGGTTCGGATCCTTCAGGGAGGCAGGGAGGAGCCCCAGGTGTCTCGGTGCTCAGAGGGGCCACCTAGACTAGTAGTCTAGTGAGGAGCTGGGCTTTCGGGCTGAAAGTGCCAACTCCTCCATCCATCTAGCATGACTGCTGCAAAATGGCCTGCCCACCCACTCCTGCCCCTGCCTGCCATCGAGGGGACTTGGGACACATCCCTGTCACCACATGCCTAGCTCTCCTCAGCCGTGGATCCCTGTACACAGCGGTCCATCATCAAAGGGACCCTCCACAAGAGCATCCCCTTGGCTCTTTCCTGGGACACCTTCCAGTACTCTATGTCTTCCAGAGGCCAGGATCAAGAGGAGACTGGTGTTTCTGCAGACCGGCTGCCACCACTAGCCCTTGCATAACATCCTGGGGGCATATGCCATCTGGAGGCCACCAGCATCCACCTGAGACCCTGCATCCCCTTCTACGGTACTCCCTGCTCCTGTCCCCAGCCCCCACCCAGCCCCTCACCCTGGACTGTCCCTCAGCCCGGGATCCCAAGCATCCCCAGCTGCCTTCAGATAAACAAGTCAAGCTCCCACTACCCCCCTCTTCCCGCCGCCACCATCAGCACTAGGGGGAAAAAACGGCAAATGCAATCAAATCAAATCAAATCAAATAGGTGAGGGAGGAAGGGGAGAGCAGGACCGGGCGCCTTTATTGTTTATTTTCTCAAGCTTGGGTGAGGGGAGAGATGCCGGTTACTTACTTGGCTAAGGCAATCGCCAGCGATCGGCTCTGGTTCCAGGCGGGCAGTCCGTAATCGCGGTGCGGCAGCTGGCGCCGCGCGGAGCCCAGCCCGCGCGCCCGGTCCCTGCGCAGACTATACCATCGCGCCCGAGGCTGGGGGGGCGCGGCCGCCGGGGGAGGGGCTCGAGCGCGGACCAAACCACCCTGCGTCCGGGAGCGCGGTGCCGGGCATCACTCCCGTGGGACGCATCGGCGGTCGCCCGCAGAACCCCAGGAAGAGGCCAGCTCCCCTCTCGCTGGAGGCTGTGTCAAGGGCACGAGGAGGGGAGGGTCAGGACCCAGCCCCGGACGATCAGGGGTTGGTGAGAGCAAAGGAGGAGGCACTGTTTTCACAAGCCTTCCCCAAGTCACTTCCTACTTTGTTAGATAGGGTGGGGGTTCCAGCCTCCCCAGATACTGACAGAATGCTTCTATACCTGGGAGCAAAGACCGCACAAAGTGGGAACACCTAAATGCGCATATGGTGACGGGGTCTGTGGAGCAGACTCCCTAGTCAGCTGCCCGCTGTCACCTACACCCCTCTGCAGCCCCACAGGGTGCCTGGATGTCCCTACCTGCCCCAGGGTGGGGATGGGTCGAATCAGGAGAACCCTTGAAGAGGCCATTTCTCCGCTGGAGTGTTACCACATTCCCACTATCGGCCAAGGTATCTGTGATGAGTTGGGGGTGACCCCACTGGTGGCTAACCACTTCTAGGGACTCCAGAGTGATTCCATTTTGGAGTCTGCAGGAATGGACTCCCCTATCCAGCTGCTCACTTCCTCCTGTTTCAGCTCCTCTCAGAGCAGACCTGTGGACTCTTAATTCCAGACAGACCTGGACTGTAATTCCAGGGGGACTAGCACCCTAGCAGCCAGCTGAGGGGGTCTCATTGGATGAGGATCCCTTCACTTTCCTCACTGTCTGAGGTACCCCCACACACTATGGTCATGCCTCTACACACCCTAGGAGTGGCATCCTGCTGGAAAGAGGGTATGGCCTATAGAAAGACCTTCAAGGCCAGTGTGTTGGAGCATCTGTCAGCCTGTGTGGGTGCAGGAAGGGCAGGACAAGAGGGGTGCCCCTTGAGCCAGTTCCAGACAAAAGCTGCCTCCTTCCCCACCCCTTCTGCCCACCTAGGAGCCACCCGCCTTTCTGAGCGTCCTGTTGCTGCTCCATCCCCGGCTGGCACGGAATATCAATTTGTCTCGTTAAGCTGAAAAGTCTGCACTGCACCAAAATCAGAACCCGCCACGCAGAGAGGGGCTGAGGAGGGAGAGAGCCAGAGCAGAGCCCAAGGTAGGGCCCCAGAGCAAGGTCATACCACCACCAGCCGCACTGATCTTCAAACCCCCAGACTGATCATAGGGCCCCACCTACCCCGGCCAAGCAGCAGTCTGCATGTGTGAGCATGTACAGAGGTGGGGGTGACCAGACGCTGAGGATGTCCAGGCCTGGTAATTGTCCGTGGAACAAGAATGTGACTCGGGGATGACCCCTTTCTGGGATTGACACTGGAGAGCCTCGGGCCCCATCAGAGGGACTCTTGCCCATGCCCCCTCCCCCCAAAAAAACCCAGCCTCATCTCTGCTTCTCTTTAACCCCACCCTTCCTGGGGGCATTCTAGTGGTCATATAAACTCCCAATCAGCACTGTCCTTATGACCTAGGGCCAGGCTGGGAGGCTAGAGGCCACCCTGCCCCCACCAAGGCCCAGAGAAACCCCTGGACCTTGGCTCAGTGAGGTGGGCCTACAGGGCAGCAGGTGAGAAGCCTTGGCCAGCTGACTGTGTGTGCAGGAGTCTGCCATCATGTCTGCGTCTGGAGTGAACCCAGAGAGTGGGAGCTGGGAGTCACCCATTTCCCCACTATGTCCCTTCCTGTGTTAGGCACAGAGTCACTTGCAGATCAGGAGACCACAGGGCCTTGAACCCTGGGGGCTACTGTCAAGACTTAGAGGAGAAGGCTGGGTGTGGCTGTCAGGGTAAGGCTACACAGTTGACTAGATAAACTGTCCCTGTGACTGAGGTCTTTAGGCCCAAGTCCAGGTTGCCTACAGGTAATAGATAGTGGGGGTGCCTGGCAGGGGTCCCGGTACTCATTTCCTTTGGAGGACTGAGTCCAGCCTGCCCAGAGAGACCATGGAGACATGTTGGCTTCACTCACAGATACTAAGAGCTCCAACATTCAATCAGTTTCAGATTTTGCTTCTTCGAGTCTAAAACTAGCATCCGACAGAAATGAACCCAGATAGCCATCTCCTTGCGAGCCAGGCCCCGTGTCCTTCTGTCTCTGAGTCTGTATCCCGGTGGCTTCTAGGCCCATGAAATTACGCTCATGCTGCAAAGCCATACTCACCTTCTTCTTTTCCAGACACTCCTTCTACTTTCACATACTCGCCTCAGTCTCATCTTTGACCATACCATGCTGTGACGGTCTACAGGTCTGTTCCTCTCACTGGGCTGTGTCTGCATTGGATGGCTCCCTAGGGCCCCATATACTAGGTGCCAGCATGTTATAGATGCAATAAAGTCCTGACTGAGTCACTGCTGTGTGATTTTGACCCACCAAGTACCAGACCCAGCAAGACCCCGGGGAACTGGACTTCCCACAGGCTGGGACTCAAAGGGAAAGGCAATGAATGCTTTGCCTAACGATGTCCTTGAGGGTGGTAGGTGGCCAGGGACATCTGCCTGCCCTAGCCCTGGACCTTGGTCCTCCTCTTTTGGCCGTGGCTACTTCTAGGTCACTGTGTTGCTCTTCCAGGATATGTTAGGGGCCAGGGGGTCTGGGCAAGTTGGGGCATTGGGCAATCAGACAAACAAGGCATGAATGTTGCAATCCTGAAGAGGTTGGACGTGACAGATCAGGGCTACCCGTGGGGAATAGGGCACACAGGCAGGTGGCCAGCTGGGAGGGTCACCAGCAGTTTTTCATCCAGCCTGAGCTGGCTTAGGGTGGATCTGGTCTGAGGGTCAGGGACAGGGCAGGGGTGAGACCTCGGAAGGGCAGGAGAGCAACTGGTGACTCCTGGGTTTAGTTAACAACACTGAGGAAGAGCTTAGGACCAGGACCAGGGATGAAAGGAGAGAAAGCCACTTTGTCAAGATCAGTCTGCTGGAGTCAGAAGCCAGTGGCCTCCGGCCTGGGCCACTGGTTTTCCATGGAGAGATAGGAGGTACCCTTAAGGCACATGGCCACTGTCACCAAGAGCATCTGTCTGTATCCTAGGAGAGAAGCTCCTTCCCAAACCCCTTCTGTGCCTTTCTCTGACCTCTACAACTCTATGTGGGCCCCTTCCCATTTTATAGAAGAGAAAATGGAGCCCTGCAGATCTGGGGACCCAACACATAGAGGCAGAAGGCAGAAGAAAGCCAGAACCCATATGTGTACCACTGGGGTCCTAGGCCTTGTCCTCTGATCTTACCAGAGGCTACCTAAGTCTGAGGCAATAGCCAGGGACTCTGCAGTTGATGCCTCTGAGTGGATCAGAATGTGTACCCAAGAGCCCACATGGCCTGGTTCTTCCGAGATCCCCTCAGTTGCACTGGGGCCCACACCCACTCTATTCTCATACGACTAGCCCCAAACCCCTACAGCCTGCTGACTGTAGAGCTGGCCTTCATGTCCTTTAGACCCGAGTTTCAAAACTAACTCAATCCTTTGCCTTTGAGGCGACCTTCAAGCGACTCAACCTTTCTGGGTCTCAGCTGGCTTATCGCCAGAGTCACACCAGCTACAGAGTAGCAGTGTTAGTCAAGGGGACAATGGCAGGCATTAGTAACAGACTGGACACAGGGCTTGGAGTTCCCTGAAAAATGTCCCATGAAAATGTGACATCTTAGGTCTCTTCCATCCTCCTTTCCTGGCAGAGGACATTCTTCGATACCCCTGTAGGAGGGAAGCTGGGCTTCCACCTGAGCCCCCAGATCCTGGTTTTTGCTTCTAGATTCCTCCACGGGAGGGTATGGGTCTGATTGCTGGTGATGGCCAGTGACTGTCACACATGGCTGGTGACAACTTGGTTACCATCAGGCCTTCGATACAATGCCCCTGTTGTGAAACCCTGAGAGCTGAGGCCTCACTGTAGGTCTAAGTTACAGAGAAGGAAACTGAGGCAGAGTGGGCTATATCAGTGAGTCAAAATCACAGAGACTGGAGACACTGGGACCCAAAAAGCACTGCCCAGGCAAACCCAGCCCGTGGACCTCACTGGTGGGAAGGGAGCTGGCTTTCTTTCTGGTCACAGGCAGAAGTTGTTAGCTCTGCCTCCCACACCAGTGGCAGATAGATGTGTGTCTGTGACCTGCTTGACCTCTGAGAGGGGAATCCCAGACCTCCTGGACTTAGAGCTCACAGAGTAATGAACCAAGGTCACAGGGGCAAGTACCGCAGAGCTGGGGATGGAGGACCCTGAGGACTGCATGGATGAAACATCCCAGACCAGAAGCAACCTCCTTCATGCTCCCCTCAGGCTGGCACTGCCTTGCCAGTGTGCACAGCCACTTCCCCCCATCCACTCTGCCTTGTGACCTTGATGACCTTGATCTCTACCTGTTCTGAAAACTCTACCTGCCCACCCCTGCAGCCCTACTCTGACACTCCCATTACCTTCTGATTCCACACCCTGCTTCCCGCCTCCTGCCTGGAGAACTCCTCATCCTTCAGGAGTCCTCTCCAGCAGCCCGTCCTTCCTGAGCGCCTCCCAGAGTTCCCTGCTCCATCAGCTGACCTTCCTATGCATATGTGTTCATCATGCGGACGTACTCCTGGGGACAGGAACCTGGATCTCATTTTCCCATGGCATTCCTGGCAATGGACACAAAGCCTCAATATCTATTGATCGAAACAGTGAGCGCAAGTTTGTTGAATGAAAATGCAATCCCTGGAACAGGTCTGTGTTTGTCTTTCTTGGTGGCTCTGGAAATGTTCTTTGAACTGGGGCTTCTAGTGTAGGAAGTTTGCCAATGAGTGGGGTTCCCTCGGTATGCTAAGCTTAGAAGGGATAGAGGAAAACCCCCACCTTCACTTGAGTGCCCCTGTCTGGAGAGGCCTTAACTGGGACAGGAGGCTGGAGCTCTTATCCTCAAAAGTCGCATCGACCACACGCAGCAGATCATGAAGTCATTTCTTTGTGTGGGTTAGCCAATCAAGCCTTCAGTTCTCACTGAATAGAAGGCTTTGTGTTGGGGTCTCCAGTTACTTGAGTGTGTGTGGACTTCAGTTCTCCCGAAGGGAGAAGAGCAGGAAGGCGGGGACAGACAGGGTGGAGGTGACGAGTCCTGGGATAGCAGGAGGAGGAGGAAGGGATCTGGACATTTGTCCTGCCCCTCCTTGTTGGCTTGCAACACACAAATTGTCACTCGTTGCTCATCACTATCCAAGGAGTATGTGGTACTATCAGTTCTCAACCTAGAGGTAGGAAGCAAGCCCAGAGAGGGTGTGTGGCTTGCTCATGGCTGTGTGGCACAGGGTGGATGACTGGAACACGGCACTGGGATTGCTCTGTTCTCCTACACTGTGGAGGCTGTGGGACCTTGGAGGGACTGGGGTTCCCTGGAGAAGGCAAGGCAGAGGGGGTAGCAGGTTAGATGGGTGGAGCCAACTTCTGAGTATTAGGGGCGCACAGGTGAGAAATCAGGGCAGAGGGCATCCTCTCTGGTGTCTGTGCTGCATGGTTGTTGCATAGTGACCTCTTTGGCACTTTCCTTAGTGCTAACATGCATGCTTCCATATATACTTACAGAAACATACATGCGCACACACACACACATGCACACACACGCTCACATGCACACACTTACCCACATGCACAGCAGCCCCAGTGTATAGAGTACTATGTCATTTTACTGATGGAGAATCTGGGTAGAGTGTGGGGACCCCAAACCCAGGATTCCATAGATGAAATCAGAACCAGAAATTAGGCCCTTCTGGGAGTTTTCCATTCTATAGCTGGGTCCATAGGCTCATTCTGGGGCTGTCCCCAGCCATTACAGCCCTTCCCTGCTATTCAGATCTTCTGGGGACTTCTAGGGAGCTCATTTGTCTCTCAGATCTCCATGGTACCCTAAGATGACCAGGGAGCCCAAGTGGGCACTAAGAGCACAGGGCTGGAACTGACCTGGTCCCACCCATGCTCCTGGAGTGCTGTTTGACTCTGGACAGATTTCTTTCCAAATGACGAGTACACTTCCACACAGTTCCCACATCTCCAGGCTCACAGACTCAGTATCCATCAGTACCTGCTTCCCAGTTGCTAGAAAATGGCCAGATATGGAGAACACGGGAGACTGGAGAACCTCAGGATACACCCATGGGAGAGTGAGACAGGGCATAGAGTGCTCACAGGGCATCAGACCTCTTGGTGAGGGCAGAAGGACTCTGGCTTCCCTGCAGGGCTGTGACTAAGCAAGATCTAGAGGCTGAGCAGGGGGCTGGGTGTGCCAGGCAACAGGGCTGGGTGTGCCAGGTAACAGGAGTAGACTGTGCGAAGGTCCTGAGGCTGGAAAGCACCATGCAATTCTGAGGAACAGGAAAGGAGGGCTGAAGGACTGCAGGGGAGAGCAATGGCATAGGGTGTCTGTGTGGCTGCTCTACAGATGCCTGTCTGTATCCTGGGAAGGCTCCCAGAGAAAACTGAGGCTGCGGTTCGTATGCTGTCTTCCTGGCCATCTCCTCATATTCAACCCTGCTAGCTTCTCAGTGAGCGAAAGGGGCCAATGGAGAACGTCAGAAACACCAGTGACCATGCCCAGAGTGTGGAGGAGGGCAGACTGTAGGAGACCTGACAGGGGATAGGAATTGAGTTGAGAGTAAGACTCACTAGTCAGGGCACAATGTCCCCCAACAGGGTCTGGACTGGCCCTGGGTGGCCCTGCTGATACCAGTCTCAGGGAAGCCAGGACCGTTGCTTAGTGTGACTAAGAGGTGGCCTGGTTGGAAGAATCACTGTACACTGAGGTTACTCTAGGACCTTCTCACACGAGGATGCATTGAAAGCCTCCCTGGGCCCTTCAAGGCAATGTATCACCCCATTTCACAGATGATCAGACAGAGGCTCAGAGAGCACTAGAGCAAACCTGCCCAGCTGGTAGGCGTAGATGGGATGCTGAGTAACTCTTCGTCTCCCTGTTACTGGTCTGGGGGAGGTTTGCCTCTTGCTAGGAACTTCTGCAAGTAGCCTTGGGGAGCAGGGAGGAATGAGAGGAAAAGGCAGGGTGAGAGCCAGAGCTGGGCTCATGGACTGGCTGCCCTTGATAGCTGATCTGGGTGATACTGATGGACTTGACTGATTTCTTTAAGCCAGGCCTTATACATCCTCCCCAGAGGCTGCTGGGAATTTCTCCTGAGAGCTGTCTTGAGCAGGTTCACATGGACACACTTCCCTGCCCTCCACCCAGCCCAGTCTTCCCCGCTCACAGTCTGAGGCCAAGCAGTGGCTGCTTCCCTTACGACATGCGCCACAAAGCCAGTGATGGGGTCTTCTGGCCCATGAAGAAATCTAATCACCCTGTGAGGTCACCTTGCTTGGAGTTCATCTTCACTGGCTGTGGCTCACCAATGAAGCTACAACAGTCTGCCTGAGTGCAGGCTGCTGTCACCACCAGCCCACAGCGTGTCAGGAAAGAACACTGTACCAGTAGTCACCAGGATAGGACAGACTCAGGGGCATCTATGACAGTCTGACTTTATCCCCCAGTCCCCATGACCTGGCATCCCTCTGACAAAGACTCAATAGAAGGAGAACATGGAAGGGCATGTCCAATAGGAACAAGGTACTGTGCCATTCTTGGGGGCACATAGGAGCAGGGTTAGGGGTCAAGGTGATTGTAACTGAACCCTATCGCTGCTGCTTAGGTCTGGGTGGCTGAGAGATGGTTGCTGAGCTAGTTTGAATTTCAGTTCTTACATCAGCCAAGTGGAAGCAATGCTTGGGGTTAATGGCACTCCAGAAGGCATGAGTGAGCCATGTGTATACATGTGGTACATAATAGGTGCTTAGAAAAATCCAGCTTGTGTTTCCTTCATCTCTACTCTGCCAAGGTGACATCTTCAACTCACATGACAGCTGGACTTTGATTGCAAACCAAATTAGAAAGAATCTGAAGTGGGCACTGCTTCGCGCTTCAGCATTAATTAAGCACCTACTATATGTTTAATGGTATGGGTACTGTCTTCTGGAAGTAGAGCTTATAGATGAAAAAGAAGGAAAGAAAGGAGGAAGTCTGGAAATCTTGAGGGGTGCCTTTGTAGGAAGAATTTCCCCCTTCCTTCTCCTGGGGTACCTCAGGCACCCTAGAACCACATAGCTGGAAAGCATCTCTTTCACGACTTGGCTAAAGCACTGAGATGCTGCCCCATAGAAGAACCAACACATCAGCCCCTAAGGAGCACCTAATCCCAACCCAGTTCCTAGAACAGTGCTGGCTCGAGGCCGAGAGATCTAACCTAGAGCATCATTATTGGTTTGTGCAGAGCTCAGCTCAAATATGAACTCTGCCATGCGTTGGCTGTGTGGCCCTGGGAAAATCACTCTACCTCTCTGAGCCCTATTTCTTTATCAGTCATGTGACAGGAACATCCATCTTAGTCTATCTTGGGAATGATTGTTCCTGTTAGGTGTGGCAAGCACAAACTTCTTTGTGAAATTACCCACAAGCCCCTTCTCTGGGGCACAAGCACCTGTACCTTGCACGGTGTTACTTGGAGGCAACCTTGCCCCGTGGAGTCCTGGAATTGCTTGTGGTGCCTGCCTGTGACCTCACTGGCAACTTAGACCCTGTCCAGGTGACAGTGGACCCTACAAGGATGGCATCTACTTTCCCAAGAGCTGCCTGGGCACAGGTAACAGCCGTGCATGGTAACTGGGGCTGGGCATTTTCTCCACTGGTCCTTTTCATTTGCCCCAGCCTTGGGCTCTGATGGCAACTGGAGGACTCGGCACATTGCTTCCTGATGGTTGCCACTCTGCTCTGCCCAAGGGTTCCAGGCAACACCAATGAGAGACCACTCTAAGTTGGCCAGTGAAGACCTCGCTCTCTCTTCTCTCCCCTTTTCTTGCTTTGCCTCTGTACCCAAAGCCTCTGCCCCAGCCCTCTCTGCCTCTGGAGCACTGAGGGTCCCTTCTCTAAATTCTCCAGTGTTTGACCACATGAGACACAAACTGTCTTGGTCTCTCCATGCCTCGGTTCCTCCCCTATGGTCCACAAGCCTGCTGGCCCTGGAGCCCTGGAATAAGTTCTGATCTGGAATCTTCCTGTGTGGCACTGGCCGAAGGCTGCTGCCTCTCAGAACAGGGGTGTAACAGGGAGATGGTGCCGTTTATGGGCTCTTGTGAATTCTGCCCACAGGTCTCACTTCTCCTGACCACTGTCTTTCCCTGTTCCATCATCTGCAAAATGGAGGTTGGAGCTGGCTAGATGGCAGAGTGGTAAGGGCACTCGCTGCCAAACATGATGTTGAACACAGGTTCAGCCCCCGGGAACCACATGGAAGGAACTGACTCCTGCAAGTAAGTTGCTTTGGCTTACACACACACACACACACACACACACACACACACACACAATACATGGATATAAAAACCTCTAAAATATGAGTGAGGGGTTTGCATTTTTGTAGAACTGCACAAAGATCCCCTTGAGAGATCTGCCAGCTGGGTTTGGGATGAAGTCACTCGGAGGGCTGCTGGGCTACATTGAAGGGCAAGGCTACATTCTACAGACAATTTAAGATGTTTGGGGAAACACACACACACACACACACACACACACACACACACACACACACACTCACCACCACAGGAATGTCATTTATAGTCAGCTCCCGTGCAGGGTTCTGTTGCTCCTTGCCTGCTCTGCTAAAAATAGCAATTGACAAAAGGGCATGCGGGCTCCGCCTACCTGAGGCAGCTACAGGGGGCAGGAACGTGTCTTCCTCCGTTGAAGGCAGACCTCCTCCCACCTACCTGTTTCACATGGCCAATGGCCATCACTTTCCTCACCTTGGCCGTGGCCATGGTCATGGTCATGGAGGAGTTTAAGAATACCAGGGAGAAACGTGGGCTGCAACCCTGAGGCTCACACTAGGAATGTCCCTTGGGCCCTGGTAATGACAGTGGTACTGATGGAGGTGACACTCAGAGCCACGATACATGGAGCGCTGGTGACAGCTCAGAATGTAACAGGTGGAGTGAACTCCAAGAGTTCTCAAGACCAGCAGAAAAGAAAGATTGCTGTCCATTTTATACAGGGACCTGGGCACCTGTCTCCAGAGTGACAGGGTATCCCCTCCTAGCCTGCTTTTGACTGCAAGTAGGGCCTACTGGGCAGGACTCAGGGGGCCCCAAGGCTTGCTTTGTGATGTGGCAGTTGGGTGGGGGCAGAGAGACCGGTCACTGTTA
Source organism: Alexandromys fortis (assembly GCF_014885135.2). Taxonomy (NCBI): domain Eukaryota; kingdom Metazoa; phylum Chordata; class Mammalia; order Rodentia; family Cricetidae; genus Alexandromys; species Alexandromys fortis. The sequence goes on from NW_026067943.1 coordinate 3,668,172, forward strand.
TGGCTGGGCTGTGGCTCAGTGGGAGAGCGCTGAGCGCTGGTAAAACACCCAGGGCCCCGGGTTATATGCCCAGCTTTTGTTGATTGCAGCATTGAAAACCAAGACCAAGCCCACTAACCAAACAAAGCCCCGTAGTCCGTGATGACGTCATGGGGGCAGTGCACAACTGGAGGAGGGGAGGGAACGACCAGCAGCAGGCACAAGAAGAAGAAGGGTATGTGGGATGGGGCAGCACTCACAGAAGGCACCTAGAGAGGGCACCACTCCACAGCAGAACCCCCAAACATCAGCAGTGAAGTTTCCACCCTACAGGATATTCAGTCTTATGATAGATAGTTCATGGCTCCACAGGCTTGGTTTTCAAGGTGTCACTACTGGATGGTGGCAGACCACATAGGAAGTGGGTGCTTGTAGGAGGTTCCTGGAGAGCAAGTGCCCCTCCCCCATTTCCTTTGACTGCCTGGCAGCGAAGATTTTGCCCTCACAGAGGTGTGCCCGAAGCAAATGGCTGTTCCATCACAGGCTGGAACCTCCAAAACCATGAGCCCCAAACTTTTCTGCCCAACGAGGTGACTGTGTGAAGTATTTTGCAACAGTGGCAGAAAGCCGACTGACGCAGTGTGTGATTTAACATTTGTCTTCGAAACAATTCCTTTATTGAAACCCAGTGTGGCTGGCCTTTTGTATCCTCGGATTCCCACACCTCCAAGTCAACCAAATGTGATTGGAATAGCTTAAGAGATGCATCTGTGCTGGGAATTATTTCCACGACAGATGGATGTCTTGGGTGTTATAAGTCATAGGAGAATCCATCTGAAGTGTGGGGAGGGTGTGTGGAGGCTCCACGAGGCTGCTACCACTTGCAAAATTTCACTGTGGTTTCAGCAGCCATGGGGGTTTCTGAAGCCACCCCTCTCAGATCTTGGGGGGATGACTGTTTTACCACAAATCTTGCTTAACTAGGGTGGTACACTGTTAGCAAAACAGGACAGGTACACTGTTCACGGATCGGACGGCATCCTGTCTGTCCCTTGGAAACTTTGGCTGAGACCCTGGCTGGAGAGTGGGTTTCGAGAGCTGATTGAGGCTGTGGAGAGATTTTTCAGAGGCTAGAAGGGACTGGAGGCTCTCCTAGGGGCTGCCAGTGTACGGGGGATAGCTCTGGGCATGAGGGGAGTTTGGGATCACCCTGGTGCAGTCTCCCTCCCCAGCCTCAGGTCTCGGCTACCTCTGCACTCAGGGATAGCAGCTCCCTAGAAGCTTTTTCTAACCACCACGGCGTCCTGACCTCAATGGCTAACACACATTCTTGGCCTAGTTAGAAAGCCCCTCGCCTCTCGTATTTATAGCTCCTCCCCATACCACTTATGCCTCAGAGGGAGACTCAGCCCTGCTTTGGAACCTGCCCCTCTCAAACAGGGTCTTTCCATGGAGCCCAGGCTGACTCTGCATTCATGCCCCTCCTGCTGCTTCCTTCCGGGGGCTGGGATCACAGGGGTGTGTCATCACACCCAGCCAAAGACCTCTTTCCATCGAGCCTCCCTGACCCGAAGGCATTGTTAGACCCTCCTCTTTGCGGGACAGAATGGATCAGGGATGTCACTGTGTGGCACCCTCATCCTCAAATTGGAATGGTTGAGGTTTGAGTTCACCGACTGTGCATGGGGCCTAGTTTGAAGAACTCAGTCCATGTAAGCTTGCCTTTTTCTTGTAATTACCCGTTAGTCAAAGGAAGAAACTGAAGCACAGAAAGGTTGAACAGCTTGCTTGAGCTCACACAGCCAGATGGCTTTTGAACCCGACTCCAGAGACAATTCCCTGGGTCCTGGGCTGAACCTGGCACATGAACTAGTTCCTCAGTGAGTGGACTTCCTCTTGTTTTTTTGCGTTTTTGAGCTCTTACCATCTATAAATGGGTGGCAGGGAAGAGATGATAGTGGCCACTCATGGTCCCAGCCTGGTGGGTACATGAGTTCTCATTTTACAGATGAGCCTCACGGTGGCATCCTTGGTCCACTCCTGTGCCCAAAGAGGAGGGTCTCACTCCTGAAGTCTAGACCCTTCAGGGGAGTTCCCAGGGATGTGGCTGATGTGACCACAGAGCAGGGCAAGGTGTTACCACAGTTGGGGCCCAGGCATCCTCTTTCCAAAGGGAACACAGAGACCCAGGAAAGGGCATTCATTACCTAGTGTCTGTAGTGAGTGACAATGGCTAGGGGGCATGGTGGGGCTGGCTTAGTCCCTTGCTCCATCTAACCATCAAACTCTTCTTGTTCTCATACCAAATATTTATTTATTTTTTCTTTAAAACTTCTGTTAGATTATTTATTTAATGCGTATGAATGTTTTCCTGGATCTAAGCACGGTATGCATGTAGTGCTTGTGGAGGCCAGAAGAGGGCGTCATATCCTCTGAGACTCTAGTTACAAATGGCTGTGGGTGCTGCTATGTGGGTCCTGGGAACTGAGCCTGGGTCTTCTGGAAGAGCAGCCAGGGCTCTTGCCCGCTGAGCCATCTCTCCCCATCCATGCCCCATGCCTTTTCAAGTATTGGTTTGAGGATTTTAAGTCCCCTGTCCCATGATCACTTCCAGTTCCAAAGTACAGAAGGCAAGAGAACACTGCTCTGCCATTGCCTGGGGTTTTGCTCTGTGTAGCTCTGTGGAAGGAATGATACAGTCATGTGTTCATCCAACAGCCATGGGCACATCACTTCCTCCATGCGAGCCAAGAGCAGTCTCTTTGGAAGTTGGAGTCCTGGCCTGGAGCATTCTGCTTGAGCATAAAAGGACCGGTACTGAATGCAGAGGTCTGTGCTCACCCTGTGCCAGCATGACATGGGGGCACCCTATCAGGCCTTTGTCATCCACTTCCTCTCTTTACATCCATCTCCTGTCTACACAGATCCAGCCGCAGCTCTGGGTCTGGGGCCCACATCTACACCAGTACCCTGACTCAGTATATAAGGGCAATCTGTACACTGTCTTGTCTTCCTGATCTTTTTAACTAAGGCTTGGGAGCTAAACTCTAACCTCAATCTCAGAGGAAGCTAAGGCATCCCAGAACAAAGAAGAGAGGTGTCAAGCTGTGGGCTGCGTGTCCTTAGCCAGGAAACTGATGGGCGACCCTGATTTAATTAGCTTTTTCTTGCAATGATTTAGAGAAGGCTGTAATTAGCTTGGGGGCCCAGAGGGAGAGGCCTGGGTGGTGGAGCCATGGAGGAGCAGGTGGCAAAGGAGGGTGTGGGCTGGATTCAAGATTGGACCCCTGTTTTTCCAGGCAATGCAGGTTAAAGTACCTGGCTGCTTAGGGGAAGCGAGTCCTGCAGAAACTGGACCTGGCTGGGGAAGCTGTGGGCTCTGGGCTGGCCTTTATGGTTTGTTTTCGTTTGGTTGTTGCTTTTTGGTTCATATTAGATTACTACATATATCCAGGCCACAGCGTAGTGGCCTGGAGGGTGGCACTTAGGCTAGGCCATGGTAGATAAATCTTCGGAGGACCTTGTAGCTGGCTGAGGACATTCCCCATGATACCAAGCTAATAAAAAGGGAGGAGGCCATGTTTCCAGTTTGGAGGAGGAAGCTCCCAGAATGGTACTGTATGTGGGATTGCTAGACATTAGTATTCGTCAAACACTGACTGAGGGTTTGCCCAAGACCCTAGTCAGCCTGAGCCTGCAAGGCAGAGCTCAGGCTGGTGGAGCTGTGGTTTGGGGACGGCTTGTTCCTACCCTGGGGGAGGGCTGGTTCACACAGTGTGGCCAGTGGGACCTAATGGGAAGCACTTGGTTGCAGGAGTGGAGTTTCAGAATCAACTCTAGTGTCAGAGTGGTCCACCTTCAGCACTGGCATTGTGCCACCTGAGAAAGGAGGTGAGCTCGAGTATCAGCTCTAGGAAACTAGCCTTGCTTGTCATGTCAGCATTTTTTTCTGCATCTTCTGGATCGCCATCGAGTGCCAGAGACCACTGTCACTCTGCCTCCCCCAGCAGCCCCAGGTGTGGCTGGCAGCAGAGCCCCTGCTTTCCCACCTGTCTCTGGGGGTAAAAGATGAGGAGGCCTGGGGGTGGAGAGAAGATGGAACGCAGAGGCTTTGCTCAGCTTGGTGGATGCACGTGGTGTAGCTGCTGCGAGCCAGGCCTCCCAGATGCAGAGCCCTTGCCTGCCCCCAGCCACTTATGTTCCAGGCATGGATCTTCTGTGGACCTCCCTGTCCAGTGCTCTTTTCCTGGGTTCCTCAGCTGAACAGCTCCCCAGGGGCCCTTACTAAGCTCCCATTTTGCCCCTGTCTACCTCCAGGTCTGTAGCCCAGCCTCAGACGTGGTTCTGTTCTCACCAATGCTACGCACATCCAAGCTTCACTTCTCAACTGCTTAGCCCTCTCGTCCTAACAACCCTCTCAGGAAGGCCCAGGGAGGTTATACAGTTGGCTCAGGGTCACACAGATAGGACCTAAAAGACCTGGAATTTATTCTACATCTCTTAAAGTCTCCAGCCTGAGGTCCCGTCTGAGAACCTGACACCCTGTGACTGTCATGTCTAAAAATGTCCCTTTTGTCTCATGGTCATCATGCTGCAAGGCCCCTTGCTTTGTGGTAGCCTCTGCTGAAGACAGCATTGTACTTATTGGCGCTGGGGAGGAGATAATTCTGGAACGTGTCCAAGAAAAAGACGTGAATACTTTAGCTCCGCAGCTCTTGCTTGCAAAACACACTGAGCCCCAAACAGAAGTGAGCCTGAGAAGGTCTCAACCCAGCACTGCCCACTGGTCAGTTCACGGTCAACAGAACTCCATGGCAGCGTGCGCGGGCTTCCTCCCACAGAGAGATCAGGCCAGAGTCACATCTGCGGTAACCTCAGGTGTGTCCTAGCCCCTCTAGACCCTCTGTTTCTTCATCGGCAAAGATGCTGCTACTGGGTTCAGGCTTGCTCTGAGGGCAAGGACGATGTGGAAAGGTCTAGATTAGAACCCGCACATGAGAGGCGTTCCCCAGTTTTCTAAGTGAAGGTTATGAGCATGCATGGAGGGAGTGGAAGAAAAGGAAGCACGGAGATTCTCAAAAGGGCTGGTGCGATGGCGCTTGCCAGTGACCACACAGGGTGAGTTCCATCATCTTGTCCTCTGCCTATGTTGTGATATATTATCTTCACCTCAGGGTAAGGACTCTCTCAGTGCCCATCTCACAGGTAAGAAAGTGGAAGGGCCAGCAGGGCAGGTTAAATGGGAACCAAGTGCTAGTTTTTCAATGAAAGGCAAAAGCAACTGGAAGGTTGCCCGGGACCCACCTGCCAATCACATGGCTCCCTAACTTCTGCCCCTTCTTCCCTCGGTCTCTTCAGCCAAACTTAACAATTCCTTCCTGGCGGGCTACCTTGGCCACCCTTGACTGTGGCATATAGTGAGATCCAGGGACACCCTTGGAATTCTGGTTCCCAACCTGTCACCCTAGGGTTGGGGTTCTGCAACCTCTGCTAGGATTCTAAAAGGGGTGGGTGTCCCTCCTGTCTATCTCCATACCTGCTGCACCTGTCACTGGGTGCTGTAACATCATACTTCAGAACTCTGGGCCAAGGGGAAAATTCCACTGTCCTCTCTCCTTCTCTACTGTAAGCTTTGGTAAAGGGGAAGCTTGCGTGGGGCAGAGGGGATAAGAAGGCTTCCTGCTGGCTCCACCGATCTGTCACATGCACTGAGGTGCAGACATTTCTCGCTGAGCCTCAGTTTCCTTTTTTCCTCCGCCACAACATAAAATGAAAGAAAGCGAATTGGCAGGGCCAGGCTGGAGTAGAAACCACAAACGGCCCATTTGCAAGAGCAGCTTAAAATACATTTGTTTGTTTTGCTTGGAGCTTAAAATAAAATTGAATTAAATGCCAATGTTGAAAAATTGGAGGACCGTGCCTAGGAATTCAGACTGCTGGCTTCTTCTAGGATGCTGAGGCTGTCCGTGCTGGAAGCTGGCTGAGGGAGGAGGAGGAGGCCACAGAAATGGACGCCTAGTCTCCTGGGTCCCCTCCAGCCTTGTTTCTGGCAGAGTAGCTACCTGGACATGAGATGTGGGGAGTTGACACTGCCTGGACCGGTCTGTCCTGATCACGGATGCCCCTTCCCATGTGCACAACGAACACCCAACCTGGCCTGGGCTTGTTCTAGAAGCAGCAAACACAACGAGGCAGCTTGTACCTACTAACCCACCATGGGATTCCTGGGCCCTCATGAAGTGAGCTCCCTGGGTATCATACTAGATTCACTGAAAGAGACACTGAGGCTCAGACAGGCTACCTCACTTGCCGAGGTCACGTGATCAGCAAGTGGGAAGATTGAGATGTGGATACCAGAAGCCTGCCTCCTTCAAATCTGTGCCACACCAAAGAACAGAGGTGTCCCCAGGCCCTTTGCTGGGGTGGGCACTCCCATGGTTCTGCCCAAGTTTTTCTCTCTCCATGGCACACAATTGTCACCCTCCCCTTATCCCTTCCTCCCTCACACCACACACCCACCAACTCTTGATGGCTTCTCAGCAATCAAAGAAGGTGCAGGTACTACCTCCCTCCCCCCATCTGAAGGTGAGGAAACAGAGAGCTTTGAAGTAATTCATCCATGTTACGTGGCCAGAGCAGTAAAACCGGGGTATGAACCTGGATCCCGAGCATTGAAGACTGTGCTCTTGGCAGCCTGGAGTGCCTGTGTGGTCTCAGACACTCGGCTGGCATCCTCCTTCACCCACCTGTACACTCAAGTGCGGTCCTGACTGCTACCTTGCCCTGGACCTAGTGACATAGAGACGCCTCTAGTGGCTCCTGGGTGCAACTACATGGGAATTCAGCTGGATTGGAAGGTGACATACACCTTCAGAACAGGGTCTGGGGCCAGAGAGAGAATTGGTTTCCAAGCCACTGCCCAGGAGATTGAGGCAGAGGGAAGCTGGTGTGCCTGGCCATTTGTTTCAAGGAGAACATGGTGGGGGCACCTGTGCATCAGGAGACCCCTGTCCCGTTCTACCCTCCACAACTACAGCAAGGACCAGCTTTCTGGCCTGAAGTCCTGAGCAAGTGCACCCTCTGCCTGTTCCTCAGTATCTCTCTCTGTGAAAAGAAGAGGTTACATCAGCAGAGGGTGCAAACTGTCAGCCCTAAGGCCTCATTCAGACTCGGGGCATGTTTATTGAGAAGATATATTTATATTTTAAATTAAGTGTATATGTGTGTGTTGGGGGGGGTGGCCTGTGTGTGGGATGTGCATGTAGTTGGGCTTGTAGAGGCCCAGAAGAGGCTGCTGGAGCCCCTGGAGCTGGAGTTAGAGGATAATGTGAGCTGTTATGCACGTTCTGGGAACCTAACCTTGGTCCTCTGGAAGAACAGCAAGTGCTCTTAACCACTGAGCCATCTTGTCAGCCCCTGCAGAGCATATTTCTGCAAACACCTTTGTTGTTATTGTAGAACAATGTTAAATTTGTTCAATACCGTGAAGATGACATGGAGGTGCTGGCCTTGCCCCCACTTCCCCTCGTTATGGATGTCTAACAGTAGCAAGCAAAGATCTCACGAGGAACCGGCGTCCATATGCTAATATCCACGAGACTCCACATTCCATCGAAATTGCTTTCTTTCACCTACTAATGCCCGGGTCTGCTCCTGGGACCCTCATTGTCCTACATTTCATCTCTTCTGCTTCCTAGGCTCCTTGTGGCTGTGACAGGTGCATGGCATATTTAAAAATTAAACAAGCTATTTCAGATGGGATGTACCAACTACCAGAAACAGGTTGAATCTCACACTGATTTCACAGGCAGTAACCGAGTTCTGGTCAGAGATGAGTGTTTCCTCTCTAAACACATATATTCATGTCACGCCTCTGAAGGACTGGATCTCCAGTTTACCGCCATCCCAGAACTCCCTATTGTCACCATGCAGTCTCCAGCATCATCCTGTATCACTGGCTTGGCACCTGTCATCTTCCAACTGTACACAGACAGGCCTCCTCTGGTTTACTCATCTGTGAAATGGGCACCATACTACCTTCTGCCAGATCAGCTGAGGTTGAAATGAACTGAGGTATGCACAGATGATTCTCAGCAGGGTACCATTCATGACCAGGGACCGTTCTCTTGCTGCCGGTATATTATGGGCAGATGTTTTAAGTTCCCTCTTCCTAAAGTAAACCCAACCCTTCTTCCTCTGCCTGCTCTCTGTCCCTGTTGGCCAGGTAAGGCCAGTGCAGAAGAGGTAGAGACAAGCTTGCTAAAGTAGGTCCTACCTATCTATGTGCAGAACCACAGACCTCCAATGAAGACCCCAGACCCAGTGCCAAACCCAGGGTGAGGACAAAGCCAACCCCCAATCTAGGCTCTGCAGGTCAAGCCTCTTGGGGGAGTACCATCTTCCTCTGCATGGCACCCCTAGACTGGAACCCAGAAATAAGGAGGTTGTGAGGGATACACGTCCAAGGGGTCACTCCTTGCCATGGTTACACATAGTGTAAACAGAGATGGGACAAGAGCAGCAAGGGGAACAGAGCCTGGGGCAGGGCTACATCCTGCTTGCCCTCTGCTGTATGACTCAGGCAAACCCTCACCTCTCTCTTAGTCTCCCTTCCCCAGTAACAGTCGCAAGGGGCAGTAGTGACAAAAGTGATGGTGGTGGTGGCAACAGTAGGTCCCCACGGACACACAAGGTGCAGCATCAGCCCTTCATGTACTTAGCCCACTTCATACATACAAGCGCCCTAGGGACAGTCCCATCCCCATGACCATTTCACATGTGAGGAGGAGAGGACTGGAGGCTGGGAACTAATCTGAGGCATGCAAGCTAGAAGATTCAAATTCTCTGATTTGGGGCGTGAGCCCGCACCCTAGGCCTGCCTCTTCTGTAGCCACCCATGAAGGCAAAAGATGCCTTGCAGGTGTCGGAACAGATTCCACTGTGGACTTGCTGCCCCTGGGGCTAAAGTCACATGTGCAGTGGGAGCACACCTGCTGCATACACCTGTGCCGACAGGACACGTTTGCTGCATACACCTGTGCCGAGGGGGCACGCCTGCCGCATACACCTGTGCCGAGGGGACACATTTGCTGCATACACCTGTGCCGACAGGACACGCCTGCTGCATACACCTGTGCCGAGGGGACACGCCTGCTGCATCATTTGAGTCTCATGGTGGTGATATTGTGTATGTACCCGCTATTATGCCTCTCTCTCTCCAGTTTCTACTACAGGAAGTGGAGTCACAGAGACCTGAAATAAGTGTCGCAAGTGACTCAAGGGTGTCAGCATGGAAGGCGGTCTGGCTTTCTGCCCATTCACACACAATTTAGCAGACTTCTGGAGGGCCTGCAATGGGAAGCCAGGGACTGTCCCCTGGGTCCCTTGTTAGCACCCACTGAACTCACCTATCCCTCCAGCCTCCCTCTGGTCTAAGGCTCCAACTTCACAGTTTTCACCCCTAAACACTGGGCATTTCCAGCTGACCAGCTGCCTTCCCAGGCTCCCTAGGATACTGGAGGCACATGAGCCAACCTCTCATACCTGATCCAGAGATGATGAGCGATCATGCTTGGGTCCCTTCTGAGTTCCAGTCCCCCCAACACATGCTCCCACTCGGATCTCTTGGTATCAGCAGCCCAGCTGTCTGTAGCCCGTGGCTATACCCTTCGAGGAAGTCCAGCGGGCACAGCAGGCAGTGCCCCTGACACCTAAGTCTTCTCTTTCTGGTTTAGGAACCGGCAAGGAGGGGGAAGCTAGGCTGGTAAGGGGCGGGGAGCGTGGCTGGGCACCGGAGGCTGGGGACTGGCCTCTTCCATTCCCTGACAAAGCAGGGGACTCTGCCAAAAGCAGTGTGAATGGTAGACATGGCTGGGCTTCCTCCACGGCCCCCTGATCATATCAGCAGCAGCGTGGCTGAAGGCCAGCTACCTGGAAGTTCCTTTCTTCTGAGGACAGCCTGTACAGCTGGCCAGTGAAGAGCTGCATTGGGAACTGGAGGGAGGCTGGCCAGCAGGACGACAGCTGCCCTGCCCAAGGAGGCTTCTGACTGATGGCCATGTGGCTGGGAGAGGTTAGTGGAAGCCAGCCTATGAGGGGGACTGGCTCAAGCAGCCAGGATGTGCCTCCTCCAGGAAGCCTCTCTGGGCTTAGGGGAAAAAATGTAACAGTTCCTGGCAGCCATCCATCTCTTGGCCCAGACACTTCTTGATTGTTCCATGAGAACACACCCGGCCACTCTGGTTTATCAGGCACAAAAAGAAAACATCATTGTTCCCCAGGGAGGGTCTTGTCCAACTTTCCAGCATCCCAAGGAAGCAGCCCCTTTCCATGAGAGCAAGTTCCCAGGTGCCCCTCACCCCCTGCTCTGCACAGATGCCGTTTTAAACACTTTGGGTCTCAGGAACTCACCCCTGATGATTCGTATCTCTCGTTTTCCTTTACTTCCTTGTTCTTAGTTGTTAAAATTATGATTGAAGCTGAGACCACATGAACCCTTTCTGGATGAAGGCTGCCAGCCTCGGGAGAGCGAGCGATGGCGCCCCCAGGGGCGACTGGAGGCTCTGCAGTGTCACCTGCTCTTCCACACCATGACCCAACAGAGTTCTTTCAGTTAATTATGGGGTGGGCAGGGTGGGGGGCACATCTCTATCTCTGCCCTGGGCTGCTCTGAAGATGTGCTGCACTGCGTGGGGCTTCTAGCAGACACCGTGTATGACAGTTGCACAATTTAATGTGCCCAACAGACTCTGAATCTTTAAAATTGCATTTATTTATTTAGGTGTGTGTGTGTGTGTGTGTGTGTGTGTGTGTGTATGTGTGTAGGGTGAGCTGGTGCAGCCATGGCAAGAAGGCAGCGGGAGGATGGGGGAAGGCACATGGTCTGTGGTCTGTACATCAACCTGTGATGCTGTCGGTCTGCATATTAGTCAACCAGAGCGGAGAGGCCTTGTGGTCTGGGTCACCCAGCAGAGCCAGATCTGAGCTTCACATTTATGCTTTCTCTGCCACCTGGCATGCCCACTCTACTTCTCATGTGTTTTCCTGTCTCCACCTCTTCCTGGCTCAGAATATCCGAGAGATAGGGGTAAGGCACGAACCTCGCCCCTCTGCGCCTGCGGTTGGGCCTCACCTATGAGAAGAATGGCAGACGTAGAGGATTTTGGGTGCAGGCAGGAGCGAGTTGCTCAGTGAGCCTTTCTTCCCACTGTGACTGTTGTTTGTTAACATAAGGGGCCTAAAGTCTCAGAGCCTAGGAACCAACTGAACGGGGAGCTGGGATTGAAGGTACTTGGCGAGGAACAGGAGTCTGTATGACCGGCCCCTGGGCAAGAGGCTATGGACATCTCCCAGGCCCGGAGTGGAGCAAGTGCCCTGATGACATGCAAGCTTAAGTGGCATTGCCCTGCTGCAGCCTCTTTGGGTGGTGGATAGAGAAGGTTGCCCCTAGAGTCAGGATTAGCTGGCTGACCCATGTGAATCCTCTTCCTTGTTGGCAGGGAGGGAAAGAAGGACCAGGGAGATGACGGTCCCTACAGGATGCTGAGCTCTGCCCTCATTTGGGAGAGAGGAACCTGGTCTGTTTGGCCAGTGAGAAACTGGGGTTGGAGAAGGGCCACTATTCACCAGGACGTTTGGTTCTGGATTTGAATTCAGAATCCTGGAACCGCTCCTAACTTGGCCTAGTGCACCCTGACCAGTTCACAGGGTCAGTGACTCCTGGTGCTGGCATCAGATGGGAATACGGACAGAGAGCGTTCAGCTGGAGCACTGCGGGACCACTAGGATTGGGACTGGGATAACATTTCACCCCTGCCCCCAGGCCCTAAGAGGCCAGGAGAGGGTAAACAGTAAGGAACTGACAAGAATGTAGGGGTCCACCACCTATTCCAGCTCAGCTGGACAACAGGCTTGGGGTCTCTGTGCAACTTTCACTTCTTGTGGGTATGCTCAGTGGACATGGACACCAGGGGCAGGTTGAGTCCTCAAGGCTGTCAGGGCACTCAGAAAGAGCAGGTACCCTTCAGGAGATCAGGACAGGAAGTGACTTCCTCACTCTATGAGGACCCTGGTGGCGTGGCATTCCCGCCCACATTCCTACCTGGGACTGCCCCACAGATGGAGCTCCTGGCTTATGCCATCTTGGTGTCTAGAGGCCAGTTGTGCTAAGAAAAAAGAGCCTCAAATCCTTCCATTTTTCATGGAAGAATTTGAGTCAGGGGCCCAGATGGACCCAGTGAGGCCAGGAGCTAGTGGGACAGCACCTGGGAGCCAAAGGATAGTGGTCTTGAGAGGAACATTCTCATCTCAGAAAATGATGGGAATGCTGTTTGATCCGTTGAGATTTCCAAAGTCATAAATGAATTCATGGCCTCTGGTGATGAACTACACACAATAGAATGCAGTTGGGGACTGAATTGTGTCTTCCTAACACCCATGTTGGAGTTCTAAACCTCAGGATCTATGGATGTGGCCTCATTTGAACATAGGGTCTTAACAGAGTTAAAATGAGGTCATAAGGTGGCCCTGGCAGGATGAGACTGAACCTTCTCATAAGATGGTACCTTTGGACACAGACACAGGCACATAGTGGGAAGAAGAGGTGATGGAGGTGAGAGGACAACTCTGTGGAGTCAGTTCTTTCCTTCTGCCTCGTGGGTTCTGGGATTGAACTCAGGTCACCAGGGTTGCTTCCCAAGCATTTTACCTGCTGAGCCATCTTGCTGGCCCCAGGACTTTTTTTTTAAATTGAACCTCTACCGAACAGATACAAGTTTTCCTCTTCTTATTCCTGAACTATGAAATGACTGTTATATGGTGCCAATGCTGTATTATTCTTTGAAAGTCAGAGAGAAATGGCTTAAGTGTGTTGGAAGATGCAGTTGGGCTATGAGCCAATGTCTTGCCATGTTTTGTTAGGGACTGGAACACCCACTGGTCCCTTGTGGATACCAAGGGACAATACATTGTTGCTATTTTAAGGAGAACGGAATCCTTTCTCTTTGATTTTTGACACAAGGTAGCCCAGGCTGGCCTCCACACCTGGCTAACGCTTTGCTCAGGACTAAAGCTGTGGGCCTCTAAACCTTGCTAACACACACTTGAACCTGGTTCAGACCCCTCATGGTTGTCATTTGATTGTTGAGTCATGGCAAGCATCCTTGATTTCTGCTCCTACTTTTCTGCTAATTTTGAGCATATTGCATTTTAAGAATCATTCTGCATGATCAGTTTAATATACTGTTCGGCTGTAGAAGATCTGTCAATTAAACATTTTTATGTGGAAGGAGACACCTGTGGTTTCTACCATGACCAGCTGTGGTGGTTCTGGTAATGTTCCTACACAGGCTTAGATGGTTCAGCTCTCCAACTCTCTCTCTCTCTCTCTGGATGTCCATCTTGGCAAGGGTGGGGTTTGTGGCTCCCATATCAGGGGGGCATTGCTCTTTTCAGGCATCTCCAGTGTAGGATCCTTCTAGGGCTGCTGGAGGGCCTACCTTTGCGGGGAAGGACTCCTCTGCTCTGGTCCTGGGAAGTGAGGAGGCTCACAGAAGGATGGATACCCCCCTACTTCCCCAGCTCCCAGGGCTTCTGAGGTGGGGAGCTCTGGAGCCTCCTGGAACATGATTCTGAGCGTTTAGGCCATGCCAGTCCCAGGGCACCGAGAATCCTGGCTAGACGGGTGAAGGTCTTAACTGAGACTTGGGCTAGGCCGGACTGATAGTTCCTAACTGCACTCCAAAGCTAGACTCACTCCTACTGCTGCCTATGAGCACATTGGCAGCCATCACCTCCTCCCTCTGTGGGTGACCCATCAGTGGCTATCTGACCTCTTTTCTCACCCATGCCTACACCCGAAACTGCTGGGTTTAGATGCCTGTGTATCTGTTCTGACTTCTCATTTGCCTGGTCTTTAAACAAATACGTGAGCAATTACAGAATATATTTGGAAATAATCTGGTTAGTCCCCAAGTGCTTGAATGAGAAACCAGATTTCAAGAGGGTGATGCTGAGGACAAGAGAGAGGGCACACAAGAGACGCCCACTCTGACAGGAAGTTCGGGGGTGGTGACTGGTCTCAGCAGAGGATGCTGTCATGGAGCAGAAGTTTGGTCTGAGGCCAGAGGATGAGCAACTTCAACTCTGAGTGCACAGCACAAACCTCAAGGTATATGCATTATACATGGATGCAATAAAGCAAAAACAGGGGCTCAAAGGAATGCTTGCAGAGCACAGAAGAGACACCGTCACTCCCAGGGAACCCTCAAAGAGCTTTGCCTTGTGCTACCCTGAGCCCAGAGTGGGCCGACTCTCTAATGAGCATAGATTAGGCACATGGCATGACCATACACTCAACATGTGTAGACCGAGTACCTGGTGTGTCCTAGCCACTCTGCCTGACTGCCACAAGATGCCCCTGCTGTCCCCACATTATGAATGAAGAAGCCAAGACCCAGAGAAGCAACCTCAGTTGCCGAACCAATGCTTTGAATCCAGACCTGAGTCCAGGTCCCACACAAGCCAAGGCCACCTAACTGGATGGCACTGTCCCCTCGCAGCTCTCAGCACCTGTTGCAGCAAGCCTGCCTGAACCCCACCTCTACCGCTCCATGTCAGCCCAACTGGTAGCAAAGAAGGCGGGGCAGCTGTCTGTGCTACCGAGGCAGAGGGAGTGTGGGATCTGCATGGATCACCAGCACCAGGAATGGCAAGAACAGGCTCAGGACTGAGACCAGGTTAGTTGTGTGACAGCCACGAAGCCGATCTACACTCACTACTACACCCCTATTCAACACCACAGAGATTCTGGGCATTACAGCCAATACACGCGTCCCCAGTCAGGTGGCAGAGGAAGGTGGTTGCTTCCAAACACACTTCATTCCTGCACAGTGAGCCCTCCATTAGCACCCTTTACCAACGCAGGTGCGCGCACACATGCACGCACACATGCACACCCATAGCGTCTTTCTTCTCACACCCCACCAAAAAAAGACCCCGGTCTTCAACTCACCCGTCCACGTCTTCTCGTCACATCAGGGGTGCAAGGAGTTGTACAATGGGGCCCATGTCTTGCTGGCTCTGGGGACTGTGTGACCAAGTTCAACTCTGGAAAGGGGTTAAAATGGCCATGGTTAGAATTGGGTGACCAGTGTTGGGTGGGGATGGAGGTGGAGGCAGGTTGCTCCTCCTCCCCTGGCTAGCCCAGATATACTCAGGCCATCTGCTCCTCAAAGATAGATTTTTATTTTCTGTATGCATTTTGTGTGTGATGTATCTGTGTGTATGCGTGCGCACGTGTGTGCACACATGTGTGTGCAGAGACCAGAGAAGACTGTCTAGTTCTATTACTCTCTATCTTATTCCCTCGACAGAGTCTCTCACTGAGCCTGGAGCTGGGCTGACAGGCCCGGGGTTGGTTCTGTTTCACCTTCCTCAGGCCTGAGTTACAGGTATGCATGTAACCATGCTTGGTTTCTATATGGGTACAGGGGATTTGAACTCAGGTTCTCATGCTTGCACAATAAGCACTGTTCCCACTGAGCCAGCCCTCTCCCTTGTTCTGTGGTCTAGGCTTTACATGGTTTGGTGGCCGACTGTGGATGGATGTGCCCCAGTTAAGCCACTTAGTGATTAGGGCTATCCAGGTTATCATTGCACATTGGAGAAATCATGAATAACTGCTATGAAAAGCTGTGCAAGGTGTTTTGTGTGCAGGCCAACACGCATTTCCTTTTATTTGTGATAAACGTTCCGAAATATGACTGGTGAGTCAGATGGTGGAGGTACTGTTTTGAATGCAATCCCTCACCCATCCTACAGTGGCTGTACTATATTGCACTCCCCTGTGGATGTCTGAGTGACCCTGTCTCCAGGCGTTTTCACCAGTGCCTACCAGTGTCATCATTTCCCACGCCAGCCACTCTGACACAGCTGTGGTTTCCATGTGCATTTGCCCAGTGGCCAGCCATGCTGGGCACCGTCTCGTGTGCACTCTGCTGACTGGACATCATCAGAGAAGTGGCTCCAGGTATTTTGTTCAGGATCTAATTGACCTGTCTGATTTTTAAAAAGAATACATTTACCTTATGTGTTGAGTGCCCTGTGGAGGTCACGGGGCAACCTGAGGAAGGCAACTGGATCTTGGAGATCAAATTCAGGTCCCTCAGGCTGGACACCTTTCCCTGCTGAGACATCTCACTGCTCTGATCTTTTTTTTTTTTTTAAGATTTATTTATTTATTTATTATGTATACAACATTCTTTCCATGTATGTTTGTATGCTAGAAGAGGGCACCAGATCTCATTATAGATGGTTGTGAGCCACCATGTGGTTGCTGGGAATTGAACTCAGGACCTTTGGAGGAGCAGGCAATGCTCTTAACCACTGAGCCATCTCTCCAGCCCCCTGCTCTGATCTTTTAACTTTGAAGTTCTGCGTTTAAGTAGGTGTCAATACTCTGTCACCTGATCACAGATGACATTTCTCTCCCACTGCTTCCAATAGCATCTAAACTTCATTTTCCGTTTTCAGTAGCTTATGTGTTGCTTAGAGTGGAGTGCTTTGGGTTCATACTAGTCAAGATTTGTTGAGATTCTTGGCTCTTCAGGGGTGTGTGTGAGTGTGTGTGTGTGTGGCTCCAGGTACACAATTGGGTGCATTTTCAGCCATAATTTATTCAAATACTTTGCAGGAGCCTTGTTAATTGTCCCACAGGACCCTAAGGCTCTGTTGACATTTTTCCTTAAGTTTTCTCTTTGTTATTTAAATCAGGTAATTTCCATCATTCTATATTCCAGTTTAACGATTCTTTCTTCAATTCTTTCTAGTCTGCCATAAAGCACATCCACTGAGGGTTTTTCTTTGTCTTTTTCAGGAGTACTTTTCAGTTCTAAAATTTCCATTTGATTTCTATTCTTTTCTGATAATTTAAAAGTTTGATTCCAGTGGCCAGATCAGTTCCCCGAACTGTTTATACTGGCTACTGTGAAATCCATGTTAGCTGCTTCTGGTATCTCTGCCATCTGGGTTGGCATTTGTCAATGGCCCTTTTCCACCAAGCCAGACTTCTTCCTGGTGCTTCTGATATGAATGATTTTCCCTGGAAATCTATCATGTCATGAGACTCATTGAAACCTTCCGTTTTAGACGACTGTCTCTGCTGTAGTCCAGCAGATGCAGGGGAATGCCTGCTTGCTAATTTCACACAGGGGCCACATCCACCTTTTCCGGTCAGTTCCTACTGGTGGGGGGTCCTTGCTGTTGGTGAGTGGGTTTAGGGATCCCTCTAGTTGGAAAGTTTGGAGTCCTTACAGACTACTGTAGAGATATTTCATTTGTATTTTAATAAATAAAGCTTGCCTGAAATTCAGAGAGTAAACCACCCTTACCGATCGAATTACAGACTGGGCAGTGATGACACACGCCTTTAATCCCAGTAGCCATGCTAGTTTGCCACAGAAACCAGGTAGTAGTGGTGCACGCCTTTAATCCTAGCACTAGAGAGGAATATAAAATGGGAAGAGACAGCTCTCAAACACAGTCTCATTCTGAGATTCCTGGAGGCAGGATTGCCATTTCAGACTGAGGTAGAGGTTAGAGCCAGTGACTGGCTGTTTTGCTTTTCTGACTTTCAGGTTGAACCCCAATTTCTGTCCCTGGGGTTTTATTTGGGGAACTGCAGAGAGAGGCTTATGGTGTTGTTTCCCTTCACCTGTTCTTTGCCTTCTCTGACATCACTCCAAGTGTGTGTGTGTGGCAGGGGCAGGGCTATTTTGGCCCTCTTCATTATAGCCCACTGATGGTGGAGGTCCCACTCTCTACGCCATATTTCTTGGTGATTGGCTGGGTGCAGAGCAGCCAGTGTCTAAAGTATTTGTTTGAGCTTTCTTTGCATTCTCTAAGGCGAGCGGATTGTTGGTTGTGCCCATTGTCAAGGCCCTACTGCTAGCTTCTTCAATTCTCACTCTGGAATAAATTTCACCATGGAAAGATGCAGAGTTTCCACTGTGGAATCTTGGGGTCTCATCCATTCCTGGCCAGCAGGTGCTCCCCCCAGTTCTCCTAGATGTTCTGAATGATGGGGCCTTCAGCTATCCTTAGTGAGAGGATTGTGAATAGTGACTCCACTCTAGCCTGGAAGTAGAAGCATTTAAATAGGGGCTTCCATCTGCCTAAAGCTTTCTAGAATTTTCTTCATGTTCCTTGTGTGCATGCATGCATGTGCGTGCGTGTATGCATGTCTCTCTCTCTCTGTATGTGCATGCACATACATGTGTTTCCACTCCAGCCCGGACTGACCTATAATTCTCTATGAAGTAGAAGCTGGACTTGAACTCACGGCAGTCCCTCTGTCTCAGTGCTGGGATTACAGGCATGTGTCATCACATGCCAGCTCATCTTAACGCTGTCAACCAAATCTTATGCTCGGGTATCCTGCCATCTTCATGAGCTCCCAGTTTTCCACCTGCTCAGGAAAGGTCTTCCTTTCAGTCAGGAGACAAGGAACCTGGGGCCTCTGAGGCATTTTTATTCAAGGCTATTGACATGATGCTTGGTGGCTTGGAGCAAACCCCCAAAGTTGTAGACTTGGTGAATACTAGAAACCCAGACTGGAATCATTTTCAGGATCACAAGGTCCACTCCTGCTAGGTCTCTGTCGGGAACATGGGGATGGGCAGTGCTGATCTCACAAATGGTGTGAATCGGGAAGTGTATGCTCCCGATGCCTTTCTGCTCTGGCAGCTGCTGCTTCACTGAGCATGCCCTTCAGCATGGGCACCCATGCCTGCTTTCCTCCCCTCCACAGCTCTGAGTGGCAGAAGTGCCCACAATTCTCTACCCATCACATGTCTGCCAATAGTTCCCATGCAAGCATCTGGGTTTTCAAGGTAGAGCTGCTGGGAAGTGGTGGGCCCTGTAAGAGGTGGGGCCTAGAGGGAGTTAGACAGACCACTGGGAATGCTGCCCTCAAAGTCACAGAGATAGATCTGCTGGGTACCTAATTGTTCTTATCAGAATGAGGTGTTAGCAGAAGACTGTCTTGTCCAACTTTCTGTGTGGTCACACAGTGTCTCCCCATACCGTGTACAGTGAGGCCACTCATGAAAGTCCGTGCTATGCCCCGAGCCTAAAACTGTGAGTAGATAAACCCTTCTTTACGCCTTACTGGTTCCAACAGAAAACAGACCCCATGCTCAAGCCTTTTAGTTCCCTACTGGCCACGTGCAGATCATATGACTTCAGCCCTCCACATTTCTAGGGTTCTGCTCCTAAGGTCTGCTCCACATCCTCTCTGTATTTTTTTCCTTAGTCCATGTGCTGCTTAACCTCCCCTGTCAGCTTGACAAACCCTAGAATCACCCAGGGACACCACTCCGGGGTGTCTGGAAGGCTTTCCCATAAAGGTTAATGGAGGAAACAGCATGTCCTGCCCTGAATGTGGGCAGCACCGTCCCACAGGCTGGGGTCCAAACATCTCTCTGCTTCCTGACTGCAGGTGCAATGTGACCAGCTGTCACTGTTGCTGTCATACCCACCATCCCCTCCCCATGGACTGTGAACCTAAACTACGAGCTGGGCATTTCATCACAGCAGCAGAAAGGTGACTGGTGTGGTTGTTGATTCTCAGAGGGTATGGTCGTGTCCTGGGAGAGCTCCCAAAGCCTTTTGGAGGTCTCAGACAAAAAATTTCCAGAGTGACTGTCTTGGTTAGGGTTTCTATTGCTGTGAAGGAACGCCGTAACTAAAAAGTAAGTTGGGCAGGAAAAGGGTTTATTAGGATTACACTTCCACTTGCTGTTCATCATTGAAGGAAGTCAAGACAGGAACTCAAACAGGGCAGGATCCTGGAAGCAGGAACTGATGCAGAGACCATGAAGGGGGCTGCTTACTGGCTTGCTTAGCCTGCTTTCTTTGGGAAACTTTGGGAAAACTTGTACCTGCCACTGTGAGCGTGACGGCCCCCAGTCCTGAGATGCTTTTCACAGGAGGTCAGTAGTCGGACAACAGGCATGATTTTTTTTTAAAATATTGTGCTTGCATGATAAAATGTACAAACACTTGAGAGTATACAACTCAATAAACAAGGTGTGCCATCACAAAATTGGGCACGGGCAAAGGGGTCATCAGGGTAATGACGAGTCACCTGGTGAGATGGCTCAGTGGGTAAAGACACTTGGCGGTGAATCTGGTGTCCTGGGTTTGACCCCTGGAGCCTATGTAAAGGTGGAAGGAGAGAACCTATTTCACAAAGTTGTCCTTTAATTTCCACATGTGTGCCATGGCTCATAGGCCCACATACCATACTAACATGAGGCATGCACCCATTAACACATCTTTAGAAAAAAAGGATCCATGAAGAGGAAAGACAAATGGGTGGGGTGGTTCACAGTAGCCTCTAACTCCATCTGTAGGGGACACAAAGCTCTTTTCTGGCCTCTGTGGGCATTGCACTCATGTGCATAAGTCCACACATAGATACACATGTATACATACAACTAAAAGTAAAAGAGAAATCCTTAAAGCCCATGTCCACCGGAAAACCTGAAACCCAAAATGTTCTCTAAATGGAAACCACTGTTATGTTTGTCCCCAAACATTTAGGTTTTGAGTTTCTAATGGTCATACTAAGGTGCTCAGCCAGTAAAGGCTACATGCATTCCAAAGCCAGAAGGCTCTGACCTTGGAATATTCTGGTCCCATGACCTTGGAGAAGGGATGCTCGGTGTGTATGATGACCTCAGCTCCTTCACTGTGCCTCTCTTTGATATGCTGTCTCCTGGGCAGGGGGCTGAATCATGTCTCTCCCAAACACAGTGTTTGAGACCTCAGAACATGCTTATATTTAAAAAAATGTTTTTGTTTTTAAAAAATACTTTTATCTTTATTTGTGTTTGAGTGTCTGATGAGTGAATGCGAGCCTGTGAGAAACAGCACAACACAAGGAGGCTGGCGCTCACCCTCTACAGTGTCTTTGAGGCAGGGTCTCTGTCTCTGCTGTTGTACTGTATCCTGGAACAGCAAGCCTAGTCTCCTATCTCCATTCACCTCCCTCCTCACCATAGGAAGGCTGGGACCACAGGAACACACAAGTGCTTCCCGAACTCCAGGCATTGACCAAAAATACATACTAGTGATTCTTATGCTCTGGGGATCAAACCCACGCAGTCAGGCCTATAGGAGTAGCACCTTTATCTGCTGAGTGATTTTTCTGGCCCCTGGTCTGATAGCTGAGCCATGGTCTCACCATGTAGCTAGGCTAGCCTTGAACTCACCACCTTCCTACCTAAACTTGTTGAAATTACAGGCATGTGCATGCAGCGGGTGTAACAATGCTCCTAAAGAGGTAAGTGCGTATGATGAGGGGCAAGCTAAGGTAAAAAAAGGTAAAAATGAAATTAAATAGGATTTCAGTTTATAAGACTCCAACTAGAATCTTATTGTGTGCACTGTCTAGAAAGAAGACATGATGCTTTAAAAAATGGGATTTCTCCAGATGCCAACACTGGCAAGATGAAGGTTTCGGTTCTACAATAATGCTTCTATTCCCCTGTACTCTGTAGTAAACGTAGCACCTAGGGAAACACATTTGCACACAGTACCTTTGCTCTGGGGGACCAGATATACAGCCCTTGCCCTGTGAATGGGGCTCTCTTCCATGCCCGCATCCTAGTCACCACAAAATGCCTTGGAGTTGAGGTTCGGGGTTCAGGAGGAGGATGCCGCCCCCTCCCATATCCTGCCCCAGATCATGCTCCCCTGGGACCTTCCCCCTCCAAGTTCCTCTGGCTAGGCTGAGACCCCACGTGGAAGCAAGGAGTTGTCTGGGTCTCAAGTTCCTGCCTAGTGACTGTCAGTCACCAGCCTGGCCACCTGCTGGGCCCACTTGGGCACAGTAACTTATATACCTTGGACAGCTCCAGCCCACAGGCCTAGGGACCTTCCCTTTTCAGAAAGAGTTGTTCTCTCAAAGCCCTCAGGGCACCTGCTTCTTCTCCCTGAGACCCAGGTTGATGATGTCAAAGTTCTACTAATGGCCTGCCTGCCTATGTCTATGAGTGGGGAGACTGAGGACCTCCAGAAGGTCGCATATCCCACAATGCACAGAGAGACTCAAGGCAGGACTGAAGCCGAGGCTGTGGGCTTGCTGGCCTGAGCCCCAGACCCACTGCCCCCATCTGTGAGCTCCATCTTCTTCTGAAACATCCCCACTTGAGTTGAAAATAGCCCCTGAGCCATCTGCTACACACCAACTCAGAGGCGGAAGCGGCGCCTGCTGTGGGGATTGAACACCCCAGCACTCTGCATGGCTGGGGCTGGCTGATCGACACGTGGGAGAGGAGAGAGGCTAAGGCTCAGTGGTGGGGCTGAGCACCCTGGGCACAGCTCTCAGAGCAGATGTTAGAAAACAGCAGATGTTGGGAACCCACAGCTTTGGATCCAGGAAATGACTGCTTCCAGGCCTTGGGCAAGACGTCATTTTCCCACTAGAAGATGGAGATGCCTCTGAGTCCTTTCAGATCTGCTGAGGTCACACTGTACAGCTGTGTGTCATGGGGGTAGAGGAGCTGTCTGGACATTCCTGGGAACTTTGGGTTTGACAACAACTTATGGGAAGAAAGAAGTCATAAGACCTGGCTGTCATGAGGTCACTGCACTCCCAGCATCCCACTAATACTAAGGAGAATGCCATTCCACTGTCAGTGAGACCTGGAGATTCATATCTTCCTAAGCATTCTTGGGCCTGCTATTTCCTCCATTTTACAGATAAGGAAGCCAAGGAGAGAAAATGCAAGTGGTCTGTGGCCACACAGCTGGACCAGGCCTGTGCCCCCAATCAACTGTTTCACAAAATTTCTGAATGCTTTGTTCAAGGAAGCTACAGACATGGACTTTGCACAACTTCCCAGGGAAGCTGAAGCCCCCTATAAGACAAAACCATCTTGGACTAAAGCTGAGGGAGAATCAGCCCAGGAAACACATTCAGGTGAGGCATTTGTAGAACATGTTACTGACACTATGAAAGAACCCCTGAGCACCTCGGCAGGAAGGCTGGGACAATCCTCTGTGCGTGTCTCACTTCTGCTTTAAAGGGAGGCCAGTCTCAGAGCTACAGAAGCCATGTGTCCTGGGGCCAATGGCTCCTTTCTATAAAGTGTTGGGATTGAAAAAGGCAGCTCCTGTTGTCTTCAGTGTTCCAGTTTTGTCCTATCTGCCTGGAGGGACCAAACAAGGTGGGTACCCACGATCCCACTCCTTAGGCTCAGTTGTATTCCAGTTCCTGGCACTTTGTAGGATCACAGAGTGATCCTGCAGGTGGTAAGGGGACTCCAAAGAGCTGGTTCCATGGGTGCCCCTTTTGCATTGCACGTGGGGTGCTGGGCAAGGACTCCGTGGGGCACTGAACATCAAGTACTTAACACACACCAAGGACAGCTCTCTAAGACCATGCAGCTTATGGTGGTGGTCCAGTCGCTAAAGTGCTGGCCATGCAAGTATGAGGACCAGTGTTTGGTCCCTAGAACCCACATTTTAAAAAGCCTGTCATGGCAACATGTACCTGTAATGTTAGTAGGTTAGTGCTAAAGATGCGGGGACAGGAGAGCCTGGAGCCTGCTGACCTATCTGAATCAGCAAATTCCAAACTCAGCAAGAGACTTTGTCTCAAAAATAAAGACAGAGATTGAGGAAGACACCTGACAATCAGGCGGTGGTGGTACACACCTTTAATCCCAGCACTCGGGGGGGGGGCGGGGCAGAGGCAGGCGGACTCTATGAGTCTGAGGCCAGCCTGGTCTACAAGAGCTAGTTCCAGGACAGGGTCCAAAGATACAGAGAAATCCTGTCTCGAAAAACCAAAAACCAGAAAAAAGAAAGAAAGAAAGAAAGAAAGAAAGAAAGAAAGAAAGAAAGAAAAGGATAAAAGGATAAACAAAAGGAAAGACACCCGACATCAACACCTGGCTTACATATGCATACACACACACACACAAACACACACACACACACACACACCTTAGAGCAGCATGGAGCTGTGACAGAAACCAGAGATGTATGTGATGGCAGAGTGGCAGGCAGGGTTCACTGCATACCCACATCTCCATCTCTCCTAGCAGGTACCACTCCCCAGCCCAGCCTTTCATCAATGGTGGGTGGTGTTGGGAGCTGGTACATAAATGGTTCAGTTTCCGTGCCTTGGATGGGAATACCATAAGCTATGTGCTTATACTAGTGTCTCAGTTAGGGTTTCTATTGCTGTGTCTAGAGACACCATGACCACAGCAACTCTTTAAAGGAAACCATTTAATTGTGATGGTTTGCGTACAGTTCAGAGGTTTAGTCACGGCTGGACATGTCAGCATGCAGGCAGATGATGTGGGAGTGTCATATCAATCTGTTGATTTCATTGGCTGAGCAATAAAAGAAACTGCTTGGCTGGCCCTGATAGGTTAGAACATAGATGGGAGGAGTAAACAGAATAGAATGCTGGGCGGAAGAGGAAGTGAGGTAAGACTCTGCGCTGCTTCCAGAGGGACTGGACAGCCGCCATGCTCTGCTCTCCCAGGCAGCTGCAACTCACGATGGACTTAGGCTAGAATCTTCCCGGTAAGCGCACCTTGGGGTGCTTACACACATCATTAGAAATGGGCTAGTCCAGGTGCGAGAATTAGCCTGTAAGGGCTAGAGTTCAGGGGCCAAGCAGTTCTTAAATGAACACAGTTTGTGTGTTGTTATTTTGGGCGTGAGCTAGCCAAGCGGCCGGGGTGTTGGGGACGCAGCCCCGCCGCTCATATTTCAACAGGCAGACACGGTGCTGGAGAGGTAGCTGAGTTCTACATTGTGTACAGGCAGTAGGAAGTGGCCTGTCTCACTGGGCGTGGCTTGAGCATGTATGAGGCTTCAAAGCCCACCTCCACAATGGCATACTTCCTCCAACGAGGCCACATCTCCTAATAGTGCCACTCCCTTTTGGGGCCATTTTATTTCAAACCAGTACAACAAGCTCTCACTGTCTCCCAGTGTGGTAAGTTCCAACTGGCCACAGGGGTAAGTAATTGGTTGGTGACACCTTTGTTCCTGTCTGGCCTCACTTCCTCTCCCCTTCCAGCCTTCCTTGGCCTTGCCTAATGTCAAGATTGGTTTCTACAAAAAACAGGCTGAAGATAAGACCAAAACTGGCTTCTGAGAGAGCTTGGCTTCAGACAAGGAAGCATTCAGACTGTTCTCTTAGTAATCAGAAGTGGCTAATGACCAGAAGGCTGGATTTGAATCCAGTCCCACTTCACCTCAGAGTCCTTGCTTCAATCCTTACACACAATAGGAAGTAAGAACTAAGGGCAAATGAAAGGGCTTCGGAGCAGTGATCATGAAGGAATACTAACCAGTCCACCCGCACGTTCATTCATTCATTTGGCCAAAGTCTTTTTAAAAGTTCTATTTTCAATTTTAATTATGTTTATTTGTGTCTGTGTCTGCATGGGGGTACGTGCATCTGAGTACAGGTACCCATGGAGGCCAGAAAAGTGTGTCTAGACTTCTCCTGTGGATCACCTAAGTGTAGGATCCGTTAGTACTTTCTGAGAAGCCTTTGGGAACAGTGAACAGACTCACACATGCATATGTATGTGACCTACACCACATGTGACCCGTGTGACCTACATCATGGCAAATACAGGGCTGGGCCTGAGAGCTTGACAAGCGGGGGCAAAGCTGTCATGTTTAGCACGTCATATTGCTTAGGCCGGAGGTAAATGACTGTGGGGTGCAGAGCAATTAAAATTTGTGTTCCATTTTCCTCCCTCTCTTTCCCCCTCATCTCTTGCCTCTCTACTCCCTTCTTGCTGGGCCCTATGCTGCACCCCTAGGATATATGGGTGACATAGATTCTGCTCTTGGAGCCTGGGAGTGACGGATCAGTATGGAGAACCAAGTCCAGCTCAGAGGGAAGGCCCACAGCAGCAGCTGATCCTGCTCAGTGATCTGAAACCGAGAGAGGGAGCTTTGTGGTTCCAACAACAGGGGACGTCACCAGCTCAAGGCACAGCCTGGCTTTTCCAAAGCTGAGTCAAACAAACCTATAGTCCAGTAAGAAAATGGTCAGGCTGCACATTTTATGTGTGCTGTTTTTTCTTTTCTTCTTCTACCTGACTCTCTCTTTCAGATTTTTGAGATAGGTTTCTCTGCAACTTTGTAGCCTGTCCTGGAACTAGCTCTTGTAGACCAGGCTGCCCTTGAACTCACAGAGATCTGCTTGTCTCTGCCTCCTGAGTGCTGGGATTAAAGGTGTGCACCACCACTGCCTGGCTTAAAAGTGTTTCTAATATCCTGCTTTGGTGTCACAGAATTAAAAGTCCCTAGACCTTGATGACAATCACACCCTAAGAGAAGTCTTGGGAAGTCAGCCGGAGGGAGTCTTATGATTGGCCAGTCACAGGAAACAGAGGCTCAGAAGACTGGACAGAGAGACCAGAGAACAGAGACTAATAAGAGGGAAAATATGTCTGCTACAATTGAAGCCATGAGACACGCTTCTATCTGAAGCCTGCACTGAGCCACACAGCAGATATGTGGGTGCACATTTTGCTGGGCAATCAAAACTATGTTAGAACATAAAATATTTCACTTTACTGTGGAATAAATGTTTTCAGTGTTCCCCGAGGCAAAATTAACTGTTTTTTCTTCTATTTTTTTTCTGTTTATCACAGAAACAAGCAGGACCCTAAATTTATAGACCATTTCCCCTTTCAGAAAGTACATTTTTCTGCATACAGCACTCTGTTAAGAAAGATCCGGTGTGTTCCAAGGCATGCAAGTCTCTTAATCTTTCGAGGCCGAGCACCCGCCCCTTCTGGAACATGCTCTTCCATTCCCATGGAATGCAGCAAGAGCACGGCTCTGAGAAAGGCAACTTCACAAGACCCACATTCAGATGTGGCATGTCCCTCTCAGGCTCCTCGGCTACCTAGCTGCTATCATCA
This sequence comes from Alexandromys fortis, assembly GCF_014885135.2. Taxonomy (NCBI): domain Eukaryota; kingdom Metazoa; phylum Chordata; class Mammalia; order Rodentia; family Cricetidae; genus Alexandromys; species Alexandromys fortis. The sequence goes on from NW_026067943.1 coordinate 3,695,126, forward strand.
TATGCTCCTCTGGTCACAGAAAGTGGCACTGTCACCCCCAGATCTACAGTTGAAGAAGAGGTCTCTACAGCAGGAAGCCACACTGGTGAGGTCACTCTGCCATCTCATTCACAGCTCTTTAGGAGACAGACACAGATGCTGCAAGGCCTGGGGCTAAGAAGATGCTTTAGGGAGGCTGACTTGTTGGTAGGACATGGCAGGCCCACTGTCACTTGGCTGATGGGTACAGCCTGCCCAGGCATGACAGGACTTCACAGGCTGCCTCTCTCTATCCTCCTTTGCTAATCATGCCAACTTCACACTCTCACCCAAAGGACCGCGGAGCTTTGCCATTCCCTGCACACAGTCACTCTGGACCCTGATTCTTGAGCCATGGATTGAGTGACAATACTTGGTGAGGGGCAGCGAGTGACTGGGGAAAGACAGAACACTTGGCAAGGCAGGTGGCTTGGTTCCAGTGTGACTGGTCATTGGTGCACACCTGTGAGCTTTTTGGCACACACGGCATATGCCGTAGAGAAATGATGTGGGAGAATTGTCTGTATTCTGTCAATTATGTTTTAAATAAACACTGATTGGCCAATAGCCAGACAGGAAGTATAGGTGGGACAACCAGACAGGAAGTAGAGGCGGGTCAATGAAAACAGAATTCTGGGAAGAAGGAAGCCCATTCCTCTGCAGTTGTGAGCCCGCCACAGAAGAAGCAAGATGTGACTGCCTCACTGAAAAAGGTACCGAGGCATGTGGCTAGCATATACAAGAATAATGGGCTAATAAAAGTTATAAGAGTTAATAAGAAGCCTGAGCTAATGAGCCCATCAGTTTATAGTTAATGTAGACCTGTGTGTGATTTCTTTGGGACTTAACGACTGTGGGAACCAGGCAGGACAGAAAACCTCAGTCAACAAATGGAATCCCGACAACAGAGAAAGCTCAGCATCAACCTTCCTAAAAACTGCCGTGTCTTTCTCCTTGATCTTGAGTCCCAGGGCTTCATTTCCCTGGAGAGCAATTCAGTTTCATGTAAAGACATTTTCCCAGGGTGGTGAGGTAGTTCAGCAGCTAAAGGCATGTGCTTCCAAGCCAGAAGACCCAAGCTCCATCCCTTGGATGCACAGGGTGGAAGGAGATGAACCCACCGCCGCGAGTTGTCCTCTGAATGCACAAAGTGGTATGTGAACACCCCGCCCTCATGAATGCACACAGACACTGAATCAACCAATCAAATATAAGATCTTGCAATAAACACACTTTCCGGCTCAACACTAATAAACTTAGAAATAAACTTCTCTTTCTTTAACAATTCTCTTATTATTAGTGTGCATGCGCCATGGTGCACACATGGAGGCCAGAGGACAACTTGTAGGCGTCAGTTCTCCCTCCCACTGTGTAGGTCCTGGGGATCAAACTCAGGTCATAGGCTTGGAGGCATACGCCTTTACCCACTCTGAGCCATCTCTTTAGTCTTTTCTGATTCAGACATGAGAATTCAGACCTGCCACCAGCCATTAGCTAAGAGCTACTGGTCGCTATTTTATTCAAGAAAAGAATCAAATGTAATAAACTTACTTATTCTGATTTTTTGTTTCAATTCCCCCAAGTGCCTGAGCTGACCAGTGGAGAGCAGAAGTGCAGAACTGCCCCTGGGGTAGCAGGGTCATGCCACCCCAAACATGCCTTATTTTCCTCACCTGTTCAAATCCGGTTCTAGCCTCTGCCCGAGCTGCTGGGAGCAGAAGCGGAGGTCTGGCCAGGCCACATGCCTGAGGCCCTGGGCAAACGACGGTTGTTAGCATGCATTGCTTTTTAACAATGGTAAAAGTTACATAAGAAAATGTAGCTGTGCCCATTGCAGCCTGGGTCCCAGCTTTTCTGCAGAAGTGATTTTGAACAATGTCAGAAGTTGCGTAAGGCCCCTCCCGGCACCTGTCATGGCCTGGGTTCTGGCTTTCTGGGAGCTTGCCTGCAGCAGCAGCTCTGCAGCAGAGGAAGGAACACCCTTCCCACAGTCTGCCTCGGTGCCAGTGCCGGGTGACTCAGCTCATGGCAGGGGCGTGGGTGGGAAACCACTTAGGTGGCACCAGGGAATCTGACAGCTTTGCCCCATAAGAATGGGTGAGGGGGACTCTGCTCCCTGCTGTATGGTGATCCGGGCTTAGGAAAACAGCTTCACCAGTTGAGCCCCTCAAAGGGGTTGTGGCTAGATGCCAAGCTGGGGGAAGGTGACTCTCCTAGTTTGCTTTCTATGCCGTGATAAACACCACCACCAAAAGCAGCTTGGGGAGGAGAGGGCTCGTAGCATTGTGTAATGTACAGCATCATGATGGGAAGTCAGGGCAGGGTCTCGGGGCAGGAATTGAAGCCGAGACCATAGAGGAATGCTGCTCACAGGTCTGTTCCCTTTGGCTTGCTCAGCTCCTTTCTAATACCACCCAGGACCACCTGCCCAGGTGTGGTACCACCCAGGACGAACTGGTCCTTCTCACACCAATCATTAATCAAGAAGATGTTGCACAGATGTGCCTACAGGCCAATATAATAGAATCACTTTCCCGATTCAGACTCCATCTGCCCAGATAACTCTCACTTGTGTCAAGTTGGAAAAGCAACAACAGCAACAATAACAACAATAAGAACTGACCAGAATAGGGGTCTTATTGGATTTTTTACTAAAGCAGATTCTGCTCCAACTGAGGGGCCTCCTGTCTTTTCCTTCCTACAGTCAGATCCCAACATCAACTTCTTACTGAGCCTCCTGGCCATCCAGGTCTGCTGTCTGTGTGTAGACTACGAGACAGGGTTCTGGGTATGCCAGTGTAGCCTCAAACCATATACAATCAAGGATGGCCTTGAACCTCTGATCCTCCTGCTTCTGACACCCAAATAATCCTGAGATGATAGACAGGCTTGGAACATACTGTACTAATTAATGTGGTGCTGGGAATAAAGCCCCGGGCTTTTAGTAAAGCTAGGCAAATACTGTACCAGCTAAGCCACGCCCCCAACCCAGTCTCAAGTCATAACCCCAGCCCAATCCAGAAGCGCCCAGAGCATTGCTTCTCTGTTTGGCTTCACTCCATCCTTAGAACTGTCCAGACTTAGCCCACTTCACACATGGAGAGGCTGAGGTTGGGGTTGCCAAGGCTACGCAGTAGAGCTAGGGTCTCAGCCCAGAGGTCATGTCTGGATGTGGATACTCAGGAGGTTGCCGGGGTCACGCACTGCTTGAGGTTGAGGTGCTAGTGGTGGGCAACTGTTTAAAGGAGGTCCTCTGTGCAGCCTGTCTCCTTTGCAGATGGGCCTGTGAAACCGGCAGCAGCACAGTATGCAAGCTCACAGGAGAGGAAAAAGGAAGTGGAGGCCGAACTGGCTCCCAGAACCACAGCTCTCTAGGTCCTGCTGACCTTCAGCTCCCGTCTGTGCAATGGGGACATATTAAAATCTCACCCTCAGATGACGTCAGGGTTAAATGAGGTAACACAAGGGAAGTGTTTTAGAGACTGCAAAATGCCACCAGCATACTGAGGAGTATTATTACAGACTAAAATAGCCTGGTGGGGACGAGCAGGGGAGGTTCTGGATTCCGTCCTAGACGTCTGCAGAGTGCTTAGGCACTTTCTTTCCAGAACCCAAAGCTTCAGAAAGCAAGGATTAGGCCTGGCCTGCCTCAGTTTCCTCAGTGTCTAGCTCCAGGTTTGACCTAGAGAAGGTCTCCCAAAATATTTGGGTCATTTTAGATTAATTTAGGACCAAGGAAGGGGATGGAGGGAAGGGTAATGGGACCAAAGGCTGGCGGTGCCTTCGTGGATGGGTGATTCTCTCACTGGGGAGCCTTGAGAATGGCAAGGACACTTTTAAGGGTCTTGATAAATGGGGGTCACATAGTTACACTACTTAGTGCTCCTTCTGCCTGATATTCACTGAATGCGTGAAACTGAGGCCCCGAGAGCTGTTCAGAGCTGGGCAAGCCTTGGGCTCCTTTCTCTGCCTAGGCTGGCTCAGGGAAAAGAACTGCAATCTAAGTGGGTGTGGCTTCTTGAAAATGCCCTGGAGAGGAGTTGGGCATTTATCAAGATAAGGGGAAACTTTCCGTTGGGTAAATATCAACACTTCTGGGCCGGTTACTAAGGGCTTGAGCGGTTGCTAGGCTGCCAGCTGACCTCATGAAGGGCCATTGTTTGGTGCTCAATAAGCAGCCTTGAGTGACATTCCCCAGTTCCCAAATCCCAGGGGCCCCTGGGGTTCTGTGAAAAGAAGCAAGAGATTATAACTTAGCAGAGCAGCTGGTTGACAGAACTATGTTCGTTTCTGGGGTACTGTGGGAGTGGGGCATAGTTTCTCAGAGCCAAGTACATGAAGATTTGAGTGCCAGCAAGAGGGTGAGCACCATGGCCACTGGTGACAGAAGTGCCCTGGGAATAAAAAATTCATCCCAAGTCCAGCACCTGGCCTTTGGTAAGCCTCTTGTCAGCTCATCACTTTCAAAGTGGCCAGAAGAGGTGACTGACGGCTGTGATGACCTCATTTCACAGTGAGGGATGCTGAGGTCCACCGGGACCAGCTTGCCCAAGGCCTCAAGATGGTTTTGACTTCTGGGCGTAGCAGGCAGAAGTGAAGCTGCCCGACGGTGCCCACAGGCAGATCCCACAACACTCAATCAGAGCTGATTTCCAATGACAGGGAGATGGATGAGGTCATGGAGTCTATACAGTGGAAACAGAGAAAGGGATGCTCAGGTTAGGTTTTGAGTGGCCCAAGCCCATGTGTTAGAGGCTTGGTCCCTGGGGAGGAGGCACTATTGGGTAGTGGCGAGAATTTAAGAGATGAGGCTATATGGGAGGCCTTAGGTCAATGGGGGTGCACCCTTGAAAGGGGCCATGGGATCCTGGTCTTATCTTTTCTTTGCCTCTGGCTGGGAGTGGAGCTGTTTTTCTCAGCCATATGCTCCTAATAGGATACACTGAATCCCCCCTCCAGCCCCAGAGCCGAAGGCAACTCACTCAAGCTGGACCATCTAAGACTGAGAGTCAAACTCTGCTTCCCCCCAGGTGTTTGACTAGCAGATGTAGGTGAGCATGTTCTGAGGAGCTGGCAATGGCTTCTCTCTAGTTTCCACAAGAAGCAGCCCTGTCCTAATGGTGGCTTGCAGTAACTTCTGACCTGGACCCATTGAGGCGGAGCCATGCGGCTTGTGGTCATTTCCTTCAACCACTACAGGAAATGGATGCACTATGGTTAGAAACATGTAAACCACCATCTCTCAGCTCCTAGAACTAAAGGACCAGGAGTTTGGGAAGCAGAGTGATTGTCTCGAGGCTGTAAAGCAAGTGGCACAGACTGGGAAAGACTTGTGGGGCTGGGGGAGGTGGCCATCGCCGCATCAGGCTGCTAAGACTGCCTGCCTGCAAAGGAAGAGGACCTTGGAGGTCACTTCTCTGTCCATCTTTCCTAACCCAGCCTCATCTGGCCTGGCCCTGACCTGGCTTCTCTCACAGGCTGTGGTAGGTGGAGACCCATTGCACGGCAGGCAGGGGGTCTTCTCTGCTTCACCACCAAGCAGCCCTGAGCCATGGACCTGCTCTCCTTGTGGAGTGGTGATTAGCTTGACCCTGTCTTCCCCTTTCTCTTAGCCAGGCCAGGTCCTGTCTTCTGCCACAGCTGCTTCTGCTTCCAACGGCTTGGTGCTTAGAAAAGCCTTGGCACAGTGGAATGTGCATGGCGAATTCCTGCTGAGGGGCTGCAGGACCCCACCTGCTGTGTGTCACTCCTGCAAAGGTGGCTCCTCGGCCCCTCTGAGGGCCCAGACCTGAGTCTGTCTTCTCTAGGCTGTCCAAAGCTGGCTGTGCAGAATATGGAGCTGATGTGGGGTTAATATTGATTTTCACCCTGGCAGCGGCTCTCAACCTTCCTAATGTTGTGGCTCTTTAATACAATTCCTCATGTTGTGGTGACCCTCAACCATAAATGGTGCTACTTCCTAACTGTAATTCTGTAAAGTTCTGTAAAACTGTATTCTGCGACTGTCATGATTCATAATGTAATAATATAATGTAAATATTTGTCTAAGGTATCATATACCTATAACATATTAATATTATATTATCAATATATTAGTATATTGTTATTAATAATAAACATAATATAAATATTTCATATGCAGGAAATAAGATATGCACCTCTAAAAGGGCTGAAACCCACAGGCTGAAAACTGCTAATCTAGAATGACCTAGGAGACACACCTCTGGGCAAGCCTATAAGGGTATTTCCAGAGAGATTTAGCTCAGGATGGAAGACCCGCCCTGAGTGTGGGGTACACCAAGCCATGGGCTGAGGAGAAAGTGAGCTGAGCACCAACATTTATTTCCCCACTCACTTCCTGACTACAGATGCGATGTGACCAGCCAGCCCATGCACCTGCCATCATGCCTTCCCGCCATGGGGGACTGTATCCTGGAACTCTGAGTCATAGTAAACCTTCCCTGAGTTACTTTCTCCAGGTATTTTACTGCAGCCACAAGACAAGAAACTAAGAGAGACATGGGGTGACGGAGCTGTATGGGAACAATCAACATGGCCTCTGTGTTAGAGGAAGGGATGGGGCAGTGTTTCCAAGCATGGCTTTTCAGGGCAGACTGGGGTTAATCACCAGATTAACCCCAAGGAAGGTTTCTGGGGAGGAAGCAGTGAGGGTGGACCTTTCAGGCTGCACTGTGTCTCGGCCTGATCCAGAGACAGCAAGGAACACATAGTAGCTACTCAGAAAACTATAAGGAGCTGAAATGTTGTCCTATTTATATCACTTCATAAAATATGTACTGTTATCTCTACAGACTTATTCTTTCTTATTTTACTAACGAGAATTTCTCATCCACTGACCCTCCCCCCTAGAAGAGGCTTTGTGTATTTACAGTGAGCCTTCTGGGGAGAGTGCACTTGTCCCTCCCTGCCCCTCCCCCATTGCAGAGGAACAAAACTGAGGCCCAAAGAGGTGAAATACTTTGCCTGTGTTCACACAACTGAAGGAAGCAAGATGTGAGTGAAGGACTAGGAACCATTGTAGGCCTTGCTTCCACTACCAGGGGTCTAGGCTATGGAGCTGCTCATACGCTCAACTTGACTCCTGCTGTCCCAGCAAGAATCATGGCTGGTCCTCAGAGATGACTGGTTCATTCCAACCCTGGTTATTTCTGGCAGCCCCTTAGCCTAGATCTATGGTCTGAGGTGCAGAGTAAGTGTGTGACTTAGGCTTAAGGTTGCCACTATGGGCTCTGGAAGGCACAGTTATAAAGGTACATAGATGCCGCCTGTGTAGCAGGTAGGCAGAGATGCTGCCGACCTGGCGACTTGGGAAGGGTGGACTCCCGAGGTCTTGGGAAAAGGACCCGCTGGAAGGTCTACCAGGAGCTCTGAGTTGCCAGGGAACTTGGAGTTGGGTTCCCAGGAAAGGCAAGGAGGCTAATACACAGAGGGTGGCACACACAGGGAACCCCCAGGCTGCAGTGGGGCTTCAGAGCTCTGGTTTCCTGTGCTTAGGTATCTTGTGGTATAGTGCTGTGGGACACAGTAGGACCAGCTGCACTCAGGAAAGGGAGGGTGCCAGCACTCCTGGGAAGGACACATGTCTAGACTGCTGTTGGATTGTTCATCGTGTGAAGAGGGATGTCAGGACTGGAACCCAGAGCAGAGTGACTCTGCTATCCTACTGTTCCCACATGGTGAGTGGGCCATTTTGGGGGGAAGCAGAGGGTGTGGAGGAGAGACCAGCTGGTTGGAATGCTGGAGGTGAGCCACCTCGTGGTTACAGTGATTTGAGAGATACTGATAAAAATGAGATAGTATTAGGAAGGTTGGGATAGGATCCCAATAAGGTGTCAAAGAGATGGGGCCCTGTGGGCTCTTGTGGGTACCTATGAGTCCCCAGGCAGCCTCTGGCTCCCCCTCCACAGCAGAGCACTCTGACTGCACAGCTCAGATGGGCTCATCCCAACTGGGGCTCCTAGGATGAAACTGAACCCCTTGCTGTGGCTATAACGAGCTTTACAGTGCCCAGCCATGGTCCTCTTGTGGATGGACACGTGGCCCGTGAGTCACATCGACCTGAAGCCTGGCTGGAACCACAGGGAGCGAGCGGAGTTCTTGTCTTTCTCTTTCTTCTGGTGTGGCTGCGCTAGGGAAGGGGAGCCCCGAGGGTGTAGGAGGCCACTTTGGCTGCCAGCACAGGGGGAGGGGGAGGGAGAGAGTAGGTGCTGAAGTCATTGTGCCACTCCTGGATCCAGCCATGCCTGAAGTCCACCCCAACACGGTCCAGTTACTCAGGCCAATCAATTCTCTTTTGTGTGTAAGGCAGACTGAATTATCTGAACAGAAAGAAAGCCTGGCTTGAGAAACTCAGAGATTTCTTGGGCCGACAATAGAAATGGGCATGGAACTTGGGAGGGGAGAAAACGATGGTTATTATGGGGAGAGGTTAGAAGAAGAGGAAAGGAAGCCAGAAGGGAGGGGAGGGGGAGAGAATAGCGCAGGATGCGGCCAACTGAGGAGAGTAGCCGAAGGTGGCCCTGCACATGGCAGGAGTGAGGCCAGCTGCTCCTGTCACCTCTTCTGCTATTTATAAGCCCAGGGCCCACAGCGTCACACCTGTTGATCTCTGCCCTTCAAACACAGATTTGTTTCCCAACATGTTCCAGATGAGAAGCGCTGCCTGCTCCCCTGGCATCCTTAGTTTTGTGGTGCGCATCCCAGGGTGAATGAAGCTAAGTAGGGTGGGTGCGATGTGTTCTTAGGTACAGCAGAAACGGCTGACACTATGAGTGGCAGGAGACCGGGGAAGACTCTAGCATCCCTCTGCACAGACGGCGACAGCCCAGAGAGATCAGCCTGTGGTACTCACTGGGCTTGCATCAAGCCTGTGAGGGGGTCGGAGTGCTTGGAGAAAATGTGCAGAGCCTGCAGGTGCTTTACGATTCATCTTGACTTGATGGTAAAGGAACTGGGGGCTGGAGATGAGGCTCACTGGTAGAGTGCTTGCCTAGCATCCATGAAGCCTTAGGTTCAATCCCCAGCACCGCAACAAAAACAGTTGTGATGGTACATGCTTGTGATCTTAGCACTTTGGGGTCAGAGGCAGGAGGATCAGAGATAGAAGGTCATAGAGAATTTGAAACCAGTTTGGGCTGGAGACTCTGACCATGGGCTTTTAAATGAGAAGAATAAAGGAATGTTTAAGGGGTCTGAAGTCCAATGCAGGAGCGGGAGCTGGGCACCTGCATCTCCACGGGGATCGAGGCCTGCACCCTGAGTGTTCTCTTCCCAGAGAGCTCCGTTTAGGCATGCAGCAGGCAGCTCACACTTGTGAGCTGCTCAACAAGATGCCTTTCAAGTCTCTGCACTGAGCAATTTGGTTTCCATTTTGGGAGGAGTCAAGTGGCTCCAGAGTTAAGGAGAACCACGCTGGCCTCACGCAGTCTTTGATCAGGGTGCGTTTGACTCCAACTCCCTAAACCTGAGCAGCTGGTTGAGACCCTTTCAAATACAGCAGGCAATTAAATTTTCACAAAAAAAAGAAGTAGGGACTCCTGGGATAATGAGATGGGAGCGGCTCAAAGGCAGCCGCTGAGCTGCAGAGAAGCCAGTGAGAACCGGAGAGCCACAGGGTAGTGGACACCTCCAATAATGAGGCGTCACTGCCAATCATGATGGAGCCCTCAGGAGCCAGGGCTCTGCAAAGGCAATATATGTCCCCAGATTTTCAGGATGGCTGGGAAGAGATGCACAGGACTGGCCTCTGGGGTAGGAAGGACAGAGCTGGGCAGGTGGTTAAGGAGAGGCATGCATGCCACCTGGGTCAGCTCAGGTTCTGATGTAACTGGAAAGTCAAAGAACATTCTAAGGGTTTCCACTCTTTTATCCCTTGGTCCTGGTTGGATTCCTGACCTCACCTAGTCAGTATCTCCATTAATGTGGTTCCTACAGCCTGTTGCCTGCTGGGTGCCCCCTTCACCCCATGCTGTAGTCTTCCAGGGTCTGTCATGGTCCATGGTCCCATGCTGCAGGTCATCACCCCACACCCAGGCCGTCACCACACACCGCTGCCCATTGCTCATCGGCAGGTCCTGTGGGTGAGTCACTTGACATCAATCCTGTCTCTTCCATCATTGCTACCATCTCCGGCTTGAAGGAGGTGGCGCCTTCCACCTGTCCCCTGATGCCTCATTGAAACTTTGTTCCGCAGTGCCTCTTCAACATTGTGGACGCCATTCCAAATGCATGTGTCTCCTGCAGTCTCCACCACCCTCCTCCCAGCGCCACCTCTGAGCTCACCAGGCACACAATTCTTTCCTACCCCAGGAACTTCCCAAGTACAGCTCCTTCTGTCTGCAGCACCTGTGTCCTGCTTTCTTCCTAGGGAGTCCCTCTGATTACCCAGTCACTGCTGCAGGAAGACCTTCCCTGACCTACTGTGCCTTCCAGAGACTGACAACAAGGTTGACCTTGAATCAGAGGGTGGAGCTAGCTACTAGCTGACCAGAATTGCCATAGAGGTTTTGGAAGATGTTGCAGAGTATTTCTTTACTGTGTGAAGAAGGGTCATTATGATTGGTTTAATAAATAACTGAATGAACAATAGCTAGGGGAAGGAGGTTAGGCAGGACTTCTAGGGACACAGAGGACTCTGGGAAGAAGGAAGGTGGAGACACTAGCAGACTCGGAGCAAGTCTGACATGCCATATTGAGGAGAGGAAATCAAGCCATGTTGCAGAACATAGATTAAATTCATTGGTTAATTAAGTTATAAGAACTAGTTAGAAAAAAAGCCTAAGCTAAGGCCAAGCTTTCATAATTAAGAAGAAGTCTCTGTGTTTTTATTTGCAGGTTGGCGGTCTCAATGAGAAAGCTTTCTACAGGAAGACCTGAAACATATAGAGAGACATGGGAAGTAGCAGGGAGGGGCACTTTATAGATGGAGAAACTGAGCTTCAGAGAGGTGATCTGGTCTACTCAAGGCCTCATGGCTTCAAGCAGCAGAGTTTGGCCTTGAACTCAGTTGAGGGCTAAATTACAATGTTAGAGCAACTGCTAAGTTGTCACCAGCCTGAACTTCCACCAGCAGGAATTAGGTTACATAGTATCCATTTATACATTCTATAGAAAAATGATGTGGAAGCTTCATTGCAAGTGTGCCTGGGCTCGATCACTTTGGTTTCCTTCTTTGCTTTGGCAGCGGGGGAACTCATAACCAAATTTAAAGCAGCCATGCTGTGATGCAGATTCCTCACGCTGTCGTCTTCTGTCTCCCAGCACCTTCAGATTTCATGCTCCATTTCTTCTGGTGTCACATTGAATGTAAAGAGCCTTTGCTGCCAGGCTTCCACGGGTGACACGACCAGGCACTGGCAGCGTGGGGTCAGCCTTGAACAGTCTAAAAACCTGGTCCCCCAGACTGAGAGCCCAGGCTCTGTCCATCCTTCCATCAGCTACAGAGTTAGACTCAGACAGGGAGGAACTGGGGACTCTGCTCTTGTGCTCTCAGTATCACATAGCCCAGCTTCCTTAAAGGGACACGAAGTAAACCAGGCCACTGTGTCAAACATCCGGCTTAGATAATGACATTGAACTCCTGCAAACAACTCTCCGAGGGCATCCTCCTTTTGCAAAAGAGGAAAGTGGACCTCATAGAGGCTAAGCAACTTGTTCAAGGACATACAGCTCTTAAGAAGCATAGCTAGGTTTGGAAGTAAATTGGTTCTTGCTTTGACAACCACCTGTGGGGCCCAGTTCCACCCATCATTGCCCCAGCAGGTAACCCCATGCAGAGATCAGACTGGCCTGCCAATGGTGGGTATCGGCTGGTCTCTTTGTGCTTCCTGGACATGGGAGATGTGGTGAGGTGTGGTGAGATGTTGGCAGAGGCAGGAAAGGCGAAGGGGCATGAACAGCAGTTGGGAGAAATGAAAGAATGGCACGCACACACACACATGCATACACACACATGCACACACACATGTGCGTGCATGCACACAGCATGTGGGAGCATCCCCATTGTTAGCATGGCCAAAGGAGAGATTTTCCTTTGGTGGCTCCTCCCAGGACTGTCAGTCTGTGTGTGTGTGTGTGTGTGTGTGTGTGTGTGTGTGTATGTATGGCTTAATGCTTGACATTTTGGTGAGGACTGAATGTATATGTTTGTGTATCATGCCTCCTGGAGTGGTGCAGCTTTCAACATGGGTAAGATCGCTGTGTTGGCATCTCAGGTAGCATGGGTAGTGCTGTTGGCGATAGTCCTGAAAATGGTACCAGTTAGTGAAACTCTCAACAGCACCAAACATAGTTCTCCACTGACCTCCCCGACAGTTGCATTCCTGGAAACCTTAGGATACATCTGTTGGTGGGTTAAGATGTCACAGACGCTGGGCATAGTTTCATACAAATGGGGTTATTACTGATGACCACATCACAGGTGGTGTTCCACATGGACACTGCGGGGCCTCTCTGAGACATGCCAGGCAGTCTTCAGACCCTTAGCTATGGGGATAATCTGGGTGCTTCATCCATATTCAGATCAGCTCTCTCCCCACAGTTGATCCTCCTGGTACCAGCTAGTCTGTCCCCATAGAACCGGACAGGTCAAGAACCTCATTATAGCCATAGCAATCAAAGCCCTGCCAAACAGGAAGAATGGCTTCTCCTGAGTCAGAGCGGTTCAGCATTGCTAACTTCAGCTTTGGTTCATGATCACAAGAGAAAGGCTTAGAGGCTGGAGAAGGTGCAGGAAATTGCCTCCTCTCCTCTCTGTCTCTGGAACCTGAAGGTCCTGCTCATCAGCTGTGTGACCTCAGAAAATCTGCACAGCTTTCTTAAGCGTGTCTTCTCAAATGTCAACTGCTAGTGAATGCAAGGTAGCCACACAGGCTGGGAGGGACAAGTGCTTCATGGAGAAACCACAGCAGAGGGGACCCTGGAAAGTGCCGGGTCCATCAGAGCCATGTGACCCTAAGGTGCATCCCACTCTAGGTAGCATGCTAAAACAGACAGGAAAGCAAGGGTCACTGTGCAGCAAACACCTACATTGTTCTGGCTGTGAAGATGACAAACTGGAAACCTCACCTTCCAAGGACTCACCAGGTCTGTCATGAAGATCTGGTAGAAAAGGATGTTTTGTGAAGCTGTCTCCCTCCTCCCAGTATGGTGCTAGTGCTCATGGGCAGCACCCAACAGATTTTTATAGATTTAGTAGTAAGTTGCAGATTATTTTCATGAAGCACACACACACACACACACACACACACACACACTGGAATGTAAACCTGAGCATGCAGAAGCTGTTCGTAGGACAAAGCTTAAGACAGGGTGCAGAAAGGGGAGGTCAAGGAGGAACACAGAGCCTTAGTAACTGAAACCTTTTGGAGTGCTGGAGCCGGAAAGGGTCTGAGTCCAATACCGTGGGGTGCTGGTGGAGGGGCGCAGTCTCAAGAAGCACAGTGATCTGCGAGAGCAGCCGGGCTGGAAGACTTATCAATACAGAGCCACAGAACGGAGTGACAGTCCCACCTGCCTGCACCTGTGGAAGCCACTGCCCAAACACTGCCCTGGACATCTGGGCAGCCAGAGGATTCACCAGAGTTTCTAAGAGCGGGAAGAAGGGAATTAATGGGGTGCTAAGCCGGAAGCCTCACTTGAGCCACTTTAATGGTGTCTGTGGGTAGAGGATAAATGCTCAAATGTGGCTCTCCACATTGTACCCAGGACACTTGTCACATCCCCTGGATGTGGGGAGTCAGAACCTTTTCTGTCCCTCTGGTAACTTAGAGTCAACCTTCCCATTGGAGACATTGAAATTGAAATTGAAAGTCAGCCTGAACCTGACTTTCCCTTCTGGAAAAGGAACTGGTAGGTTTCATACAGTGAGTCTGAATAACAGGTTTTCCCCAGGAACCTGAGGCCTTGATTGTGACTTAACGGCCCCTAGCTTGACTCCCGATACATGTTCAGAGTCCCTCCATGGCCTGGTGGTCTTTTCTGTAATTCTAAGATTCCAGTTTACAGTCAGAGTTTAGCTTCCATCCAGAGAATGTTCACTCATCAGGGATAGGCAGGGGAATAAGGATGGGTGGACCTACATCTGGCTCCACTTTCCCTGGTGAGCCACTCCAGCTGTGACTACTGGCGGGTCAACTGTGTACCCCAGGTTCAGAGGCTTCAATCCGCATCTGACAGCTCTGGAAGGGCAGTGCCATCCTCACTGGGTCGAAGTTGGACCGTCAGAGAGATCACAGCTTCTTGGAGCCCTGGCAGAAATTACTTGCTGACCTTTTCCGCACTGTCTGCCATCCTGGCTCACATGCCCTCCTTCCTGTCTGCAGAGCTAGCGATGCCACACTCCCTGACCCTCTTGCTATGGCCCCTGCTCCTGGCCACAGTTGGCGAAGCTTCTCAACACTGAAGCTGCGGGAACTTTGGTCAGCTTCCTTTCCCACATCAGCTTCCGCAACCTTCGTCATACTGTGAAATCACCTGGCACCTGGCTCCCCGGCTCCCAGGATTAGAGTGCTGACGTCTCTGGGAGCCAGCAGTCAGCATCCTCCACTGTTTCCCTTGCTCCCGTTTCCTTCTCTATGAAACGGGGACAGTCAGGCCCCTCTGAGTTTTGGAGTGAAAACCAACGGGGTGCTGATCACAAACACATCCTATTAGTTGCTTTTCTGTTCCCGTCCCATGACCAAGAAGATTTACAGAACAGTTTATTTGGGCTATGGTTCTAGAGTGTTAAGAGTCCACACTGGTGGAGTGGAGGCCTGGTGGTAGGGGCAGGAAGTTGAGGTCTCTCATCACGAACTGCAAGCATCAAGCACTGGGGATGGAGAAAGCTCGGGAACCTCAAAAGCCAACTCCAGTGCTCGGGAACCTCAAAAGCCAACTCCAGTGCTCGGCAACCTCAAAAGCCAACTCCAGTGATGTGTGTCCTCCAGTATGGCCACGTCTCCTAAATCCACCCAAACAGCACCACCAACTAGAAACCACATGTTCCAATGCCCGAGACTACAGCAGGGGCATTCTCATTCAAACCATCACACACAGGGTTTTGGGCCATGCTTGAACTCAGGGGCAAAGAGTGCATCTATAAGTAAATCCCCAGGAGACAGAGGTGCACAGTGCAGATTGGGACCTAGAGGGGATGAGGACCTCACATTGGGGTTGAGGATCTAGCTGTCTGGACTCTCAACTCTTGTCACAACTCGCTGTAGAGTCAGAGCTGCCCAGCGTTCACTGATCTGAAGGCTGAGGTGATAATGGGGGATAACCTGGCACTCTCAAGTTCTGTTAGTGAGAGGACGCCCCATTCCCATGGGCACAAAGAATGTCTGACCAATTAGTTCTGGTTTTAAAAATCATAGCCACAGCCGACTGAGCTGGGCCTTCATAGGATTGATTGGTTGCTCCCCAAACAATGAAGTCATTAGAATACCTTTATTGATTTCCCTCGATTAAGGGTGTGTCTAGAACAGAGACTACTCACTTTCTTTGGTGAAATGACCTGAGCACGTGGCTCACCTCTGAGAAGAAAGAGTGGTATAGAAACTCCCCTGGAGTGTTGATCAATGAGCTGGAATGAGCAGGTCCCTGCCAGAGCCCAGCCCAAGACCCTGGCCTGGAGTCAGGAGCTTTTGGATTCGGCCACGGCTTAAACATAGCCTTAGCCTCTCCTGTGCCACTGTGAGCCAGGCTTGAGCAGCCTTGTTCTCCACCCTGCAGAGAGACAAACCTTGTGACAGAGCCCAGCTCCCCAACCCATCACCAAGATAAATTCCACCGTAACTAAAGCCTGTACAGAGGGCTTGGCTTAACTCTCCATTCTGTACCCAGGAGTAGGTCATCTTCATCTTCATGTGCTCCCCCCATCCCCAAGGTCTGAAACGAAAAGAGAGAAGCCACGCCATATCCTTGTTGGGGAGGGGCAGGTATTCTAGAAATTTCCTTGAAACACATCATCTATTTTCAATAAGGATGCGCTGTCTATAGGCCAGTGCCACTACTTGGGTCTCCAGCTCCCCCAGGTGGGCAGAAGTTGGAGACTGCCCTTGCCTGGTGATGCCAGGGATGGGCCCTTCAGCAGGGATACTAGGGCCTGCGAGAGGACAGTGTGTGGAGTCCCAGGGCACTGTGGCTTGCTGACTCTACAGTGTCAGATGCCATGGAATAGAGTCTTCTACCCTGTGTGCATATGTTTAAGAGGTGGTGGGAGCGAGGCAGGGATATGGTGTATGGCAGAAGCCCGGGAAAAGCCCAAGTCCATCAGGGAAGGCACCCAGAGAGGCCCAGGATCTCAGCAGCACTGAATGAATGCCAAGCAAAGCCCTGGAGAGTTCTACCAAGGTGAACACCATTGCAGTAGGAAGGAGCTCTGGGAAATTTTGGTCTTTCTTAAGGATGCACCCCAGACAGGTCCCCACAAAGGAAGTCAGAGTGGCCGGAATCCTTAGTACATGGTGGCGTCTGGTGATTTCTTGCAGCACCTAAGCTAATGTTTTCAAGCCGCTTTCGAGGCTGGAATTACTGCCCCCCTCACATGTAGTTCTAGGAGGCTGTGACATTGACACATGCATCCTGCTTTCCCGGAGTCCACCTGCTGGGTGACTGCAGATGCTCCCTTCAAAGCGGCCGCTCCTTGCTTTTCCTAAAGGGATGAGAGTTCGAGCTAGAATGTAGACCTCGGCTGGGCAGGAGGGGCAGGGTCCGTCTGCCCTTCTGCCCTTGGCCTCACCATGAGACCAGCTCCAGACTGAACCTGCTGACCCTAAGCAGAGGACTGGGGGGTGAAGACGGCCAGCCTGGCCCAGTGAACCCCAACTGTGCACAGACTTGTCAGCAGAGAACTGTTCAAGAGGCTGGGGTGGTGGCTCACACCTGCCATCCTAGCACTTGGGGGGCTGTACTACACCGAGTAACTCTTAATAAAACCTCTTATCTCAAAGGACAATCTGTCTCAGTGTCTCCCTTGAACCTCAAACTCAGACACTGGCTTCCATACTTAGCAATGGCCTAAGTGTGAAATTCTAAACTGTGTATCTTTAAACATAATTTAAAAAAACCACTTAGCACAAAGAGCTTGGTGAGCGTTAGCAGTGACCGGGTGGCTAGCCGAGTGCGGAGTACCCCATATGCTCTCCTACAAGGAGCGACTGTTTGTGAGCACCCCATATGCACTGCCTGCTCTGCTCACTTCTCAGAGGAAGGGGGGCTTATTCACACTGGCGGGCAGAAGGCCAGGACCACTGTGGTAAGAGAATGATGTCTGAGTTAGAGGTCTCTGGGCAGTGTTTAGTTACAGTCCCCTTACTGTGGGAAACTGAGGCTCAGAGGCAACCCAAGGTAACTCTGTAATCTGGTAATTGATTTTGGAAAGGTGAACGTGGACCCTGGCTCCTTTCTATTCTACCACAGACAGACACATCCCATGTCATCCAATCACGGATGGTGGAGACTAGCCCCCAAAGGCATAGGAAGATGGTTTTAGGAACTCTGAGCACATCTCAAGCCATGTGATCAAGACATCAACCACATGTCTTGATCACACAAACACACACACAGACACATGCGCGCACACATTTGTGCACACACAGATTGACAGACAGACACACATGCATGCGTGGCAGATTCTGCTTGTGGGTGTCTCTGACGAACGACAATGACGAATCAACTCCCAGCTTACATCCTACGTCCTTCTCCTTTTAAAAAAGTAAGTTGCTGCATGGAATCTTTAGCTTGGGGTAGGGTTAATTAAAAGAAAAAAAATACATATTAAAAGGCCAATTTGATTGCTGCTGTAACATCAGTGAGGCCATGAATAATTGATTGAACATCTATGTTAATTGCTTCCTGAATTCGTGATTTCGCTGCTGAATATCGAAGAGTAATTTTGAAATTAGTAATGATTTCCTTGCACCTGCGTGGCCCAGCTTGGCTTGAAGAATACCATCCCATGGGTTTCAAAATCACCTCTGCTCCATATCTATCCCCCTGCTCCTGACAGCTGGCTCCATTCCCCCTTGGCTAGGGTCTCTCAGGGTTTTCTGTGTCAAACACCCCAGAGCTTGTAGGAACGTATGCTCCTGCCTCTACCCACACCCTGATCTGGCAGGCCCAGGTGCCTAGCTCCACACTCCAAGGCCAATACCTCCTACTCCATGGGTTTCACGTTATTGTGTCATGGCTGGGATGGGTTCCAGTCCTAGGCAGACTGTTCCTCTAGGCTGTTCTAGAGCACACGTCACCTAAACAAATCCGTTACTTTCCTCTGCACACTGCCAGTCCAGCAAACATGGCCTCGGCCTGACCTTCTGTGCTCAGAGCGATTCCTCCTCAAATAGCCCCCAAGAGCCTCATTTGTCAGCTCCAATTCTTAACTCTACCGAGGGTCCTTTCTGTGACTTTCAAATGTTACTTTCCAAGAGCTCTTCATGTACGCACAAGGGGCCTCTTACTGCTCTGCTGTTTCCTGGATGGAGCAGCGCTCAGAGATATTAGCTAATTACCCTGGCATTTAGAACTTAGCGCTTTGCATCTTGCACGGGCTCTATTTTCTCCTAGTTTCTGTTTTCATCCGTTTTGGTCCCCATGTCTCTCAGACAAGGGCACAGGCTTCTGCTAAGCCTGCATGCCACCTAGCTTTGCAAGATCTTGCCACTATTGGTTGCTAGACTTCTGCTGGATGGGGTGCAGCTCTGCCTTGGGTGGCCCTGGCAGTGACCATGGGTGTTTCTTTAGGTCTTCCTAGGGATCTCTACCTGGCCACCTCTCACCCTACCTTAGAACACATTGGGTAAGGTTTTCCTTATGACGACCTCTCCTGATCTCTCTGCATCTGAATCTATGTGCTTTGAATAATGCAAAGCTTATGGTTAAATGGCAAAGAGGTGGGGAGGGGAAAGTGGATCACCAGGGATCAGAGAGGATTGACCTGTTGGGTGGTCCAAGGAGGAGAGGGGCTGGGGTGGGATTCTCAGGCTTGCCTGGCTCTCTGGCTATGGGGTGGGGAGAACCAACCCATAGTTAGGCTATATGCAGTCCTCCAGGCATCAAGTCCTAAATAAATCCTCCATGGAGTCATCTGCTCCGGGGTTGCTGCTTGAGATCACAGTGAACTGATTGTCCCTGGAAGGACCCTGGAAAGAGGGGATAGAATGGGGTTGGAGAATCTTTTAGGATCAAGTGCCAGGTAAAGCTACCTATTCTACCATGACAAACCTGAAGCTGGCATGACAAAAAAAAAGGGAGACTAGTGAAGCTATGGCTGGAAAGATCCCTGAGAAGAGTGGCCGGCATGGAGCCCATTCCAGACAGGATTCATGAGGCAGCTGGGGCTTGAACACATGCAGGTGCCTGAGGCATGTATAGGTTATGGTAGCTCAGAACAAACACAGCATCTATACATATATGTGCAAGGCAGAAGTCAAAAGGAGCACATGTAGTCACTGGAGAAATAGAGGCAGGGACATAAGGACAGGCCCCAGGAAAGCAGGCAGAGGAAGAGGGACTGCCGTAGTAGAGTCTCTCAGTGGGAAGTCTTTCTGTTTGGCTAGGTTGAGGGGCTGCAGATCATGGCTAGGTCTCCAGAGGGGCCTGAGGCCTTCGGCTACCCTCCTAGAGTCAAGACGGTGGAGGCATGGCAGGGCGGGGAATTGCTTAGTCTAGAGTCTTCCCCTGGGCTCTGTCTTCCCAGCTGCTGGGCTGAGCATGGCACTAAAGGCTGCAGAGCCTTTAGGAGATGGGGCCTGGCTGGTGGAAGCGGGTCCCCGGGGGTGTGCCTTTGAAGTTCCACCCACTCCTGGTCCCAGTCTGGTTTCCTCTGCTTCCTCCCTGCAGCCTTGTGAACCAGCTATGCCTCTTGCTTCTGCCACTGGAGTCATGGCCTCCACTTGCAGCCCCTTCCTTGCTGTATTGATGACCCCTGAGCTAGAACTGTGAGCCCTAAATACCTTCTTCACGTGTGTGTGACTGTGTGCTTGGTATGCATGTAAGTGAGCTATCACCCCAGCTCCCCTTCCTACTTAGCCAATTCTTTGTGTTGTTGTTGTTTTTTTTTTTTTTTTTTTTTTTTGAGACAGGATGTAGACCAGGTTAGCCTCGAAGTCACTGTGTAGCCAGGATGACGTTGAATTCCTAGTTTTCCAGTTTCTTCCTCTTGAGTGCTGGGATTACAAGCATGTGCCACCACACAACGTGACCCAGTACCTTTTCTCCCTCAGCTTCTTTCAGCCATTAGTTAGAGTGACAGAGACATGGGTGCTGCTCACACAAGAAGGGAGCTCTGAGCACTAGGTAACCTGTATGACCACAGGCCAGCTGCAGCCGTGTCTGCTGGGAGCCTTTTTGGAATCTGGACCTCCAGACACTGCCCACCAAGTTGGGTGTTTATAGAACAGACCCGTACAGGAATCAGATGCACGGGAGAGCATTGGGTGGGGTGGCCAGGGTGGCGGGTGGCAATCCTACCGTCATGCCATGAAAACCCAAGAGATGCCCAGGGTCCCCAGACAACAGCCTGCTTCTTCTCTTTGGGTCACGGGTAATTAAATTACAAGACTGTGGGGTGGGGGGAGCTGAACAAGGCCCCTGGTGCAACACTGGGCACAGTGAACAGCAGGTCTCAGTTGTTGATTTCTCTTGTCTCCTGTCCCAGTCTAAATCCCCTGGGTGCAGCTAAAGGACCCAGGGCTAGGGAAGCCTGAGCCTGGGCCAAAATCAGGTCTGTGTCCCCCAGGGCTCTGGTTCTTCCTTGCACCTCTGACCCCAGAACATGCTGTTTCTCTAGGGAACTTCTTCAGACTTGGGCACTCCGAGAGGACCCTGTCTGTGCAGTGTCTGCTCTGATAGCTAAGAAAGAATGGCAGGCCCACAGACGTGTACTGCCAGGTAAGGGCAGGATGGACCTGTGAGCCTGGGCCTCCCTTCTGATACTGCGCCCTGAACCGAGAGCCTCTCATAAATTCCAACCTTCCACTGTCCACTTCATGCTCTGGTGAGACTCATAGATTGTATCCTGATCTCTGCTCCTTCCATGGTTACAACAGTGCTGGGATCCAGAATTCCTAGGTTTGAGCCTACGCTATCATCAGAAGCTGTGTGATCTAGGGTGAAGTGCACAGACTCTCTGAGCCCCTTTTTTGACTACTGTGGAACGAGTACTATCACACACCTGCCAGAGTGGCTAAACTGAAAATGATCCTTTCTGCCAAGTCTGAAGGGGGTGGGACAACAAACGGCCCACGAATCCGACTTAAGAAAGAACAAGGAAAAATATGTCCGCATCCAGACTTGTGCTGAAGGTGCTGAAAACCACAGAGTGGTTCCCTGACAGGCCCCTGGGGTACTGCCAGCCCTTCCACTTATGATCAGGCTTCCTAGGGCACTGGGATCTGTGCTTCTTTCCTGTGATCCCAGCATACAACACAGGATATGGCACGCTGCATTGCTCAGCACATGTGTGTCACAGAGGAAGTCACCAATTGCGTTGCAGAATTGTGTTGTGGCAGCTGTTATGGCTGCCCACAACTGGGGACCCAGGAATTGCAGGTGGACACTCTGAATATGACGTTTGTGGGCCACAAAAGACTGCCAATAAGGATATACCTAGGAGATTCTTCTCTGGCTTTGCCAGGAATCAAAATATTGCTTCAAATGACCCATGTTCCTCATTATATAGG
Source organism: Alexandromys fortis (assembly GCF_014885135.2). Classification (NCBI taxonomy): domain Eukaryota; kingdom Metazoa; phylum Chordata; class Mammalia; order Rodentia; family Cricetidae; genus Alexandromys; species Alexandromys fortis. The sequence continues at coordinate 3,716,827 of NW_026067943.1, forward strand.
GAAATGCAGGCAGGATTGATTGAAGTCTTTGCTGTGACCAAAATGCCACTAAAACTTTCCACCATCGGAATCTGGCCAAGTCATTGAACTTTGGCCCTAGACTTCCGGAGCTCTGAAACGGGGAAGGTGTACAGGACTGCGTGCTGGGAAAGGCTTTGATATTTGCAGAGCCAGCACAGAGCAGTTCTGGGGAGGGGTTTGCAGGGTAAATACTGAGCGACCTCAGCAAGTATCAGCTCCAACTTTTTCACCCCAAATGAATCACACGTTGCTCGGAATTCGCTGGGCGCACGATGTGGCTAATTTAAACAGTGCGGCGGCAGGCGAACCCGAGCGGCCTCTCAATGCGCACAAACCTTATTTTTAACAAGACATACTTTGGCGCTTGCAAGAACATTTAAAAATACCTTCTCCATTCTGAGGCAGCCGTGTGCCGTCCAGGGGGAGGAATCCTCAGTTTGAGGTCACTGCTTTCTCTAAGACTGGGACTTGAGTGTTTTGACCAGAGCCGGTGCAGAGGCTGCCGTGAGCTTCCAGAGCCAGGAAGCAGACAGACTGCAGGTATGGACCCAGAGCCAAGATCGACAGCCACCACTCTGTCTTGTCCTCTTCACAGAGGGGTCTCAGGAGGGATTGGGTACCTCTGTCGGCCACCACACAGGGACATCATTTCTGGCCTGGGCTGGGAACATAGGGCGAGCATGATGGAAGGGTCATCGCTCCCAGGGCACACGTCCCGGCCAGGAGACAATAAACGTGGATTGAATACGTGAGCTGCTTGTTCTGAGATCACTGCTCAGGTTTTGTGCACTTTGCAAAAATGAATGCAAGTGGGAGAGAGGGCCTCACAGCCGAGGTGGACTGGGAAAAAGCAGCCTCGGATTTGATGGAGGAACGGGGTACATGAGCCAGCCATACAAATTTGGGGAGCATGCTGGTGATGGGAGGAACAGCAATCGCAAAGTCTCAGAAGGTGGCAGAGCCTGGTGACTCCTAGAAAGGCTTGTGGGGTGCAGTGTGACAGAAGAGGACCAGGCTGAGACGTGGTGAGAGAAAGAGGCATGGCCCACCATACAAGCCAGACCCATGTTCTGGGTGGCCTTTGTGGTGGTATGGGGGCAGAGGCACAAGGAACACAGAGGACACTAGGTGACCCAGGTGTGCTGGCACCACCCATATACTGTTTCACGGGAATGGTGTCCCTCAGACGGCTGGAGCTGGTGTCTAGCCCTGGAGCTATGCTTACCCTGCCTGCAGCAGGTGCTCAGTAAGTGTGCAGTGACTGCATATAAGGCCCAACAGCTGCACCTTCCTCTAGCAGACATCTGGGGACACTGGCTTCAGCTGGCACTGCAGATCCAGGGATGGGCAGAGTCAGGGTCCTCGTTCCCAGTGCCGCACCCAGCAAGCTCACGTCTTCACACACCAAGTACCTGCTGCTTGCGCTTCCCTCCTTCCCCATGGCTCTCTTGCATTTACTCTCAAACCCAGCCGGCTGAACACTGGGCTAAAAAGTGCACCCAGTGTGGCAGACACCCAAGGTCCTTGCAAGCTGGCTCAGTATTTGCCTCAACAGGACTGGGAGGGTTGCTTTTGGGGCAGTACTTCGAGCGTTAAAGACATGATAACCAAAGAAGGATTTCTAATGAAGGGTTTCTCTCGGGACTTTCCATAACATTCAGCCAGGTGTCTGGGGAGCCCTTGACCTTCCTGGCAATAGATCCAAACAATGCACAGGAAAGCCAAAGCCTGCTTAGCAGTTCATGGTGAGAATCTTGGCATTGGGGGTACCCTAGTCACACCCCACATTTCACTTTGGCATTTGGTATCCCAAGTGACCGACTCCAAGCAACATACCCTCCTGTCAGTGGCCGTTTAAGTCTGTGCTCTTGTTCACTCAAGGTGCTTCCTAACATCCCCATGATGGGAAAAGAAATGGGGCCCTATTAATAGTCAAGAAAGCAGATTATGGAGGGGACTGCCTGAAGGGAAAAGTGAAGAGTTATATGGGACTAGAGGACATTGTACAGGGCAGGGACCCAGATCACCAACGAGGCCTTGCCAGACACAGGCTGGAGACCACGGTGCCACCTCGTTCAAAGACAACCTTGCAGGATGTTTCAGTCTGCCACTGCTGGCCATGTGCCTGCTGCCTGCTGAGCTCTGGGAACACGGTGGCAAGATAGACAGGTGCAGCTACTGCCCTCTGCAAGGGGCAATGTGAACAGGTAGAGGCTGTGAAGCCATAAGATCTAACTAGGCAGGGAACTCTCAGCTGGAACTACTGCGCAAAACTGGGCCTGTGTGGGTGGAGACTGGAAAGGGCCAAGACGGCCCAGGGAGCTGGAGAGGGCAAAGGATTTGAGGGAGAGATACAAGATAGCTGGGGGTGGAATGAGGATAGGCAGGGGATGTGGTTACTGCTGTCTGATGTCAGGAATGGGTATATGTGCCCAGGTCATCCCTGGACCATGAGGTTGGAATTCAGGTTGCTTTCTTGTTACTTCTGAGTCCACATGGGCATTCAAGCCCTTAGAGGTTGGGGCATGCTGAGCTCTCTAGGTGGTGCAGGAAATACTTCTGTTTGTGTGTTGCTTTCATTGGTAAATAAATAAAGAAACCACCTTGGCCTAGTTGATAGGGCAGAATTTAGGTAGGCAGAGAAAACAGAACTGAATGCTGGGAGGAAGAAGGGCAGAGTCAGAGAAGCCATGTATCTTCCACCTGTTAGAATCTCCGGTAAGCCACTGCCACATGGCAATACACAGATTAAGGGAAATGGGTTAAACTAATGTGTAAGAGTTAGCCAATAAGAAGTTAGAGCTACTTGGATTGGGAGGATCAACATAGTAAAAATGGCAATTCTACCAAAGGCAATTTATAGATTCAGTGCAATCCCCATCAAGGTCCCATCAAAATTCTTCACAGATCTTGAGAGGGCAATAATCAACTTTATATGGAAAAACAAAAAATCCAGGATAGCCAAAACAATCTTATACAATAAAGGAACTTCTGGAAGCATTACCATCCCTGACTTCAAACTCTATTACAGAGCTACAGTAATGAAAACAGTGTGGTATTGGCATAAAAACAGAGAAGTCAACCAATGAAATCGTATAGAAGACCCGGATTTTAACCCACAAACCTATGAACACCTGATTTTTGATAAAGGAGCTAAAAGTATACAATGGAAGAAAGAAAGCATCTTCAACAAATGGTGCTGGCACAACTGGATGTCAACCTGTAGAAGAATGAAAATAGACCCATATCTATCACCATGCACAAAACTCAAGTCCAAATGGATCAAAGACCTCAATATCAGTCTGAACACACTGAACCTGATAGAAGAGAAAGTGGGAAGTACCCTACAACAGATGGGCACAGGCGATCGCTTCCTATGTATAACCCCAGCAGCACAGACATTAAGGGCAACATTGAATAAATGGGACCTACTGAAACTGAGAAGCTTCTGCAAAGCAAAGGACACTGTCACTAAGACAAAAAGGCAACCCACTGACTGGGAGAAGATCTTCACCACCCCCGCAACAGACAAAGGTCTGATCTCCAAAATATATAAAGAACTCAAGAAACTAGACGTTAAAATGCTAATTAACCCAATTAAAAAATGGGGCACTGACCTGAACAGAGAATTCTCAACAGATGAAATTCAAATGGCTAAAAGACACTTAAGGATATGCTCAACCTCCTTAGCGATCAGGGAAATGCAAATCAAAACAACTTTGAGATATCATCTTACACCTGTCAGAATGGCTAAAATCAAAAACACCAATGATATCCTTTGCTGGAGAGGTTGTGGAGAAAGGGGTACCCTCATCCATTGCTGGTGGGAATGCAAACTTGTGCAACCACTTTGGAAAGCAGTGTGGCGGTTTCTCAGGAAATTCGGGATCAACCTACCCCTGGACCCAGCAATGCCACTCTTGGGAATATACCCAAGAGAGGCCCGATCATATGACAGGGGCATTTGTTCAACTATGTTCATAGCAGCATTATTTGTAATAGCCAGAACCTGGAAACAACCTAGATGTCCTTCAATGGAAGAATGGATGAAGAAAGTGTGGAATATATACACATTAGAATACTACTCAGCGGTAAAAAACAATGACTTCTCGAATTTTGCATGCAAATGGATGGAAATAGAACACACTATCCTGAGTGAGGTAACCCAGACCCAAAAAGATGAACTTGGGATGTACTCACTCATAATTGGTTTCTAGAGATAAATAAAGGTCAGTGAGTCTATAATTTGATCTCCTAAAGAAGCTAAATAAGAAGGTGATCCCAAAGAAAAACATATAGCTATCCTCCTGATTATGGGAAGTAGACAAGATTGCCGGGCAAAAAATGGGATCTTGGGGGGGGGGGGGGAGGGAGGTAAGGGGAGATGGGGAGAGAAAAGTGAGAAGGGGAGGTTGGGGGGAACTTGGGAAACGGGATGTTTGGGATAAAGGAAGGTCGGATAGGGGAGCAGGGAAGCACACATCTTAATTAAGGGAGCCATCTTAGGGTTGGCAAGAGATTTGGTGCTCCCAGGTGCCCAGGGCGATGTCCCCAGTTAGTTCCTGGGGCAGCTGAGGACAGAGAACCTGAAATGACCCTATCCTATAGCCATACTGATGAATATCTTGCATATCACCATAGAACCTTCATCTGGAGATGGATGGAGATAGAGACAGAGACCCACACTGGAGCACCGGACTGAGCTCCCAATGTCCCAAGGAGGAGCAGAAGGAGGGAAAATATGAGCAAAGAAGTCAGGACCACGAGGGGTGCACCCACCCACGGAGACAGTGGGGCTGATCTATTGGGAGCTCACCAAGGCCAGCTGGACTGTGACTGAAAAAGCATGGGATAAAACCAGACTCTCTGAATATGGCGGACAATGAGGGCTGCTGAGAAGCCAAGGACAATGGCACTGGGTTATGATCCTACTTCATGTTCTGGCTTTGTGGGAGCCTAGCCAGTTTGGATGTTCACCTTCCTAGACCAGGATGGAGGGGGGAGGACTTTGGATTTTCCACAGGTCAGGGAACCCTGACTGCCCCTCAGACTGGAGAGGGAGGGGGAGAGGAGTGGGGGGAGGGGGAGAGGAGTGGGATGAGGGGGAGGGAAATGGGAGGCTGGGAGGAGGCAGAAATTTTTTTTTCTTTCAATAAAAAAAAATAATAAAAAGAAGTTAGAGCTAATGGCCAAGCAGTGTTTTAATTAATACAGTTTCTGTAATGGATATTTTGGGTATAAGCTAGCTGGGCAGCTAGAACAAACAAGTGGCCCTCTCCTCTACACCACCTAGGTGCTTCCTAACCACCACGGGGCTGTGACATGGACTACCTGCATGGACTCGGGAAGGACAGGCTATGTTTCACCTCACTGTGCAGAGTCAGGCTGGTCACTCTCCAGACACAGGCCATTTGTCGGCAGCTGAGAGTCGCAGGGTGGCTGCTCCGTCTCTGTTGAACCTCTGCACGCCCTGCCCCTGCCTTACCTCACTGTAGTCTCTCCACAGTGTGACCAGATGGACACTAAAAGAGTTCCCGAAGTGACAGGATTCCTCCCTCTCCCTATGCAAATGGCCACCACCTTCCCCAACCCCCTCCCCTAGGTCTCTCAGCCACTGCGTCTAAACTGCTAGCAAGTCTTGCTGGTGTTAGCCCCTTGCAGATTTTGAATCCAAACCCTATGGGGTCCAGATGCCATTGTCTCCCATTCTCTAGGGCTTGCACACTTGTCTGGCTGTGGCCTGGCCCCCAGGGGATCCTCTCTCTGACCTGGAACGCTCATGGTCTACCTTCCGCAGCCTCTCTAGTGTCGTCTAGTGAAGTCACACTACCTGCCTTCTTTCTGTTTTGTGAAGAGGCAGCCTCACTCCTGCCATAGGCGTTTGCATACACTCCCTACCCCTGGGCCCGCACCCCTCAGGTATCTCTTCCTCTTGTGTTGCAGAACTCAGCCTGCCCTCTTCAGCCTAACGCCACAGTCTCTGTCCTATTCCTTTGAGACAAGTTCTCTCACTGAAGCTGAGTTAGACTGGTGGCCAGCAAGCCCCAGAGATCTTCCAGTCTCTGTTCTTCATGGTGCTGAGGTTACATATGCTCCACCACATCTTTCTTTTTATGTGGGTGCTGGGATCAGAACTCAGGTCTTCATCCTTGCACAGCAATGCTTTTACCCACCGAGCCATCTCTCTGACCCTCTTTCTTCTTCCCTCTCTGTGTCTCTCACTTCTACAAGTCTCCATCTGCCTAGTACCATGCCTGGCACACAGGCAAGTAGCCAGTCCACACTGGTGAAGTGAATGAGTATCATCTCATGTGTAAGCTTGCAGATAGTATCAGTGTACATTTTTGTGTCTTCCTAATATTATTATGATTTGCTTCCCCTAGGTAAAAGCTTTGATACAATAGTAGGATATTAAAAAGAATTTATTTTATGTGTATGAGTGCTTGCCTGAATGTATGTTTGTATACTATGTGGTGTATGCACAGAAGAGGGTGTCAGGTCGGTCCCCTAGAACTGGAGTTACAGTCATTGTGAGCTGCCATGTGGGTACTGAGACTCAAATTCAGGTCCTCAGGAAGAACAGCCAGTGCCCTTAACCATGGAGCCAACTCTCCAGCCCCAGTAGCAGGGCAATTAAAAACAGCAGCCTAAGCATTAACAGAGAAGACCAGAAGCCGCATTAACCCCATGTAGGAGGATGCATCCGGGCCCCAACCCTCCAGACCTCACTCATCCACAGATGCAGATGGACCAGCCAATCATTCACTGAATGATCAGTGGTCATGTGTCCACTGTCTTCTAGCTACGGCACCCAGCACAGCTCCTGACTGAGATGCAAGGCTAAAGTAGGTTTTTCGGCTGTGACAAGAATGTGTTTGGGACTGCACAGCTCATTGATCTGGGGCAGTCCCATGCATGGTGCCCTAGTTTGCTTTCTATTGCTGTGATAAAACACTGATCAAAAGTGATTTGGGGAACAAAGAGTTTATTTTGCTTACAACTCCATGTTACAGTCTGTGAAGGGAAATCAAGGCAGGCTCTCAAGGCAGGAATTGAAGCAGACACCATGGAGGAACACTGCGTAATGCGGTAATTTCCAGCCTGGGTTGCAACCCCTTTGGAAGGTTGGATGATCCTTTCACAAGCGTGGCATATCAGATATCTTGCATTTCAGAAATTTACATGCAATTCATAACAGTCGCAAAATTACATTTGTGAAGTAGCAATAAAATAATTTCATGGTTTGGGGGCTACAACATGAACTGTATAAAGGGGTCACAGCATGAGGAAGGTTGAGAACCACTGACTTAATGGCTTGCTCCTCATAGCTTGCTGGGTCTGCTTTTTAATACCACTTAGGGCCACCCGCCCAATGGTAACATTCCTCACAGTGGGTTGGGCCCTTACACGTCAATCACCAATCAAGAAAATGCCCCCACATACTTTCTGACAGGTTGGTCTGATGGCTGCATTCTTCCATTGAGATTACCCCTTCCCACATGGCTCTAGTTTGGGTAAAGCTGACCAAATAACAACAACAAAAACCACAAAACAGCAACCAACCAACCAACAAAACCCAAACAAACCAATCAGCGCCATCGTGTGTCTGTCCACAGGACGCAAGGCGTATTGCGCTCGCCACATGACTGATAACATCTCTAACACTGCCCAGTGTCCTAAGGGATGGGAAACAGAAATTACCTCACAGAACCCACTGGTCTAAAAGAGAAAATGGATGATGTTGCAAAAGGACACCACAGCTCATCATCTCAAGTGCCCAACTCCCGCTCACCGCCTGCCATGACCTGTATGACTCAGGGATTGACCTAACTGGGGTGGCGGGGAGTGAAACACCCACAGATACACGTGCACAAATCTGAGGTCAAGTAGAACTCAAGCTCGAATGGAGATGTCCCAGCAGCAGTTCAGAAACCCAGATAATTTCAGGGAGGTAGGTTATTATAAACAGTCGAAGGGGAAGGGTTAGCTAATCTGAGCAGCAGGTCTCTGCAGCGGGGCTGTCTTGGGCTGTAACCATCCAGGAGGTAGGAGGCTGCTGTGGACATTTTCTGCCCACATTGTCAACGTCTGCACATGGACTAGCTTTCGCCAGTTCCTGGTGCTTGACCTAGGGAAGGTTTTTTTGCCATTCCCATTGGTCTGAGGCACTGGAGTCCCTGACATGGCTGGCTCGTGTCAACAACATACATTCATTCAGCATTTCCTCTGTTCCTCACATGCTACTATGTGTGACACGTTCTGGTGTTCTGCAGTGACTCCAGTGGTCCCATAAGTGGAGACTGAGGAGTGGACACAACTATTTTGACATCAGTCGCCAGGGAATCTGACAGGCTCCTCTGCTCTCCTCCATGCCAACATAGCCCAGCCTGAACCCCCAGCATCCCCATGAGCTCTAGAGTGCAAGATTTCAGGCATGTCCTTCCCTCCCCCTTACAGGGCTTCCCAGGGGCTCCCCTGCTATGAGAATGGTAGGCATTATTGTTTGACTCTCCAGCATTATCTCAATGGGAAGGAGCTGTCTCCACAGTGACCAGGGAATGTGAAGGGTGATGGACTTGTTTATACCTTAGGGACATGGTTACACTCATGCATACTTGTCAAAACTCACAGAACTGTACACTAAAAAGATGAATTTTGCCACATGATAAGAAAGAAAAGGCTGGAGAGATGGTTAAGAGCAATTGCCGCTCTTCCAGATGACCTGGGTTTGATTCCTAGCAACCACATGGCAGCTCACAACCATTTATAACCCTTGTTCCAGAGGATCCAATGCCTCCTTCAGGCCTCTCTGGGCACCAGGCATGCATGTGGTACATAAACACATATATAGGCAAAACACTCACACACACAAATACAATAAATCTGAAATATAAAAAAAGAAATACATATGATTTGGAAATGCTTTCTGGTGTCTGCTGGGCTGGCTGAGGACTGCAGCCCCATCATCTCCTGTTGTACTGGCTGCTCAGAGCAGTGGGCCTTGCTTCCCTGCACCGCCAAGAAGAAGGTGGAACAGCTCCTAGGGCTTCTCAGCACCTTGTTTGTGTGGGAGATTCCTAGTGGTTACCAGGTTGTGGGTACCCCAGGTTTGTGAGTTCTCCTGCTCACAGCTCCAGGCACCTCTCCCCTATAACCACAGCCCCTTCAGGGAGGGAGGTGACTAAATCTATACCACTCATGAGCTGTATTTTAGTGTCAGAAGTGGGAAACAGCTCCCAAAGACCAGCTAGCTCCTGCGGTTCATGGCCTTCCAATCCCAATACACTACAGTTCATAGAGCAGTGATCCCGGCAACAGGGCTGTCCTGTGGAGGGATGGGGGTGTCTGAATGTCCAGCACTGGCAGGTGAGGTGGGAGTGTGTTGAGATAAGAGGTTTCAGTCATTCATCCAAGCTGGGCACCTACACCTGTGGCCAGCCTAGCGCTGCCTCTAGTTAGTCCCTCACTGTGCTTGAAAATGCTTGAGATTTGATGTTGAGGGTTGGAGAGATGACTTAGTATAAAATGTGTTACATTTATTTTTGCTGTGGCATATTTGTTTAGTGATGTAAAGATGTGTTGCATTTGTTTAACTCTGTAAAGCTGTGTTACTCTGCTTGCCTGGTACAGTACACCTGATTGGTCTAATAAAGAGCTGAATGGCCAATAGCTAGGCAGGAGAGAGAAACAGGTGGGGCTGCTAGGCATAGAGAATAAATAGGAGAGAAACGAAAAGAAAAGAAGAAGAAGGAGGAGAAGAAGAAGAAGAAGAAGAAGAAGAAGAAGAAGAAGAAGAAGAAGAAGAAGAAGAAGAAGAAGAAGAAAGGGGGAGTGTGAGAGAGAGGTGGAGGAGGATGCCAGGGATCAGCCACCAAGCCATATAGTCAGATATAGAGTAAGAAGTAAAGAGAGGAATATAGAATAGGGAAAGGCAAAAGCCCACTAGGATAATTTAAGTTAATAAAAGTTGACTAGAAACAAGCTAAGCTAAGGCTGGAGTAAATCTCCATGTATCTATTTGGGAGCTGAGTGGTGGGCCCCCAGAGAACACAAGTAAAAATGATTAAACTACAACTTAGTGAAGCACTTGTGAAAGCCCAAGGCCCTGAAGTTGAGCTACAGAACTCATGTGAAGACTCAGGCATGGTGGCACACGCTGCAATCCCAGCACCAAAGAGTTTGGGGAAGGTGCACCCTTGGGACTCACTGGCCAGCTGGCTTGTTCCAGGCCAGTGAGAAACCTCATCTTACAAATAAACAAACAACAAACCCCAGAACGGACAGCCACTGAAGAATGACACCTGAGGTTATCCTCGGACTTCCTCACATAGATGCATGTACACCTGGCATGTGCACACATGCACGCAAACACACACGTATCCATGCATGCCAGTGTTGAAACCATACTGCCCAAGAAACTGGTGTTGAGCATAGGACTCGGGAACATGATGCTCCCTGAGCTAAAACACACACAGACCTGAAGCGGGAGGAGAAGGGGATCACAAGCTATCTCATTCTCTGTTGATACCCATCACATGCAGAGATCCTGACCTAGGATACTGACCTTAGCATACATGAAGGTTCCTTCACCCATTCTGTGCTCTTTTGGTGAAATATTCTAGGCACCCAAAGGCCCACGACGCCATCCCCTTTCCTTCTGAATATAGAAACGTGAGGACCAAATGTCACTGGTCTTTCTCTTACCACACTCAAGAGCCTCAGCTGACCATGGCCATGGACCCTGAAGCCCACAAGCACCAGCCTTGTAAAGAACATTTACGTGTGCCTGTATTAGTTCCTCCAGTGCTTATTAACCCACACAGGTGGAAAACAAGATCACCATCCCCATTTAGAGGTGAGCAGATGGAGGTGTTGGGGGCCAGAGCTTAAACTTGGTCTGATTTGTCTTCAATGTTATCCTTCTATATAACCATACTCCCTCCAGCTGTGGCCATAGGACTGAGCCACAGGACTCCTGTACCCTCTCTGCTCCAGGAACCTGGGCTGGTCAGAACCTTGGAGAGCTCTAGGCAGCATAAATATGGATTGGCTCCAGAATGCTGACCTCAGTGTTCTTTGAGCAGGATTCTCCCACTCTAGTCTGAAGAATTGGCATCCTGTTATCCTGGGCCTTTTGCTGCCTGGAATTGCCAACTATCTGGATGCCTTATGGGAAAAGAGGTTGAGCAGGAGACCCTCATGTCAAGAGGCAGAGTGATGGCTACTAAAGCAGATGCTGAGGCACTTCAATAGGGCTGGTGAGATGGCTCAGAGGCTAAGAACACTGACTGCTTTTACAGATCCTGGCTTAATTCCCAGCACCCATAGGGTGGCTGTCACCTGTAACTCCAGTTCCAAGGGATCCAATGCCCTCTTTTGGCCTCTGCAGGCACAGCCTGCCTAAAGTATACATGCGTAGGCAAACCACCATAAGCATAAAATAATTTTTTTAAAAAAATGACTCCATTTACTTATTTATTTATTTATCTTATGTATGTGTGTGCATGTGGATGCATGTTCATGTGAGGGCATATGGTGTGTGTGTGTGTGTGTGTGTGTGTGTGTGTGTGTGAGAGAGAGAGAGAGAGAGAGAGAGAGAGAGAGAGAGAGAGAGAGATCCTCCAGTTCCACCTAAAGAGATGCCATTCTTCAAAAGACATCCATCTTGTTTTTTGAGACGTAGTCTCTATCTGGGATCTGAAGCACCAAGCAGTCTAGGCTGGTTGGCAGTGAGCCTGAGGTTTCCCTTGCCAGTGTTGGGATTACAACCGGGTGGATTTCCATGTGACTCCAGTAGACCAATCTCAGGCCCTCATGCTTATGTTACAAGCACTTTATTGATTGAGGCACCTCCCCAGCTGGCCTGTCTGTCTCTCTCCACGATTCCCTCTCCATTTCCATCTTCCCTGGCTGCCTCCCTCCCTCTCTTCCTCTCCTTTCTAACCATCATCTCTGGGCCTCTCCTCCTTGCCTGTGATGAAATTCTTTTTTCTTTTTTTTTTTTTTTTTTTAGAGGGTCCATTAGCAGGGTGAGTCTCAGTGGAGTGTTCTCATAGCTGCACCTGGCTTGTCCTGTGATCTTGTCCTGTTCCAACCTTGAAAGGCTTGGGTTCAGACAAGGAAACCACTCAAAAGGAATAGATGACCCTCCCAAGGTCACACAGGTCACACAGGCATCTCAGAGCTAAACCTTAAACCCAGGTCATCACCACATCAACTCTTTTAGACAGATGGAAGAGACCACTCTGCTTTCTGTAAATTCTGGGGATTTTCCTTTGGTAGAAAAGCATTGAATTTAACTATAACATATCCTGTACCCCTATGTTGTTGTTTGTCACCAGGACTAGAGTCTGCTTAGTGAATCAAAGCCCATGTCTTCCCAGGGCTAGTGAGGCTCTTTGTAAAGGGATTCCCACCTCGTCTCTGCCTTAGCCCCCTCTGCTATCCACTTTGAGCACCAATCTCAGGACAAAGCCTGGGAACTGGGTTTGCCATTTAAGCCCCTAAGAGTGGGGCTTGCCCCTCTCTGGTTCCCACCATCTGGTTCCCAGGTTTCCGTCAAGCTCCTGCCACTCCTCAGTGATCCCCTCAGTTCCCCATTCTCTCCTCTCAACTACGGTCTCTTCTCCCCCAGGGACACTCTAGCCCACTCTTCTCAGTGAAGCCCGCATGCTAAGGACCTCTGCTCCATCCCCGAGTTACCTCAGTCCCCGTGGAAGCTGGGTCTCATTGAGCTGTGGTTTCATGTTTATTCTCCTGGGGACCAGGGACATCCGACATCCTGGTGTCTCCCCTATTCTCTCAGTACTATCCATTTGGGGGACATGCATAGACAAGCATCACTCAGGGAGGTTCTGAACACTGGGTAAGCTCCCAAATCAGAATCAGCATGATATGGAGTTTGTTTGTTTCTTCTCTGTGTTGCGAGTGGAGCTCAGGTTTTTGTTGCCTTCTAGGAATGCATTCTACCACTGAGCCACGCCTCCAGCCAGGTCACAGTTTAGGTGGAGTCTTTGTCACCAGGCACTATAAGAGTATTTATCCTACCATATCTGGGGACATGATCTGTGCCAGGCACAAAGAAGAAGGAGTCTGTGCCCTCAAGCGATGCGTGTCACACATGGGGACGGGTGGTCTGTAAGAATCCAGATAATTACGGAGATCATTCTATAACAGTATGCACAGTACAGTGTTGGATGGGAGGGGGCAGCATGGATTTCAATGGGCTTCTTGCAGTGGGGAGGCAGGGGTGTATCAAAGGCACAACAAACTCCAGGGCAAAGTGAAACAGGTAAGGTGCGTGTTGCCTCCCACAGGCCTCTGGGTTTTGAGATCTGCCTGCTCTGCTTGGCTAAGTGGTGTTTGGGTTTTGCACAGGGAAGCAGGGAATGGCTGGCACAGAAGCTGGTCCCACACAGTAAAGGGGCCAGAGCCACGGGAAGCGCACAGATGCCTGGCTTGGGAGTGAGCAGAGAAATTGTCCCCAGCATAGCACCCATCAGAGTCTCTACTGAGTTAGCAAAGTGTCAGAATGAACACCCCCCCTCCCCCACCAGATGTGACTTCCCAGGCCCTGGGCGATTCCATGCTTTGCAGGAGTCTAACATAGTCCCCCAGCCTCTTCAAGGCAGAGGACCAGGAGACTTGCTCAGCCCCAGCACTGTAGCCAATTAAAATGGAATCAAAGCAGGCACTCCGGATCGGGAGGAAAACAAAAAGCTCTTTCACGGCGGGAATTTGCTTCCATCACAGCCTCATGGTGGATTTAGTCTCAAGCCTCTGGTTTCAAACTCTCAGGTTCAGGGCAGATTGGGTTCCACACCAGTTGGCTCTGTTGTGTTCCCTTCCTCCTGCCCTGGCCACAATAGTTCTGGCTTATAGAAGCCTCTGTCTTTTGTCTCTCTGTGTGAGGGCACTGGGTTAGGGTGGGAGCCAGAGAAAGAGTTAGGTTAGATGAAGTAAGTCTGCCTGCCTGAGACGCCCCCAGGAGAGAGGTGTGCGCAGCAGGGTAGCTCACCCTAAAGCTGAGGATTGGGGATCACAGACCTCCATCCTGTACTCCGCCAATGCCTCCAGACCTCTAGTCCCACAAAGGCTTGGAGATGTTCTGAAGGAGGGGATACCAATCCACAGAGAACCTGCCAGTAGAAGTTCCCTTGTGGGTACCACTGGGCACCAGACATGACACTGGGACCTGCACAGATAACTTCTAAGACTCTCTGTTTGGAGGAAACCAAGTGCCAAGTCTGGAAGAAGAAAGGGGAAACGACCACCAGTGTGGGCTGGTGTCCCCAGAGGCCAGGGCCAGAGCTGACTTACATGGGAGCAGTCAGAACCACCACAAACAGTTAAGCTGCGAGGCCTGTGACCAGCAACCCCTCCCTACTGGGCTGCTCTCTACCTCAGACTGAAAGAGAACTCTGAGAAGAGGCCTAGTGGGGGAGGGGACCTGTGAGCTCTGCCACATACCTACTGTGAAACCTTAACTGGGGGTCACTGCAGCCCTGGCTAAGAATGGCATTGAACCGGAAGGTCTTCAAGATCCTCCCAATAAAGTGTCTACTTCGTCATAAATCTGGTCCCTTCTCTAGTTCCTTTTAGGGCCACAGCCCACCAAAGCCACAGGGGAGGAGGGACAGCTTCAGACTGCATCTGCCTCCATAGTTCAGGCAGGACAATAAGGAAGCCCATGACTGTCTGGTCCTCTGCCCCTGGAGGTTGAGCAGGACTCAGGTGGGAGGAGCCACCCCAGCTCCCTCCAGCCACACCTTCCTTTCAGAGAGAAGGAACTCCTTCATTTCTCCCCAGCTAAGCCTGCTCATGGGCACAGAACTCATTAATATGGGATTAAAGGAATTCCAGGCCCAGGCGCTGCTCCCTAAAGTGCCCAGGGCTAACCTGAGGTCAAGTCCTACAGGCAGGCTGGCAGGTACTGGAGGGAGGGACTTCCCTGACACCCATTCTTTCCCGCCACCTCTGCTTGTCTGGGTCTGCCTCTTGTTCTCTCCAAGGGCAGCACCGATGGCATTCTTAGTTCTTGGGTCCTGAAGGAGACTGGTTCTAGAATCCAGCCCGGAGCCTTCTTCCTTCTGTCCTCCAGTGGGATTACAACCCTACCGCTGGCATGCTTCCCACGGAGCCTGGTCCTCCATCGAGTGAGCAGAGAGGTAGCTTGGGAGGTGCTCTCTTATCTCTGCAGCTGCGTTTAGAAAACCCTCCAACAAGCTTCTTGCTCCATGGTAATGCAGGTCTTACTAGATACTGACCCACATGTGGGACCTGATTCCAGGAGGGGAAGGGGCTCAGGGACCAGGTACCTCCAGAACCCCCACTCCCACACTGTCTGGCCCTCCCCTGGAAGCCAGAGGCAGAGCAGGTGGCAGGCAGAGCTGACTCCCTGCATTCTGTCTTCTTCCTTGCCTTTGGTTTTGTTGTGTAGATTCTATTTATGGTAAGTAGTGTTATATATTTTTTAAGATGCATCATGAAGAGTTAAAGAGATGCCAAGCATGGCAGTGCATGCTAACACCTGGGAAGCCAAGGCAGGGGCATCACCATGAGTGAGTTTGAGGCTTAAAAATAAAACAATAGATTTAAAAAAAAAATAACAGAATCAAATAAAATGGGAAACTGATGAAAACAAACATCAGGCTGAGCTGGTCATGCATCCGATTGGCAGCTCACTTGAGTACATTGAGGCCCTGGGTTCATCCTCAGTACCGTAAAAACGAGACCATGAATAACTAACCCAGTGTGGGAGGTCTGCAAACATGGTAGAACACAGTTTGTGGCACTTGGAGGAACTGGTGCCTTCTGTGAGTTGCCAAGGAAGTCACCTAGGTGCTAGTGGCAAAGCTGGGAGGTGACCCAGATCATACGCGGCACGCACCACCCCACTACACCGCCTTCCTGCCTGCTTGAAGACTGGCGCTCAGCTCCTCTCTGAACTCATCCTTCACCGTCACCACCTCTCGGTTCTCCTTTTCCCACCCCCCCCTCAGGTCCTTGTGTCCTGTTCCAAGGGTGGAGACCCACCTCAGTAAGGCCACCATGAGACACGCTGCGAAGAGCTGCTCTAGGACACCACTGGGGTTTCTGTCCTGACCCTCCCCAGTGGCTTCCCTTTTGGGGACTCATCCTCTTTCTTCTGTAACAAAGTGACAAGAGGTTGGGATGCGGCTCCATCTGTAGAACGATTGCCTAGCATACTTGAAGCCCTGGGGGTGATCCCCAGCACCTCAGAAAAGGTGCACGGCAGTGTGTGTCCAAGAGCTGGGTGTCAGGGGCACCTGGAGCAGCATTAGCAATGACCGCTGTTTCTAATAGAGGAGCCCTGTGTTCAAATCCAGTTTTTTTTTTTTTGTCACTCTTTAGCTTTTCAAGCCTCGGTTTCCTCTTCCATAAGCTGGGGTGGGTAGACCTACTTCCACAGCGAATGTTACAGGAAAAGATGTGGCAAAACTCCCAGCCTGCATTTAACATTTTGTGACAGTGACTTGTGGAGCCCTAAGTACATACCCACAAGCATCCTCTGCTCTCCATCAGCCTTTGTTTTAACCAACAATTCCCTGGTGCATGCATAAATAATGTTATACTATTTCTAATGCCTGCTATTCAACCTTCCACCGTGTGTGACCCTGGCCTGGTAGTGTGTAGAAGCGAGGAGGAGGCCAGATTACTGGGAAGAGACCATGGCTATGTGGCTTTGATGAGGCGTCTCACATCTCTGACAGCCTGTGGGATCCCTGTATAGGCCTGGCAGGGGAGAAGTCCACAGAATTTTGCAAAAGGGGAGTATTGCACTTTGCTTCACATCACGAGGGATCTTCACAAAGCTGGCATCTCAGGCCCTCAGTACTGTAACCCCAGCCCTAAGTCTTTTCCAAGTCAGGTGGAATCTCTGGCACCCTGGGGGAAGAAACAGAGGTGGCTGAGGCATGCTAGACCAGCCAGCCTTAGGTGAGTCTCCTGTCCGCCTGCTACCTTGCCAGGGTCTCTGCTGCCTGTTGGGAATTGAGGCCCCCCTCACTGAGGGATGCCTGACATAGGCCCTGTCCTGCCAGCCTGCCACAATGTGCCTGGCCACCACTCAGAGATTCCTGCCATCTGGACACAATTCCCCGTGAATGTCTGTTCCTCTACTCTTCATGCCCTGGCAGTGATGTGGGGTGCCATTTACTGTGGCTGGTGACTGACACCACCTTCTTGGTGACTTCATGGGGACACACAAGGGCTCTGGAGGCAGACAGTGGTGCCTTATATTGACCCAGCAAGTCCAGCGGTGTGCCACAGCGTCCACGAGGATAAGACACCGTGGGAGCTTTAAGATTGCTGCAACTTAGAGGCCATGTCCCCTGATGCGGTCACACCCAGCCTCCCTACCTCCATAGCCCAAACTGCCCCCCCCTCCACTAACCAACAAGAGGCCACTGTTCACTGAGACTACCCAGTATTCCCTACCACTCACCACTGGCCCTCATCACCTTCACTCAAGCAGGACAGAGTTGCCTGTCCCGTCAACTCCTGACCCTGTTGCCTGAATCTCTCATGAAGGTGGACTTGCAGGCTCCCTTGTAGGGAAGAATCCCTTTCCTGTCTTTATCCACTTCGACAGCAGTTCCCATGATCCACAGGCCAAGCACACAAATCACTTGCTGTAATATATACTTCCGAGTGCCCACTAGAATTGAGCCTCAACCCCTGGCATTAGAGCCGCTTTGTGGGGGCAGCCTTGTCAGCTATCCTGCAGCCTGCTCAGGTCTGCCCGGCAAGGCTCCAGACACTGGCATTCTGGATGTCCAAGTGTTTTTGTGTTACAACCACAATGTCTTGGCTTCCTGTTGTTCCCCACTAACAAACTCCTACTCAGGCTTCACGACTCAGCTGAACAGGTACCTCCTTGGTGAATCTCTAGCACCCTGATGCCTGACTGGGGTCTCCATAGAAACTCTCCTATCAGGCTTCATTCACATCGCTCCAGTTCCAATAAGAGGCCATACTCCAGGGAAGACGAGAGGCTGCTCTAGGCACAGGCTGTGTGCTGATCTTTCTTGAACCCCCTGATATATTTCAGAAAGCCTGGCATGTCTTAGCACCTCAGTACACATCTGGCAAAGAATGAGGGCAGGAACTCGGGACTTTCAGGGAAGCCCTATAATAGCCTTGCCTTGGGCACATGCCAAGAACAATCTTCCTTCCCCAGAACTCTGGGCACCTTATGTTTGGGTAGAGCCAAGTCCTGGGCCACTTCGCAGAATCACCAGGAACAGACTATTTCCCCCTTCAGTCCCAAACAGCAGGAGCCCTCACACCAGCGGCCATATCAGTTGTTTCTCAGGAAGTCTTAGAGTCTGGGAGGCCTCCCTGCCATCACTTACCCTCCAGAGTGTGCCCCAGGTGAGCGCTCCTAGGCCAGGCCAATCAACCCCTGTCTGTGCGGCTCCAGGGGTTGGCAGGGCCCAGAGCAGCAAGCTCTGGTTGCTGGTGGCAGAGGCACTCAGAGCTGCTGCAGAGCCCACGGCCGCCCCCACCTGGGACTGCGGCTGTGGCTGCTGCCAGGAGCCTCGCCTTCCTCCCTGCATCCATCAGTTCAGCTCAGTCCTGCCTCCTGCAGCCTCCGTGAGAGCAGGACTGCCATGGAACTTTCCAAGTGCAGGAGGAGGAAAAGCTAACAAGGGTTCCTAAAGAGACCACATGTCACCGCCAGCTGAAGAGCCTCTAGAGGGGGCAGGATATGGTGGCAGAGGATCAGCCCCCAAAATCAGGCCTGCCACCAAACAGGACATAAGTCTTACTCTTACAGGGGTGGCACATCTCGCTGTGACCTAGGCATTTTTGGTGGGTGGTTCAGGGCTCTGAGAGGCTAGAGGCCTCTGCAGCAGCTTCCACGGATTTTTCAGGTGACTAACATAAAAGAATTCCATCCTGTGATGTCTCAGCCCCCACCACAATGGACCTCCTTTGATGTCACCTCACGGCCTGAATGTCAATCAGTGGGCTTGCCACAGTTCTTGAAAAACTGAGGACTCAGTCTGCCACCCGGACGAGTCTCCCGACCCTTCCCTTTTCTTCCTTAGTCTCCTAATGCATATACAGCAATGGAAATGCATATACTATATACGCATGTGTGTGCATGTGCATGTGTATGTGTGTGTATGTGTGTATGTGTATGTGCGTGTGTGTGCACGGGTGTATGTGCATGTGTGTGCATGTGTATGTGTGCATGTGTGTATGTGTATGTGCATGTGTGTGTATGGGTGTATGTGCATGTGTATGTGTATGTGTGCATGTGTGTGCATGTGTGTATGTGTATGTGTGTGTGTGCATGGGTGTATGTGCATGTGTGTGCATGTGTGTATGTGTGTGTGTGTACCCATTGCCCCCACCCCACTCCAGCATTGGATACCATTTGTCAACTGTTTCCTGAGCTCAGGACATAGACGCCTTCACTGAGCCAAATTCAGTCCTGACACTGACTTGCCTGAAGCCACGATTCTCTTGGCTCATTTGGGGGGCTGTTCCCAGGACCTTTGGGGATTCCTAGTGTTTGAGGTCAAGGGATTTCCAAAGTGAGGCCGCCATGTTGTGCTTGGAACACCCAGATATAACTTTCTCTTTCTGCATGGCCCTAGCTTTTGAAGACCAGGTAAGGGAGGCAAGAGGGAGTACAAGGCCCCGGACCCCCGATCTCCCCTCTTGCAGCCCACAAGCATTGTCAGATTCAGCACAAATTTTGAACCCCTTGAAGCATGTGTGCAGATGTGGCAGACTACTGTTCCCTGGTCCTTCTAGATTCTTCTCCTTATCCACATTGCCTGACTCCTGATCTGTGACTGAAGCACTGCATGCTCACTGTGTGAGGAGAAGGTTCAGCAACTGGCTTGACATGTCCCCCACTGAGAATGCCCCAGGCCTGGCTCACTCTGAACATTTTGTGGTGCTAGAAGTCTTAATAGGTTTCCTAAAGGAAGGCTAGCTTCTGTTCTCACAAACCCTCATTGTCCCGGGTCTCACCCTTTACCAATACTGTTTTTCCTTCTTCTCTTCCTGTCTGTCCTAGTCAGCTTTAACTGTCAACTTGACACAGTTAGAGTCACATGAGAAGAGAATCTCAGTTAGGAAACTGCTAGACTGGCTGATGTGTACCTCTTGGGGGGTTGTCTGGAATGCTAATTGGCATAGGGGTACTCAGCCCACTGTAGGTTCTCTAGCAGGTGATCTTGAGCTACACAAGAAAGCTAACTGAGCATGAGCCAATGAGCAACCCAGAAAGCATCATTCCCCATGGTTTTCTTCCTCCTTGTTTTTAACCTAATGTTCCTACTGGAGCTCCTGCCCTGACTTCCCCAAATGATAAACTATGATCTGGATGTGTAAGCCAAATAAAATCTTTCTTCCCTAAGATGCTTTTGGTTAGAGTGTTGTATCATAGCAACAGAAAGCAAAGTAGAACACCCTTCCCTCCAATTATCGCTCTATGCTTTCATGGTGTAGGAAACATTTTGGAAAAGAAATAAGTAAGAGCTGCTAGGAGGAGCCTTGGGCCGATCTCCCTCCCTGGGCCTTGGTCTTCCTTCTGTGAAAAGGGTGGCAGGGGGGCCTGGTAGCCTGGCTATACCTCACCTCTGTGTTTGGCTTAACTGTACCTCCTATCAGAAGACATCCTTTACCAATGGCACCCATTACCGGTAGGATCACTCTCTGCAGCCACCAGACTGACCACAACAGCACCTGGGTGAGCCCTTCTGAGGACACAGTCCCACTGGGGTCCCTGTTCTTTGTCTCAGCATCCCCAGCCATTTTCACCTTGGTCCCTTCCCCTCCTCCGCTGCTTGGCCTTTCCATGCACTGCTCAGCTGAGGATCTCTCCACCTGACCATATTCCCCCAAACCACTCACTGTTGGGTGCCCCAAACATGGCCATCGGCTCCTTTCTCCCTCAGCTCTATTCCCTTGCATGGCCCCCAGGGCGTGCTTTCTGTGTCCTCTGGTCTTGGCTGCTTCCTGAGTTCCAATTCTTCCATTCACCTGCCCCACTACCCCCATATCTGCCCCACTGTTCCCATATCTGTCCTACCACCCCCATATCTGTCCTACCACCCCCATATCTGCCCCACCACCCCCATATCTGCCCCACCACCCCCATATCTGTCCTACCACCCCCATATCTGCCCCACCACCCCCATATCTGCCCCACTGTCCCCATATCTAGAGTCTCACTGAAGTTCCGAAGCTCCATGTCTCTGACTTATCCCTCCACTTTCCCCTGCCAGAGTGAGCATTTCCCCTCCAAGGCACCTGTCCCAGGCATCCACGCTGCCACCCAGAAAGGGAACAGACTTGACTCTGCCCCTAGTTCCTGGGAGGGAAGACCAAGGTCCTGGATTTTTCCCTGCGATAAGAATGGACTTGCTGTCACAAGCTTCATTGATAACAGGTGGGCTTATGCTGAGAGACATGAGACTTAGATGGGAACTGAGTACAGCAAGATGCACAGGAGCCTCACGGGGAAGGCTGGTGCTGGAGTTCCATCGCAGGCCTGGTGGCTTGGCATCCAGCTGACACTGTGATATCTTCATGAAAACTCAGGACAGGAGAACTCAGCATGGTGCTGGCTGCAGAGTGCACCCTTGTCCCAGGATGTGGCGGTGTCTGACTGAATTGGCACGAATCATGTATATACCTTACCCTGTATATACGTTAGCAACCAAGTAGCCTGACGTGTCTATGATAACCATACTGCCGTGTGAGGACCCTCCCCTGTGTTCTGAGGGATATTCCACCAAGTTATCTTGCCAAAAGGAGTGTGGGACCCCGAATTCATCTTAAGTGTAGTAGCCTGGGGAGAGGCATTGAAATGAAGGCAGTTTCACTGGGAACTTAAGCAACCTTCAACTTGGGGGATCTCTGTCAGCTGGTAGACAATCAGAGAAGGGAAGTGCAGGAAACCACTTGGTATCTGAGTACCCCAAGTCACCCTCTCCCTTCCCTGTCCATCCCTCTTCTCTTAACCTAAATCTCATAGCATGCGCCATCAGCTTAACCTTCCCAGTGGCTCACAACATGGCTGTGCCCACCTCCTGTGCCCTGGTCCTGCCATCGTCATTGTCCATGGGCTTGTCAGAAAAACCCCTTTTGTGATCTCCTGCTTCCACCCAGAGCCCTACAATATACCCTGCAATCAGCCCTGAGGTAGATGTCCTCCTCACAGACCCTCGTAGCCCATCCTGATCTTTCCTTACCCACTCTCCAGTCTCACTTCCAACTGCTGCTCTCCAATTTGCCCCTTCAGCATTCTGGCATCCTGACGTCTCTAGGCAGTCCTTGCCTCAGCCTGCCATGGTGTTTGCTATTTACTTTTGCCTAAGTGTATTTCTGATTCCTCATGATGCTTCATTTTGGCCTCAAAGGCAAGCAAGCCCATCTGACAACCTTACACAAAAAGCCCCTTTCCTCTTTCCCATCTGCCCCCTTCCTCCTGTTCTCCCCCCAGTGCCTGCCTTCTTCAGGATGGTCCCTGGAATCTGACACATATGGGTGCACTTGCTCATGGCCCATTTCCCTCCAATAGAAAGCCCGCTCCCCAAGAACAGGGACCTCCCTGGGGCCATGTCTGCCCCATCACCCCTGTGCTTCACTTGTGGCTCAGGGAGGGAAGGCTAGACCAACAGATGCTTTTCCTAGAAACTGCTAGCAAAGGTGGTTCCTGAAGGACCTCTTACCCTGCACACCACTTCACTTTCCTACCAATTTTTAATAAAGATTTATTCACACAGATCTGGAAGGAATCACAAAAGGACGGGGCAGTTTCTAGCAGTAGAACGCTTGGTGATGAGGTGACACATGGACGCTGTAGCAGTGCACCGCACAGGACATTTGCTGTGACATTCGCTGAGGGGTTGAAGGTGGAATAAACTAGCTGCCACCTCCACCCTAACTGGAGGACCCAAAGGTCACTATTAACAGGAGGATTTGAACTGAAACCCAAGCATGCCCTTTTTCTTTTAAAGTATACAGTCTTCGATAGTTTGTTACAGCAACAGAGAATGACGAATATAACTGTTCTCTCTACCCTTGGTTTTCTAAATCAAGATCGCTTTTGAGTTGGCATGGGGAAATTACATTTTAAGGTCTGGGTTTTAACATTTGGACCCCCTGTAAGTGTTTAATGTCTTTAATGTCAAGGCTTCTTACATCAAAGTGCTTCAGAATTTTGTAACAGAATGAACTTGTCCACACTGAGTGGTTTTATTGTAGATCTCAGAAGTCTGCCTCTGGTTATGGGGCTTACTTGGGGACAGTCAGTCACATTGCTGTCTCTGGTCTTGCTAGACAGGTTGAGGTTAGCCATGCGCAGGGTTCACTGGGGGCCTCTGCCATACCTCATAATAGTTTCTGAGCGAGAACAATGAATGACCTCCTCATTCACAACTCACCTCCTTCTGCCTCTGCTCCAAACTCAGAATAGCTGTGCCAAATAAATGGCCATAGTCACCGGGACATGCCACCTCTGCTGTGGGCTGAATGATTCCTTTTGGTTTACTTGCCAAAGTCCCAAGCCCCTGCTCTCTAGAACCTGTTTACACACAGAAGGGCTCTCACCTACGATGGCTTAAATTGTATTTTCCTCTTTAGTGTGCTTCTGACTTTGAATTTGGACCTGTTTTGAGCTACCCCAGGGTGGCACGATCTCTGGTCATGCTGGGCAGGAGACTCAGTCACGACACCCTGTGATGGGCGAGGGAGCCATGACTATGCAGCATGAATGCTATACCATGAACTATGATGCTCAGTGGGCGCGGTATACTAGCAAATTCTCAGTATCAATGTTTTCATCAGTCGGTCAGGATGGACCCTCACTGTAAATCATCTCATTTAGAGACAGATATGAATTAAAATGAGGAGGAGAGTGTGGACTCTCATCCTATCCATGCAGTCTTTGCAAGAAAAAAGCAGGACACCAGCATCACCTAGAAAGACCTTGGGCAAGGGCATCAGTAGAGAATCCCCAGAAGAAACTAAACTTGCCACACCTTGAACTTGGACTCCCAGCTTCTGGAATTACAAGAAAATAAATGCCTGCAGTTAAGTCACACCTTCCCTGGTACAGCCCAGCACACTCACACTCTCCAAGCCAGTGACCACGTGGGATGGAGACCATAGGAATGTACTGGCTTTGGGGTGGGTGGCTGGAGGGATGTCTCAACGGGTAAGAGCACTATCTGCTTGTCCAGAGGACCTGGTCTATGTTCCCAGCATCCGCATGGCAGCTCACAGCTGTCAGTAACTCCAATTCCAGGGGATCTGATGTCCTCTTTCGGTCTCGGGGGGGAAGCATTTCACACACAATGGTGCACATACATACACGCAAGCAAAACACTCATATACATGAGATAAAAACAAACACATCTTCAAAAACGGTGTTGAGAAAAGAAACACCCTAGAAGGAAAAGCATCAGACTAACCATGTATTTTATACAACAGAGTGTAAAATGCCCACCGACTCCGACAGGTGGGGTGGATGCCTGGCTGAACTGTGACCGTTCTGTGAACATGAACGTGGTGAGCACAACACCATGGGGAAACTGAGGGTTTGCTGAGAAGCACAAGAAAGAAAACGAGCCACCTATGCTCCTGCAAAGTTGTATGTGAGTTTCTTCAGTTCTTTCTTCCCTTCCCTTCCCCTTTCTCCCCCTCCCTCCCTCTCCCTCTTCCTTGGCTCTTTTTTTTTTTTTTTTCTACCCTGTGTTCTTTTCCATATATTTACAGAAACACAATTTTGGCAAACTGCCTTTTCTCTTAACTCTGAAATATGAAGGTGTTCCCTACATTATTGAAGGTTCCTCTCAAGCAGTTTTCAATGGCTGCCTTCCAGAACTTTCTATGTCTGCAGGTGGCTCAGTAGAGGCTGCAATCTGCCCCACTTGGGCATGCACTTGTTTCTATTTTTGACTAATATAAACACGCCCCGATAAACATCCTCCTGAATGCATCTTTGTACGCATCTCAGGCAGCTTCCTCGGGGCGGGCTTCCTGGAAGTGGGATTACTAGTTAGGGATTACTGACATTCTGAAAGAGGAAAGGCTAAAGCTTTCTAGTCATTATGGTGCTTTGTAGGGTGACGGCGCAGCTATTTCCTCTGGCCCGTGACACAATTCTAAACATTTCCAAAGAGAAAAGAGAAAAGGAAAAGAAACCGGGGGCATCAATGTCCATTGTCAGCACAAGAAAGTGGCTCCCATCATCGGCTGAAATGAAGGTGGCCTTTAAGTGGGAATGTCAGGGAAGGACAGGAGAGGAAAAGAGCAAGGGACAGAAGGGGATGGGGTGGTCCGACTGTTTTTATGACACCGTGGAGTTGGAGCCATTTTGCAGGTGGAGAGGGAGCAATCTGGGTGTCTGCTATACAGTTCTGCATGGCTCGAAAGACCAGGGGCTCACACCTTACCCACAATGTCTTGGGGCAGGATTCAAGCATACTGGTGTCTGCCCTAGCCCCAGGATCTGGGCAGGGCACCTCTAGGAGTCTCTCAGGCCATCGCAGTGCCTACTTTGCTTTCTTACTTACATGCAGGGCAAGGCTCTGGTATGCCAAGCTGGAGAATGGGGGCTACTCTACATCTGGGGAGGCTGGGCTGGGGAGGCCCACATCATGGGCACTTGTAGTGGTCAACCTGCCCACCTGCTGTTTGCTCTTCTGGCTATGTTAGCTCCACTACTGTGGAGACAGCTGTGTGACAGCCAGAGGAGGGTGTAGTGACTAGACAAGACACAAAGATAAAGACAGGAGGTAGACAAAACACCCATCAACATCCTCCTGGGGAGAAAAGCGTGAAACTAGGAGGCACCTTCCACTTGCAATCTTCAGGAAGGGTGGCAATGTGTGGGCCTGGGGGGCCACTCCGTCCTCCTTGGTGTGGCCTGACCTCAAGTCTGTGCCTAAGTCTCTTCCCACCTTGTCCTCAGGTTGGGCTGATAGAGAGACTCCTTTTAGACCCTCATGGGAAGAAGTCAGAAAGTCAGAAGCCCCTGACTCAGGTGCCTGCCATGTCCTCAGACCCAAGTCTAAGTGCCAAATCTCTCAGCGTACAGACAACAATCATGACTTGCTTGTGTGACTACCGCATCAGACCAGGGGCCCAGCTCCTCCACTCTCACGTGCCTGCAGTAGGCATCCTATCTCCTACAGCCCTGGACCCCGCCAGAGCCCATCTAATTGGACATATCTACAGCAAATAGGGAAGCTTCCTAGACTGGTCAGGCGATATTCAGAGAGAAACACTAGCTTCATGCATGTAGATTACATGGATCGTGGTATATCGAAGCCACCCTTGCCCTTCCGGCTGTGTCTAACTAAGAATTGTCACAGTTACCCCATGGGTGATCAGATGGAAGTTTCTAGGTTTCTTCCCTATATAGTGTGAGGCTGAGGACCGATTTAGGCGCCCCTAGTCAGTCAGGTAGTTGGAGAAGGCTGCCCTCCTATCAAACACCTTCTGGCTACCACCCCTTCCCTCTGGGAGGAGAGCCAGCTCCACAAACACCTTCCAGGCAAGGGAGAAACAACTACACCCCCGGCACGGGCACTGTGTCTCTAATTCTTTGCTTGTAAATAATTACCAGGGAGCCTCAGACAACTTTCACAGAGGGTGAAAGGACCAGACTAGCCTAGCCCACAGAGCTCTCATCCTGCCCAGGACAGAGGCCAAAAGTGCCTAGCTCAGAGCAGCCAGCAGGCTCCAGGGAATTTCCTCTGCAGGCTCCTTAGTCCTTGTTGAGTGCATTCCATGCACAGCGCTTTGCTTTCTCAAGTTCCTGAGCTCCCCACCCTCGCTTTTAAAAAAGCCTGTGGGTGTGTTGACCTCAATGAGATGATGATAGAAAATGAATCTGAAATTGATTTATTTTTAAAATGCCTTGAAAAGATATCACAGTGTAAACGATTGATAAAATGGCCACATATCCATGAAAGCACACTGCTCTTTGTCTGAGAGACATGCCCCAGGGGCCCTAGAACTCCAGCCGGAGTCAGAAAACCAGCCCGGACTGTAGCTTTCACACCCCTTTCTCAGGTTCTCTCTATCTCGGTGCAGGGTCTGGGGGAAGGAGACGGCTATCTGGGTGGTAGGCTACACACATAAGGGTTTGAAAATCTCAGTCGACGCTGTCATCAGAACTGGCACGTGCGCACAGGTGCAAGCCACTCACTCACCTGTCCCCTTGGCTGCTGTCAGTCCACAGTCTGAGGGTGGTGAACCCTGCAGGAAGACAAAACCAGAAAGGTACATCAGGGAGCTTGGCAGCCAAGGATTCAGATTTAAATATTTTAATTTAAATTTAAAAAGTTAGAATTATTTATTTTAGGTATGTCTGGCTGTCTTAAGGTTTCTATTGGTGTGTAAAATTTCATGACCAAAAAGGAAGGAAAGGGTTTATTTCAGTTTACAGCTCTCGGGTCTTACTTTATCAAGGAGGGAAGTCAGGGCAGGAACTCAAGGCAGGAACCTGGAGGCAGGAAATGAAGCAGAGGCAGTAGAGGGGTGCAACTGATTGGCTTGTACCTTATGGCTTACTTAGCCTGTTTTCTTATGCAGCTCTGGCCCACCTGCCTAGAAATAGCACCACCCATAGGGGGCTGGATCAACCCATGTTGATGATTATTATTAATCAATTAACAATAATATCATCATTAATTAATAAAATACAAATCTGATGGACATGTTTTCCCAGATGACTCTGGCTCATGTTGAGCTGAGAAATAACCAACCAGGACAATGATGTATGTGTGTGGGATCACACATGTCACTGGGCACAAGCAGAGGTCAAATGACAACCTGCGGGAGTCGGTTCTCTCCTTTCACTGTGCGATCCCAGGGGGATGGGTCCAACTCGATCTGGCAACTCAGATTTCTGGATGGAGAGGGCTAGCCCTGTCCCTGGGGAGGTGAGGGGTGAGACGGGCCAGGGACATGATGCATATAGCCTTCTCTGAAGGCTGGGGGACTGAGCCAGTCAGGGTCCTGGGGCCACCATGTCATCTAGGGAGGGCTGAGAAGAGGGGCTGTTGAAACAGGTATAGGCAGGATCCAGGAAGCCTCCCAGGATGGGCTGCTTGGCAGCACAGGTGGGGATTCCTCTCCTGGCATTCCTGGTTTGGATGGGGGGAGGGTACCACACTGAATCCCAGGGAGGGTGGTGAGGAAAGACAGCTGCTGTCAGACAAACATCAGGTCCCACATGATGCAAGAGGAGCAGACTGCAGACGTTAGTGTCCCTCCAGCCACTCCGTTACTCTCCTCTTCCTAGAGCTCTTCATGGGCCAGGCCTAGCAGGAAGAACGGGGTGGAATCTGTGACGCAGTCCACCCAGGACACTTCCAGGGCACATGACAAGACTGAGAAAGGGCAAGGAGCAGATTTTGATGGGCAAATCCTCGACATCAGGCCTTGTGCCCTTATGCCCCTGCATTCCTGTTCCCTACTCCACACAAAACACTCTCTCCATACCTTT
Organism: Alexandromys fortis; assembly: GCF_014885135.2. Classification (NCBI taxonomy): domain Eukaryota; kingdom Metazoa; phylum Chordata; class Mammalia; order Rodentia; family Cricetidae; genus Alexandromys; species Alexandromys fortis. The sequence goes on from NW_026067943.1 coordinate 3,745,358, forward strand.
CTTCCCAAGCCTGGGCTAACCGAACCATACAGCCCCTGAAGCTGGTCCCACCCTGTGCCTATGCATCAGCACTGGGAACCCCCACCCTCCTGTCCCTGCTTACTGGCCTCAGCCTGCATGGTTGGCCTGTTCTTCACCCCTCCTCCACCCAAAGTCTTGCCCTTTAATCTTCCCTGCTACCTCACTGCCTCTTCCCTGCCATGGCACCGCTTCTTGTTCCTCTTAGATCTGAGCTGGGCCCTCCCTTTTCCTGGAAAAGCCTGAGTTTACAGAGACCAAGGTGCAAAACCACGGGGGAACATTAGGCCTGCAGTGGGAAGGGCAGACACAGGCCAGAGCAGGTAGTCTGAACGACCCTCCTTAGATTTTTCTGAGCAGAAGATGAGCAGCTGACCAGTAACCACCTCCAGGTCTCCAGACCCAGACTCCGGAGGAAAGCCAAGTGTTTCCCAAGCACGTGACTTTCACAGCTGGGGAAACTGAGGACATAGGCAGGGATTGCAGTGGCCAGGAAGTGGCAGAGCCAAGGGTCTGTTTGCCTGTAGGCTGTCCTTCCCTACTGGCTGCAGCCCACTGACTTTCATTGTTCCAAAGCCATTGCTCCAGCTAAGGCTGCCTTCAACCGCTAGGCTGAGCTGGAGCCTCTCTTGATCCTTAAGCAAATACTTCTGATCCTCTAATACAGATGGGAAGTCCCAGCAAAGCTGTGGAGCATGTGCGGACAGGGCAGGTCAGCCCTAGGGTAGCAGAGCATAGTCAGCCGGCATCTGGTGCTGCCAAGCCTGTCCTGCACAGGGGTCCTCACATGTGGTGCCCAGCTGAGATCCACACACACAGGTACTAACCACGTGGCCATGGTGATGCTTTCTGACACTTGCTCTGCATAGACAGACTGTCGAGATTCGTGGGGTGCAGTGTGACTAGCATGTGTGTGCACCTGATGGGGTCACTGCCATGCCCATCAGCTTAGGCACTCACCATATCAGTGTTAAGAACACTTATGATCCTCTCAGCCAGTCCTGTCAAAATACACACTATGTGGCTGTCAGTCAACTTTCTGTAGATGTGGGCAGATGCTTCTATCCATCGGTACCCTGTGCCCATCGAGATCCTTTCTCCTTTACCTACCTCCCCCATGCTCTGGTAACTATGATCTTACTCTATTCTGCTGGATCAACTTTTTAAGCTAAGAAGAGACAGTATTTGTCTCTTTGTGCCTGATTTATTTCACTCAACCTAATGTTCTCCTGTTGCTCAGTGGTGGGAATCTTTCTTTTTTATGGCTGAGTAATATTCTAGCCACATACTCCTTTCGGACTGTCTCCTATATCAAGAAGAAAGTGTGGACTTGGCCACTTGTCCTGCCTAGTACCCTTTCTGGGAAGCTCCAAAGGCTTCCTCCCTACCTAAGGCTCTGAGCTCATGGAGATAGGGGCCTTGTTCCCAGGCTATACTCAGCCAGGTCTGGTTCACAGTGGTGCCCCATCTCCCCTAGCAAGGACTGGAATGAAAAATTGATGAGTTAACTGCCTTGGCTGGTGAATTTTTCATTATGGAGGAAAGGAGACCCTGTCCCTCAGCCAGGAGGACAGTTCTTGGGTGTCATCTCTGCTAAGGTTTTGTCCTAGCTGACCATGGCTATGGACCTGTAACCAAATTTTTTCTGTCCATGAATAATGACAAAGACTGGGGAGGAGCTGCTGTTAGGACCCAGTCCCCCAACCTTTAGCATGGAAGATTCTGGGATGACCCGAGGAACAGAGCTGCGTCTCAGCATGGGGAAGTAGGAATGGGAGCCAGAGGTTGTCACACCCGTCCGTCAGCTCACACTCCATGCCCTTCTGAACTGCAGGTGAACCCTTATTACCTGGATCCCCTTACAGTCAGCCGACTGAGGGGGGCAGTAGCCTTGGAGCACAGTTGAATCTCAGGCCTTGACCCCAGCCTGTGGTGATCAGGCCTCAGGGTGGTTGAGTTAGTGCTGCAGAGAAGTGGGGACCCTCTGATATCAGCCAGAATTCAGGGAACCAATGTCACCAGTGACCAGGAAGAGGAAACAGGGCAAGGCTGGGAGCCAGGCATCATCATTTACTGGCCTTGTTTCTAAGTGAGTCTCCCTTCTCCAGCCACAGGTGGTGTGGGGCCGATCAGGAGGCTTCTTGGAAGAGGGGGCCTGCATATAAACTTTAAAGCACAATCACCTTTTCCAAGTCCACAGGGACTAACTCTAAGGACCCCTGAGGTCCCCTCTGGGCAAACACCGAGAGAATGAGGTTTTAGCATGCATCTGGCTGTCTGGTCCTTAAAGTCCTGGGGCATTGACTCATGTTGACTGGGTCATCACCAGGATTCCTGTTTCCTTCATGATTGTCTCAGCTCATGTGAATCCCATTTCTGCACATACTGATAGCACCAAAGACCCAACCCACCTACCCAAAAGGGTTATTTCCAGGAGCTCTGGTCCTCGTCTCAGAGCTGGCCTGTTTCTGGTTGAATGCTGGGAAGGCCGCAGCCCGTCTCTGATTTATCCCTGTTTGTGGGCTGGGGTTTGGGCTACATTCAAGTCACCAGAATGGACTTGGGGAAACACCAATCCTTAGCTTTCTCCAAATCTGCTGGCACAAACGGAAGTGCCCAGAGGACTGTTTCATGTGGGCCCCTTTCGTTGGGGACGGACGGACACATCGGCGCTCTGACAAGTCCTGCCTGGTGTGTACCAGCTTCAGTTCGCCCAGGCCAGCCTTTCCCATCCCGACTTGATCTCATCTCTTCTGGAGTCAACCAGCATTCCTCAGGCCGCGCTCTGAGGAGAGGTGGCCCCACTGATGTCTCAGGCACCTTGCCCACTCTGCCAATAGGAATCCGGGGTGTGGAATTTCACCCTCTCTGAGCAACCTCTTCACAATGCTCCTGTTTCATTTCTGGCCAAGACAGGAGGATACCCCCTCCCAGCTCCTACACGCTCCACCTCCCAATCTCTGTTTTTCACAAGCTGGTGTATTTTCTCTGCAGCAGTAGGCCATGTGCTCCTAGGAGGAACAACTGGGGGGACACTACTTTGACATGATTTGAACATGTGACTAGGGCCATGTGAGTGCTGGGTTCTAAGCAGCTCCCATTGCTCTCCCAGCCATGCCCGGATGGAACTATGAAGAATGGATGGAGATGTGTAACATGCCACAGGTGTCAGCCCTTGCTCATCCGCCTCTCCTCCCTTAGCTGGGCTGCTGTGATTGGGACAGGAACTGGGCAGGGACAACCCTCCTCTTGGCTGGCAGCAGGTAGGAGCCGAGATCACAGGAGAAAGTGGGCGTCTTTGTGTCTGAACAGAGCCAGTGGCAGTTCTCAGATCCCAAATACCCTCTGAAACCGGAGTTCATCATGGGACATTTTTTTTCCAGATAAGGGACACAATTGATATTAGCTTTGATGCTCTGAGAGGGGGTGATGGGACATGCAAGGGTGCTGGAACCCAGCCCAGACCTAGGGTTTCTGGTTCCTCAGACACATTACCAGGGGAGGGAACAGTTTGTGTGGGTCATTGAGCAGTGGTAGCGCCAGGGAAAGTGTCTCTCTCTGCTTCGACTTGGCTGCACGTGAGGCATTCAGAAAGGGCACATCTGGGGGCCTGACACTGACATGGCTTTAGGGACCAGGGGTGTCATGACCAGGGTCAAAGTCTGTGGGAGGTACACCTGACACCTGCTAGGCTTGGGTTCCGCTTTCTGTATTGGTTTTCCTCAGAGGTCAGGGCCAGATGCACACCCACCAGGTTGGGTTACAGAATCCATTCCACTTCCTGACCTCAGCCTCCTGGAGGTCTTGGTGTGGTCAGCACAACGGTATCCACATAACTCAGAAGACAGTGGTCAGGATAGCACTCAGGGCTCCCCCTACGGTAGGAGTGGCCCTATGTCACTGAGGGACCTGCAGTGGTGACCCATCTCCATTGTCCCCTAGTGACAGGTTGTGTACTGTCAGCTGAGTGTGGGCCAGTTCCCTGGGGAGGAGCATTCTAAAGTAGGGGGCTTGGCCTCTTAAGACAGGAAGTGCTGTCCACCCTTAAGCTAAGGACCCTAGCAGCCAGCCTTCTTCAATTGTTTATTTTGTTTTTGAGTCAGGGCCTCATGTTGTCAACTGGCCTCAAATTTACTTTATAGCAGATAACCTTTAACTCTTGATCCTCCAGCTCCCAAAATCTGGGATTATAGGCTTTTCTTCAAATTTCCTAATTACTATTTTCAATTTATGCTTGCTGCTTTGTTCATTTATGGTAGCAATGATGTTTCATTCTAAAATAAGCATATTTTGGTAACAATGATGATGACAATAACTATGACAAACAAACTAAGCTTATGTAAATCAAAATAAAACCAGGCAGGAGTTTCGGCGTAGGCAGTCTGATTGGTAGCTATGAAGCGAGGGCTGCGAAAACTGGACTCTGGGAATCTGCCACAGTTCACACAGGTACACTAAGAGCCCATACAGGAGTCAGGAAAGGACCCTTGATGGGAACAGTAGTCAGTGTTCACAATCAGAATTGGGACAAAGCCCTCAAGACTGACGACCGCACATTCCTGTTTGGTTGTCTCTTTGTGAGGCCAAGAGTAGACCCCTCTGTTAGTGCAACCATCTCAGCTCAGGCTTCTGGCCCTGTGCTGCCCAGGTCCCAGGTCCCGCAAGCTCTGAGGAGGCGGCAAATGAGCCTGCTCACTTCCCAGGAAGTCAGTCAGAATCAGCACTCAGTGACAACCACAAAAACGGTGTGGCCAGGTGCCTGGATAGAAGACAGATATGCAATGGAGAGAAAAGGGGGCAGGTGGGTAGATGGATGGGTGAATGGGGGGAGATACAGACACAGAGAGATAGATGGGTAGATAAATGGATGGATGGAGGAAGAAGGGAGAGGTGAATGCCTGGATGACGAGTATATGCATGGATGAGTGGATGAATGGGTGAGTGGATGGGTGGATGGATAAACAGATGATGGACTGAAGATGGATGGATGAATGGATGGGTAGATGAGTGGACTGATAGACGGATAGATGAGAGTGGACTGAGGATGGATGGATGGGTGGATGGACAGATGATGGATTGATGATAAATGGATGAATGGAGGGGAGGATAAATAGGTGATAGGTGGATGATTAGAAGGATGGATGATGGTAGATGGAGACACAGATGGAGAGAGAAGGGGACGGATGAGTGGATACACAAGTGAACACATCTCTGGTCACTTAGGATCGCCTGTCCCATTTCACCTATCCACAGATGTTTCCATTCTTCACAGAATTATAAGAAAGTTATCTGAGACAGAGGATCTCAAGTCAGATACAGCATCTCCTCCTTTCCCTTTTATTGGGGATTCATGAAGCCAGGATGGACACTGTAGCCTGAAATCAGAGTTTGAGATTTTCCTTTGTTTTTGATACAGATTCTCTGACCGAGTGCCATGCCTCCATTTCCCCTTGACTAACACAGGAGACTGAGAAGACTGGCTCAAATAAATCTCACTGTTTCAGTGTTGCATGGATGAGAGAAGCCAAGGCTATCTAGGGATGCTGAGCCTGCCAGTAGACTGGCTGCTGTATGTGGAGAGTTCCTTTTGCAGGAGTGTGCAAAGGCTTGGGCTCCAGCTTGCGCTGCGTTTGGAGTCAGTTCCTATAAAGGGAAAAGGGGCAGGGAGAGCGGTGAAGCCGGATGCTTAGGCCCTAGCTGCAGCATCCCCTTACTGCAAACAGCAGCACAGAGTCGACAGACAAACAGAATGAAAGCATAGGCAGAGGCAGCAGGAAGGGACCCAGGCTCTGGGTCAGCCAAGTCAGAGCTCGAGTTCATCCCCAACCCTTGCTGGCTGCATGCTCTAACTGTTGCTGCAAGTCTCGTTGCTTCCAACAGGTGAAGCTTCACCTTTGTGACAACCTGTAAGGTTGTGACAGGGTCAGTAGATCTGACATGTCTGGTCACTGCATGGGTGGGCTGGAGCATTACTCATTAGGCTTCTCCCCAAGGAGCAGCAGAGACCAGTGTCTTTTTACCTATGACGTGTCTGTGGAGTGCCTCCAATGTGCCAGGCCCACCCACCATGTGCTCTGGGGATACAGTGATGTTAGGCAGCCCTAGAGTCTGGCCTTGCAGAGCGTAGGGTCTGATGCCTATTTAGCCAGTAGTCAAATAAATGGGAGAGGTTGTCAGACACAGGTTATGTAAGGAGGAGGTAAAGTACAACAGGGACACATGTTTTCTTGGGGGCAGCAACACTAGGAAGTAACAAAGTAGGGCTCAAGGATAGACAGATGGAGCAGGCACAGGTGTCAGTGCAAGATGAGTGGGTTTGGGAATGGGGCAGGCTTGTTATGCACAACAGCCCTGTGGGAGATGGGGTGCAGTATGTTAGACTTGAGTGACCACCATTAGTCAAGAATGAGGGGCCATGTGGTATCTGTCAAGAAGAGAGATGTGGGAAGGCGGCGCACCCAGAGCCCCACAGGGTGGACCTGAGAAGGAGGAAAGCAGAAAAGGGGGACGAGCGACAGCGGCATGGAGGAAAGGGGACCCAGGAAACCAGTGTGAAGTGGACATCCACTGGGTAGCAGGACATAATGTTGGCCACAGAAGGACAGCAGTCAGAAGTGGCTAGTACCCAGGTGGCTGTTATGCAGAAGTAAGGAGTAGGAGCCATCTAGTGCCCACCCTAGCCCCAGGACTAAAGCTCCACTGTACCCTTTCTGACTGTGACAGCTGTGGATGGGGACATTCACAGAACAAGATAGTGGCATTAAGAGTGCTGGGCACAGAGTTCATAGGCCATAGCCTCCCTTCGTTGTCTTTCTGAAAGTAGTCAACCATCTCAGGAACTGTCAAAATGTGAAAGCCTCAACTCTCCTCTGATACTCCACACCCTGTAACCAGGGTCTTACGTAGCCCAGACTGGCCTCAAACACACTATGTTACAGAAAATGGCCCTGAACTCCTGATCTTCCTGCCTTCAGTATATGGATTATAGGTGTGTGTCTACATAGCTGGCCTAACTCCCTCTCGAGACATGAAAATATTTAAAGCAATAATGGTGGTGTAGAAGCTAACCTGGTCTACAGTAGAGAGTTTCAGGCCAGCCAGGGCTACAGAGTGAAACTCCTATCACAAAAGCAAAAGAGAAGCAAAGAAACCAAACCAATGAAACATTAACCATAGAAACTCTGCTGGTACTCTGAGTTCTCTGATTCAAGGGAGCTGTCCTCTGAAGTCACTGGGAATAAGAGTTGTGAGTTTGAGACCATTGTTCTCAGGGAAACACAGGGCTAGGCCCCTTTGATGCCACTGAAGAGAACATTATCTTGTATCTTTAGCTGATTAAATGCAAATTATCACTGGTGTTGAAGTTGCTCCCTGAGTCCTGAACTGTCGAGGGCTGGTGAAATTTTTAGGAGCTGGGGTTAGGAGGAGGAAAACCAGACCACAGCAGATGTACCCTGGAAGGTAATCTTTGGTCCCTATCTTGTCCCTACCATCTCTCGTATGGCTTAACCTGCTATGAGGTGAATGGCTCTATTCTGTCCCTGTCCCCTCCCCCTCCCACCATGGTATGTTGAGCTACCACAGGCATAAAGCAGTCAGGACTGAAGGTGTGAACTAAAGCAAACCTTCTGTTGGTTACTTGAGACAGGGTTCCTTATATAGCCCTGGCTGGTCTGGAACTCACTATGTATACCAGGCTGCCCTGGCACTCACTATGTAGACCAGGTTGGCCTTGATCCCACTATCCGTCTGACTCTACCTTCCCAGTGCTGGAATATAGGAGTGTAACACCACACTCAGCCGAAACTTTGTGAGTCTCCTCCCCCCCAACCAATTTTTATTTGTGTGGTTGTGTGGATGGGCATTGTACACATGAGTGCAGTGCCCTTGGAGGCCAGAAGAGGGTGCCCGATTCCCTGGGTCTGGAGTTATAGTCAGTGTAGGTGCTTGGAGCCAAATTCAGGTCTTCTGCAAAAGCAGCTGAAGGCTGTGCCATAGCTCTAGCTTAAAGAAACTCTTTTGTGGTAGTTATGTTTCTGTTGCTATGAAAAAACACAATGGCTGAGTTTATTAGTGGTCCAGTCTATGATGGTGGAAAAGGCATGGTGGCAGGAGCAGGAAGCAGAAACTCACTTCTTGGCCATACACCAGAAGCCCAGAGCTCAAACTGGAAGTGGGACAAAGCTACAAACTCAAAGCTCCCCTGATGCCCCAAGTGGTATGCTTCCCCAACTAAAACTTCTGTTGTCTCTCTAAATTGTGCCACCTAGAGACCAAGCATTCAAACACATGAGCCTACCAGGGCCTTTCTCATTCAAACCACCTCAGCTTTCTGGAAAATCTTAGACACTTTATCACAGGCATAGGGAATGTATTCTTTGGTGTGAACTCATAGCAGCAAGCACTCTAACATCTACATGAACACAGCCCACATTCCACACACCTTTTCTGTTTTCTTGGGCCATAGAACACAGCACATTCAACCCGTTGTATGGGAGCCATAGTAAACCATACCATCGCCATGAAGCACAGGGTAAGGAAATTGTGGCCTTGGAGAGCCCACCAGGAGCATACTTGTTCACAGCATGAGAGTTGTCTCTGCGAGGCCAAATGTGACCCTGTTCCGTTTTAGGTGGGAGCATGCTTGTCAGGTGACTCACTTTTCACTCTGCCTGTGACCACAAATGGCCAGGAGAGCACCATGCCTGGGATTGCAAACCACATACACCAAGTGGGTGAGTTTGCAAACTCAGATTCTATGAAGCCTAGGTGATTGTCCTAGCAGGCATCTGTAGACATGACCCCTTTTCATAGTGGACTTTCCCAGCAAATACAGTTCAGGGCTGGAATTGCTCCAGATGTTCTGTGAATGCCATTTGACACACAGGACACCCTGTCTCCACCACGTCAGAGAGCTAGCTACAAGTTGAGGATCCTACAGCTGACAAGTTGTCAAGCAGGAATGGGACCCGGGACACTTCTGGGCATTCTGGCACACCCTTAGCCTTACCTGCGCATGCTCGTTCTGAAAGCTGTTACAGCACACATCAACTTTCTTCAAGCTCTGTTTATTTTCTACCTCCTACCAAGCAGGCAGCTCAGCTCCCAAATGCTATTAATCCCTGGCTTCGATTCATTGAAACAAAATGTTGCCAAGCAGCAATCCTTTTACAACCCACATGGGTGGGGGCGGGATGCACAGAGGGTGCTTAGCGCAATGCCTCACTGTAAACACACCCACGTCAGCTTGCCAAGACTGCAGGCCAGGCCTGAGGGAATGCCACTGGATGCCATCAGGTGCCCAGCGAGCCCCCACGCCAGGGACTGACCAGGCATTCTCACAGCTACCTGTGGGGCACTGCTCTGTGCTGGTTTGAGCCAGTCTCTTGAATGCTCACTCATTGGCCACACTTCCAGGCTTTAATGGCAACAGCTTCTCTATCATGACTATTGAACTTGCAAGGCCCGTTTCCTCAGCTCAGGGGACATTATTGCTGTGAAGATTGAGGTTTGTTTAGAATGCAAAAGCATTGCCACACTCCCTGTGCTCTCTACTTCCTGTGGTTGACTGGTGAGCGAGAGGCCAGCCCGCTGCAGAGGTGAAGGAAGGCAGGCTGCGATTGGGATCTCTGCCTCCCTGGAGTCTTCCTTTGAGCACATGGTCCCCAAATGAACCCATGCTTCAGAGTAAATGGAGCAGAAAAAAAAAGGCAAAGGTGGTTCTGAGCCGAGACAGGTGCCACCTTGATTTGCAGCCAGCTGTGTGTCTGGTGTGGCGGCAAAGGACACCACCCCTACCACCTTTGGTGCCTCAGCTTCCTCAAATGGTTTTCCAGCTCAGGGTGGTGGCAGGGATCAAAGGAGTCTGTCTCTGCGAGGCACTCAGCAGGGGGCCAGGCTCCTGGTAAGCCTTACTTAGTAGTCCTTCAAATCTTTAAAGATTTAAAGCAGGGATCATGCAGAGCAAGGTATTCACAGAACCTGGCGCTATTCCATTCTTCCTGTTTCTTAACTGGTGGAGTAACACGCTGATGTGTTGTTATTATGAACAGCCTAGTAGCAGGGAGGCTGTAGGGCTTCAATCCATTTCACAGATGAGGACTCTGGAGGCTCAGAGAGGTGAAGGTATTTGTTCCGGGTTACACAGCTGGCAAGGGGGAGAACCAGGACTCACATCCAACTCCTCCCAATGCCAAGAGCTCCGCTGCCACCTGTCTTATCAAGGACACCTCAGTTCCTGTCACTCAGGACAGATAACTCTCTGTACTGTGGGCACAGAGAGGACCTAAACCCTGCCTGGGTGGCCCTGCACTGGTCCTGAAGCTAGGTGGATCAGACCTGGGGACACGGTGCATGGCATGCACTTCCACCTGCAGGAGGTGGCATGGGACCTTCTTAAGCAAGAGCTAAAACTGCATATGGGACATAGCCAGGAGTGACTTTGGCCTTCAGTGTCTGGAAAGTGTTGCAATGTTAGCATCCTGGTTTCTTTTCTTTAATTTTTTTTAGATTTATTATATTTTATATGTAATGAGTGTTTCACCTACAAGTATGTCTGTGCACCATGTGTGCGCCTGATGCCTACTCATAGAGGTCAGAAGAGTGTGTTAGACCCCTTGGAACTGGAGTTACAGGCCACTGTGAGTGGTCACAGAGGTGCTGGGAAATGAACCCAGGTGCTGTGGAAGAGCCGTCTGTGTTCTTAACCACTGAGTCATCTCTCCTGACAGGGGAAGAGTCAGGGAACTAGCACACCAGGAGAGATGCCCTGAGATACGATCACACCATAAGAAGGGAGGGGACCCAGTGCTGAATGAACCAGGACTGGACTGGGCTGAGCCGGCGATGGACCCAGACATGGCATGGCCTCTGTCTTCTCAGTGGTTTCTGGAAAAATCTTCTCTGTACTTCAGGGGCAGTAGGCAGAGCCCACAGGACAATGGGCACACATTGTTGCTAGCTTGGAGGATTTTGAATATATATATATATATATATATGTATATGTATATATATATATATATTCACAGAAAACTGTAGATTTCTGTATTTTCTTAAAACAGGGACACCTGGCCCTTAGATCCTACATCTTCATGAAGCTGTCACAGCCTGGCACTGAGTGTGGATGGTCTCTTAGGGGGGCCACAGTCTGCACCACTCCCCTCTGCTGACCCCTTCTTCACAGCCTGGGTTGGGACATCTACATTTGCCACTGGAGGAGGCCGCTATACTCTGAGATGTTGAAAGGGTCCTTAGCCATGTTCTCTCCCTGCTTGGAAGCTCAGTGGGGACAGGGACCTATCCTTGTTCACCTTGTTACGTAGGCTTGGCTCATGGAAGATTTAGAAACTCTTTGCTTTTTTGGGGGTCTCACATAGCACAGGTTGACCTGGAACTTGCTGGGTGGACCTTGAACCTCCTGACCCCCCTGCCTCTGCTGGAACTGCAGGTGTGCACCACTGCCTCTCTGTTTGCCTCCCTGTGTGCTAGGTGGGCTCTTTCCGGTGAGCTGACAATCTATTGAGGAAATGCTCCAAGGCAAAGCCTTCAGTGACTTCAGTGACTTCAGTGAGTGATGTCAGCACAGGACGAGGGCCAGGCTGCCTGGATTTGGGCTCTGGCCCTGTCACAGTGGAATGCAGGGTACCAACTAGTCCACCCCCCCCCCCCAGTCCTCCCTCAGCTTTCATGGGTGGAAAGAGAACTAACGAGCTTACTGGGGACCCTGTACGTGATCTGGATAACTCTGTGCTATAAAGGCCATGCTGGACAGGGCCTGACTTGGTCCCCACTGTCACTGGGTCCCTGTGTTGTGACAGCTTGGTAGCTCCCCTGCTCACCTCCATTGTCCCACAGCACTCTTACTGGCTGGGGGTTATTTGAGGATGTGCATGTGTCTCTTGAGCACAACCCAAGAGTCAGAGCTGTGAAATGTCACAAAAGGAAGAGGATGAAGAACAAGTCTAAACAGGGGCTTGCCATGACTCCTAGAAAGTGGAATTGTTGCCCAGCCACATGTTTGTGACACTGGATGGTGACTTAACCTCTCAGCTTTTCTTTCCTCATCTCTGTAACAGAAATGCTCACAGCCACCTTTACAGGACTGCCAGGGGAATAGTCACACGCTGATGTTATCCACACACTGGAGGGGCTTCCAGGCCAGACTGCTGCCACCGATAATTGCAGACATAAATCCTTCCAAGCTAGACTCCCCCAGCCTCCCCGACAGGATCTATTTGTCTTATTCAGGTTAGCTCCTGCGGGAATTATGCTAGAAACAGTCCCTTCTTTGAAGTGAATGAACCCTCATTTGTAAATAAACAGGAGCCAGAAAGGGAACCCATCAGTCACTGTAAGAGACTTTTGTTTCTTCTTCTTCTTCTTCTTCTTCTTCTTCTTCTTCTTCTTCTTCTTCTTCTTCTTCTTCTTCTTCTTCTTCTTCTTCTTCTTCTTCTTCATCATCATCATCCTCCTCCTCCTCCTCCTCCTCCTCCTCCTTCTTCTTCTTCTTCTTCTTCTTCCCTCTTCCCTCTTCCTTATCATTCTCCCTCTCCTTCTTTATTGCTGGGGTATGAAACCAGGGCCTTACACACACCATTAACGATGCTCTATCACTGATCAACATCTTTACCACTGTCCTAATTTTAAAAAGTCTCCCTAAGTTTTCTAGGCCATAAGGAACTTTCTGTAGCTTAGACAACCTCTGACCTTACAATCCTCCTGCCTCAGCCTATTGAGTCACTGAGATGATAATCTGCGACACCAAATCTGGCCTGGAAATAAGGACTTTGATGAAATGACACACTTTGGGGATTATTGATATAGTCAAGAAAAGCCAGATCCCCCAGACAAGGGGACCAGCTAAATCTTTACTGTTCTTGCTTTAGAAATAACAACACTGAGCAAGGAAGCCAAGGCAGTGTAATTGCCCCAGCATCAGAGACAGTGTGAGTGCCCCAGCATCCGGCATGCATCTGTAGGTTCCCTGGACCAGTCTCAGCTCCACAGTGAGGCAGAACAGTGGTTACTGGTAGTCGCTTCTCTCTTCCCTGTTCCACTGTACTCACTTTCTAAACTCCCAGCCAGCAGCTTAGCCTGTAGGGCTTCTACCACAAGGATGGTGGGCAAGTTTGTCTTCCCCACTATGCTTAGCCATAACCTTTGTAGTAGCAGGCCTCGTGCTCCTGAGTGTGACACAGGGCGCCTGTCCTGGTCTGAATCAGAAGTGTTCTCTTCTGGCTCATGCGTTAAAGACTTGGACCCCAGCTGATGGGTCCAGTTACAGAGGGAATGAGCTCAAGAGGGCTCTGCCCTAATCAGTGGATTAAGATAAAGCTACTGCTGGAGCCATAATCCTGCAGCATTCCTGGGAAATGAGGGACGTTTGGAGGTGCCGGGTTGGAGGAAGTAGGCCACTGGGGTGTATGGTGGGGGCTTTATCTGCTCTGGGCCCCTCTCGGTGTTCTTTCTGTTTTCTGGCCACCGTGAAGTGAGCAGCTGTGCTCCAGGTACCCTCTCTGCTCTGTGATACTCCCTCAGAGCCACAGCAATGGAGCCAGCTGACCACAGATAGACATCTCCGGGAGACCTCCAAAGTAGGAGGCAAAACGAAGCTTTCCTTCTTCTAAGGGAGCTCCCTCAGGGCAGGAATGAGAGCTCAGCAGTTAGGAGGGCTTACTGTTCCCGGAAAGGACCTGTGTTTGGCTTTCAGCACCCATGCCTCGTGGTGCAAAACTGCCTGTAATTGCAGCACAGAGGATCCGAGGCCTCTGGCCTCTGTGGGAACCTGCATTCCTGTGCTCACACCACATGCAGACACATAAATAAAAATTACTAAAAAAGTCATTTTTTAAAAGGTGCTCCTTCAGGCACCTGCCACAGTGATAAGAAGCCAACCTACACAGCCACTGAGGCCACATGACCAGTTTATTGCCAAGTCATCACTGGTTGGCGGTAGTTGCACAGTGAGACATTGACTCCCGGGATCCCCAACCTGTCACAGCAGAGCTGTGATCCTATCCACCTTGTCCTGGGTGTCATCCAAAAGGTGGTCAAGCAACCCTTGCCCTCAAAATATGGCTCTCAAGGCCTCCCATGAGCATCCCAAGTTATCTACAACTCACTCAGGAGAGCAATCTTCCCAACACTGAGACAGAGCCCAGGACTGTCCCTAGCCTTATGGGAACATGACTTTCAGGGACCACTGAACAGGGGGCCCTTACCCCAGACTTAGAAGGCTGGGAGCCCAGTACCAGCTATCTGGGTCACTACTGATTCCATATGATAACTTAGAAGATGAAATACAGAGGCCGTCTGTACCCCAATAGCATGCTTTATCCCCAGAAGGAGCCTTGTGAGCCTCTTGACCATAAAAAGCTCATTGATGTCTTTAGCCTAGGACTTTGTCCACTGCTAGCATGCCAGCCTCTCTGGTCTCCTTGACAATGACCTAGGGATGACATTCTGGGGTTAGGCAACTGAGAGTGAGGGGACAGATTGGTACAGAAGCCACCCTGTATGTATCCTAGGCTTTATGTGCTGAGGGTCACTATCTTTGGAGGTGCATTAGTAAAGCATCATGTGCAGTTAGTTCCATGCTCTGTCACGTGGTTTTGGGTCCCGCAGTGGAAGTCAGAGGGGGTGGGTCCTATTTGAGAGAATACAGCACTTTGCGGCACTCAAGAGTCTCAGCACGGTGGTGAGCCTTTAATCCCAGCACTCGGGAGGCAGAGGCAGGTGGATCTCCGTGAGTTTGAGACCAGCCTGGTCTACAGAGCTAGTTCCAGGACAGGTTCCAAAGCCACAGAGAAACCCTGTCTCGGGGGAAAAAACAAAAACAAAACCAAAAAAAAAAAAACAAAAACAACAACAACAACAAAAAAAAAAAAACCCACAGAGATGACGCCCTTGTGACCTTAACGGCAGCAGGAGTCCGGAAGGTGGCTGGAGTAATCTTGCTGCAGAAGTTGTAGGGAGTGGTCAGTGGGGACTGTAAAGGCGCAGTAAGCACCTGCTCGCTCAGTTTAGACTGCCTGGCTTCTACTTCTCACAAGAGTGGGAAACCCTGTGGTGTGTGCCATCTTCCTACCAGCCAAGGATGGTACCTGCTCCCGTTTTGAGCCTCAGGTAGAAACTCCCCCATTGCATACACAATGAAACACTCAGCCACAAAAACAAGCTTGAAGAATCGCGAACAAACTCCAGAATCACTGGACTCAGAATCACACAAGCACGAACCCATGTGTATATAGCCCATGCCACTGAGGGCAGTCTGGGGACACCCAGGCTATATGGTTGCCTAGCTCTCAGGTGGCACAAAGTGGAGGGAAGTGCTGCATTGTGCCTGTGGCTAAAAGCTCTGCTGTGTGTCCTGCTCCCTGCTCTGGTCTGGCCTTGGTGAACTTCCCAGGTAGCGTTATTCCTACAGACGGCCCTCCACACAGTCCCACCTCTGTCTTCACAGCATGATGTCATTAGTCATGATCATCAACCCTGCCAGCCTTACAGTGACCAGGTCAGCAACCACCACAAAAGGTTCCCTGGGGTTTCATGGATATCCTGGCCACAGCTTAGTGTCCATCAGCGAGGGCTGGAGTGAGCAAAGCCACGGCATGGCTCCAAAGCTTTCCTTCTCAGCCTTAGGGGTAGGGTAAGAAGGAGCAGGGGAGCTATGGCATTACCAGTGTGACAAACACATGCATTTTGTTCCTCAGCAGCCAGGGAACATACATCTCCAAACTCAGAAGATGGGGTTGTCTCAGTTAGGGTTTCCATTGCTATGAAGAGACACCATGACCATGGCAACTCTTATAAAGAAAAACATTTAACTGGGGCTGGCTTACAGTTTCAGAGGTTTAGTCCATTATTATCATGGCGAGAAGCATGGTGGCATGCAGGCAGACATGGTGCTAGAGAAGGAGCTGGGAGTTCTACATCTTGATCTGCAGGCAGCAGAGGGAGACTGCCACACCAGGCCTATCTTGAGCACAGGAGACCCCAAAGCTTGCCCCCACAGTGACTCACTTTCTCCAACAAGGCCACACCTACTACTAGTGCCAGTCCCTATGGGTCAAGCATTCAAACACATGTCTATGGGGGCCATTCTTATTCAATCAACCACAGGGAGATCTTGCCTGTTGACCACACAGGGGCCAGGGAGGAACTCAGCCTGGAAGTGGCATTCCATCCTGGTCCTTATGCCCATGTCTGTAGCCTACAACTGCCTCTCAGCTTCATCCCCAAATCCTCAAACATCCTGTGCTCACTCAAAATCTCCTGACTGAGGGAGCCAGGGACCTGTATACAGGAGCGTGAGATGCCAACAGGGGAGCCTGGGCAATGTGTAGGAACCATTTAGCTTCTCATCTCAGGACTGGTGGGAAAGGCTGGCCTAAACAACCCTTCTACATGCAGAACCTGGGGACTCAGCTCACTATAGCCTAGGGGCTCAGATGTTGAAGGCCACATGAGACTAAAAAAAACTTCTATTAACAAAGACTGCCCCAAAAGATGAAGTTGGTTCATTGATTTTCTGACTTAAACAACTCACGGAATTTCCATACTAACCTACAGATTTTACCCAAAACTAAGATTTCACAAAAAACTAAGGATAGGTAAAATTCATGAAATGAAAGTTAGATCACAGGACTCTAGGCATTGAACAATATGGTCACTGGAAACAGAAAGGACAGGGTCAGTGCCTGTCTAACAGAGAACACTAAAGGCGGTAACAGAGGTGGTGGTGGCAGTGGTGAGGAGAACTACATAGCCCTCTAGATACCTCTAGCAGGCCACTTCAAAGCTGACAGGGCCTATGTGCAAGAAAATAACTCAAGGCTTGGGAAAGAGCCACTCCATGGTGTCGGAGGGAGCAAATCTGACAAGCAGACAGATAGTGTTTAATACCGCCAGCCAGACTGGAAAAGTTCACACTCTATGGTGTGGTGGCCCCTGAGTGTCCGCAGGGATTGGTTCCTGGACCTCTGTAGAGGTGAGAGGCTATAATGGTTTGAAAGAAGGGAGTGGCACTATTGGGGGTGTGGCCTTATTGGAGGAAGTGTACTACTGTGGGGGTGGGCTTTTAGGTCTCATATATGCTCAAGCCAAGTCCAGTGTTCCAGTGTCTCAGACCACTTCCTGTTGTCTGAGAGTCAAGCTGTAGGACTCTCAGCTACTTCTCTAGCACTGTGTCTGCCTGCATGTCACCATGTTGCACCACAATGGTAATGGGCTAAATCTTTGAAATAATGTTTTTCCTTTTTAAGAATTGTTGTGGTCATGGTGCTTCTTCATAGCAATAGAAACCTTATCTCAGACAGAAGTTGGTACCAGGGACTGGAATATTGCTATGATAGGCCTGACCATGCTTTTGTCTGAAGGAATATGGACCTTGGGACTGTGATTTAGAAAAGAAGTTCAAGGCTTTACATGCTGCTTAATGGGCCATACTAGTATGATCAGGGAAGACAGAGGTGCCGAGAGTGATTTGAACTGTGGGTGTCTGGATCAAGAGGTTTCAGAGGAGAAGAATATTAGTATGTGGCCTAGATGTTGGTCTTGTGAATTTTGCTGAAGAATGTGACTGCTTTTTTGCCCTTGTCTGAACAGTCTGCCTGAGGCTAAAGTGAAGAGTTTTGGATTAATTCTGTTTGCAAAAGACATCTAAAAGCAGCCTAGTATAGACTCTGTCATGCAGTTATTAGTGGCAACTCTAATAAAGATTTATAATGAAAAGGAACAAGCTGAACAAATAAAAATACAAAATGTACAGACTGAGAAAAGGAACACCAGGAAGTGGGATAGAGCTAAATCCCGTGTTCAAGGAGATAAACAGATTAAGAAATGGAATAAAGGGAGTGATGATCTCACTCAGCTAAGTTTCCAACTTGTGAAAGGAATTAAAGAAAAGCTTAGAGCTAGGTGTGGTGGCGCACACCTTTAATTTCAGCACTCAGAAGGCAGAGGCTGCCAGATCTCTGAGTTTGAGGCCAGCCTGGACTACAGATCAAGTTGCAGAACAGCCAAGCTTAGGCAGTGGAGGAAACCATGGACAACAGAAAGTTGGTGAAGATGTAATTGAGTGAGGGGACCATGTTCCAGCCCCAGAAGCAGCAGAACTTGCAGCTTCGGCCACGTGGTTCTGACTTTAGAGTCAAGGATAAAAGAAAGACTGATGAGGCCAGGCATGTGTCAGGGGTGTCCCTGAATGGAGGCCTAGAGAGACCATTGCATGAAGCTGTGAAGGTGAAACCTGGATTGTCTTAGAGGCCCTAAGATGTTGAAGATGCCAGAGCCATAGGATACCTGCCAAGGAAAGCTGCTAACAGGGAGTGGAACCAGCTCAAGAGAAATAAGAGTGTTAACAGTCAACAAAGCTGAAAGGAGTCAAATATCTGAAGATGCTTTAACATCAGACATAGAGATGCAGAGTTTGGAGTTTGCTCAGCTGGCTTTTGGTCTTGCTTTGGTCCAGTATGTTCTCACTATGCCCCCTTCGTTATGTTTTGGAATAGTAATGTATATTATGTACCATGACATATTGGATGTATGTGATCTGCCTTTTGATTTTGATTTTTACAAGGGATTACAGCTAAAAGATTGCAGGAATCTCAAAAGAGACCTAGACCTTTAGATTTTAAAATAAGTTTGAGACTGTGATAGACTTTTGAAGTTTGACTGAATACATTATTATTATTATTATTATTATTATTATTATTATTATTATTTGCATTATGATATGGCTACAAGCCTTTGGGAGCCAGGGAATGGAATGTGATTGTTTGAAAGAAAATGACCCCCCAAAGGGAGTGGCACTATTAGAAGGTTTGGGCTTGTTGGAGGNATTATTATTATTTGCATTATGATATGGCTACAAGCCTTTGGGGGTCAGGGAGTGAAATGTGGTAGTTTGAAAAAAAATGGTCTCCAAAAGGAGTGACACTATTAGGAGGTGTGGCCTTGTTGAAGTAGGGATGGACTCATGAGAGGAAGTGTGTCACTGTGGGGGGGGGCCTTTTAGGGCTCATATATGCTCAAGTCATACCTAGTGTCTCGGACCACTTCCTGTTGCTTGAGAGTCAAGATGTAGAAGTCTTTGCTACTTCCCCAGCACCATGTCTGCCTGTATGCCACCATGTAGTACCATGATGATAAAGGACTAAAACTATGAGACTGTAAGCTACCCTAATTAAATGTTTTTCCTTTATAAGAGTTGCTGTGGTCATGGTGTCTCTTCACAGCAATAGAAACCCTAATTAAGACAGAGGCCAAGGGTGCTCAGGCCCCTTTTATAAAATGCTGAGGTATTTGAGGTATTTTTAGAGACCCTGTGTAATCTCCTCCCATGCATCAAATTGCCTCTAAAATTAGAACACCTAATTGTTAGTGTTATATTTGGCCAGGGTTCTAGCTTCATTTCCATTGCTGTGGTAAAATATTCTCACAAAAAGAAAACTATGGGAGAAAGGGCTTATGTGGCTTACAATTCTAGGTTATAGTCCACTGTGGGCAGGGGGAGTCAAGACATTAACTCAAGTAGCTGATCCCATAACACATCCTCGGTCAAGGGTGGAGAAACATAAATATATGCAGTCCTATTTGCTTGACTCATCTAGCTTTCCCCCTTGTGGTGATGTTCTGGACACCATATCTATGGAATGGTGCCACCCATAATGGGCTGGGTCTTTCTACATCACTTAACAACCAGGATAATCTCCTGTAGACATGTTCCAGGTCAAGCAATGGTAGATTTTTCATTGACATTCTTCCCAAGGGATTCTAGGTGGCATGGAGTTGAGGGTTAAAACCAGTCAACAAAGCTAGAAATTGTCTCTCTCTCACTTATGTGCTGACCTTAATCACCAGTGCAGAGCACATATATGGATTTTGGAGAAGTTATTAGATTATGGGAGCTCTGACCTCATCAATTTGTTAGTCCATAATATGATGACATTGCTGTTAGACTGGAGAAATTGGGCTATAGAGCCTAGTTGGAGAAAGAGTGTCACTAAAAGGGTATATTTTGTCTCCTGTCCCCTTCTCTCACTATGCCATCAAGTGAGAATCTTTTCTCGATCATATTCACCCTGTACCTTGAGCCCAAAGCAGTAGGTCCAACTGAGCGTGGGTTTATACCTTACGAACTCTGACAAACTAAGTCCTTCCTCCCTTAAGTCCTTAAGGTTGTCACCTTAGCTGTTCTGTCAGAAAAGTCAAGTAGAGAATTAGTACCGGGAGTGGGGTTGTGACTGCAATTATCCACCAATGGGGTCAGAAGCCTTTGTGTTGGTTTGCAGAAGGAACTTAGACAATTATGGGGGAGATGGCTAGAGAGTCCTTTAGGTTTAAGGGGTAATTTGGGTGGGATTGCAGAAAACCAGAATGCTGACAGGAATTCAGTTAAGTGCTTAAGAGGTTTCAAATAAAAAGTAGGTGTCAATTTGACTAAGAGCCACTCCTGTTACATTTTCTAAAGGAACTTGTGCACACTTTGTCCATGTCCTGAGATTTCATAGGAAGCTGAATTTAAAGACAACACAGTAACCAAATGGAGGAAATTTCAAGGATTTAGAATGGTTGTTGTTGACTGATGTTAGCCAGATTTATAGTGTGAATTGGGAACAAAAAGCAGAGAAGAACGATTAAAAATCCTGGTTTCTGTCAGAAAGAAGAATGCTTAAGTTAAGGCCCAAGGAAAGTGTGACTGCCAGAGAGATTGGAACCATTGAAAAGAAGCTAAGTCCTGCATACTGGGACCATTAGGAGGATACCATGAGGCCATTTCAGATCAGAAGTCAACAAGACCCACCCACCACAGGCTCAGGGATGTCAATGGGTAAAGTCCTTTGAAAAGCTGCTTTGAAAAGAGAACATACACACCCTATTCTTGCAGTTCAGGTCATTATTTTCCCAGAATTCATTTCTCAGCTGTCCCACATGCACTCAGCAACGTCTGCAGGATGCCTGGTTACTGTTCATGCTGACAGTGGATCCTGCAGTCACTGAATGATGCTGGCTTTGTGGGTATGCAGAGTGCAAGAGTTATTATAGGGTCCTGGGGCTTCTGTCAAGGTTTCAGAAGGTCTGAGAGGCTGAGCAGTGTGTGACAAGATCAGGATAGGAGCAGGCAGCTCTGGAGAGGGCAATCATGAAGATGCAACAGTGATGTTCAGAAAATGGGAGGTATGTGGGGGGAGGTATGGTGGTTTGAGTAAGAACAGCCCCCATATATTTGGTTCATATCTTTGGATGTTTAGTCAACAGGGAGTGGCACTATTTAAGAGGATTAGGAGGTGTGGCCTTGTTGGAGGAACTCTGTCAAGTCAGTGGGAATGAGCTTTAAGGGTTCAAAAGCCCAAGCTGGCCTCAGTATTTCTCTCTTCCCACTGCCTGTGAATTCCAGATGTGGAATTCTCAGCTACTGTCTCAGCACCATGTCTGCCTACTTGCTGCCGTGCTCCCTGCCATGATGAGACTGTACTAAACCTCTGAAACTGTAAGTCAGCCCCAATTAAAAGCTTTCTTTGATAAGAGTTGCTGTAGTGATGATGTCTCTTCACATCAATAGAATACTGGCTAAAATGGGAGGGGAAACTGTAATCAGAATATATTGTATGAAAAAAACATACTTTCATTCAAAGAAAAAAATTATCTGGGCTGGAGAGATGGCTCAGCAGTTAAGAGCAATGGTGTTGTTCTTGCAGAGAACCCAGGTTCAGCTCTCAGCGAGGTAACAAACATCTGTAACCCCAGTTCCAGGGAATCTGAACCCCCTCCTGGACTCTATAGGAACATACCTACAAGCAGGAAAAACACACACAAAATGAAGATAAATTTTAAATTTATCTGAGGGCTCTGGAGAGATAGTACTGAGGTAAAGCACTTACTGCTCAAGTGTGGGACCTGAGTTTGGGACCTAGGCACCCATGGAAAGTCCAGGTGTGTGGTGGCCTGCCTGTGATTCCAGAACTCAGGAGGCAAAATCAAGAACACACTATCTAAACCAATGAGCTTTGGGTTCAATGAAAAACCCTGTCTCAGTATACAAAGGGGAGAACCATCTTAGAAGACATTCTAGCCTCTACGTGTACACACACACACACACACACACACACACACACACACACACCATACACATTTAAAAGAAAATAACTCTTTAAAACAAAACTGATAACAAAGCAATGAAGTATTTAGAATAGATGGAAAAATTAGGGCTGGGTTTATGGCTCAGTGGTAAAGAACATTTTTTACTCTTCCAGAGAACCCAGGTTCAATTCCTAGCACCCACATAACTAACGTTTTAATTCTAGTTCCAGGGGATCTGACACCCTCTTCTGGCTGCCATGGGCACTGCACACATGTAGTTCACAGATGTTCAGGTAAAACACCCACACACATAAATAAAAATAAATAAATCCTAAAAAAAAACCAAACCTGAAAGTCATTTAAAAAAAACCTTGGAGAAAATTAAAAAGAGGACAATCACGGCTCAAAGATCAGGAAGAGAAACAAACAGGCAAGCACTGCTGGAGTGTCCCTTGCATGTGAAGTGGGGAACTGTCCCCTGAAAATGGACCACAGTAAGTAAGAGCTACAGATAATAAAAACACAAGCAAGTAAGAAAAAAAACTAGAATTAATAAGTCTGCAAAAATAAATCAAGAGCATCACAAATGGTGCTCAGCTAGGGAATAGAGAGGCAGCTCCATCATTAAGAGCATACACTGCTCTTGCCGAGGACCTAGAGGACTGAATTTAGTTCTCAGAACCAATGTTAGGTAGCTCACAACCCTCTCTAACTCTGGTTTCAGATGACACAATGCCATCTTCTATCCTCTGTGTGCACTACACTCAGACCAAACACACACACACTCACAGACACACACACACACTCACACACACAATCTTAAAAAATAAATCCTCAATGGGAGGCGGTGGCAGGGAGGAGAAAGAAATCTTTAATAAATAAATTAATTAAAAAAAGAAAATGAAAAAAAAATAAATAAAATTTTAGCAGACAAAAAAAATGTCAGACAAGGCCCAGTGCTGGTAAATCTGGGAGCCCACACAGGGCCAGTTGGAATATAAAGGACCCACAGTTGCTTTCAGAAAAATATAGCCCAGCAAGCTCACACAAGAGAAATGGAAACATGTCTGCACAAAGACTTGCACATAAACATCTAAGTGACATTTTTCAGAACAGCTGAGAACTGCAAAGAGATTAATGTCCCATCCATCCGTGAACACATCAGTAACAAATGGTGACCCAGTGGTCTGGGGTAGAAATGGGTGCAGCCATTGACTTCCAATAGGCATGAGAAGCTTTTTGGTGATGCTGAGTATGGTGACCGAGACGTATTGAAATGTAGAGTTTAAATGGTGATTTTATGATCTGTAATTAAATTGCTTAATAAAGTTGTTAGAAAAAAAATAAATCCTCATAAAATATATTTAATTAATCCAAAGGTCAGCAGAAAAGGAGGAAAATGGAAAGGATAGTGACACAAAATAGTGAAATCTGACAAATCTAGATAGAGTTAGAGAGGAATTTAAAGATAATTATACCAGTGATTGCGATAAATGTAATTGATTTAAGCCCCAATTAAAAGGCAGAGGCCACCAGATTGGGTTAATAATCAAGGTAACATATTATATAAGAAATTTATTTCAAATACAAAGAGACATATAGATGTACAAGCTATATCTGTGTTGTACACAAAATGTCTTTCAAATATAAAGAGATATATAGATATAAGAAATAAAATGGCAGGCTGGAGAGATGGCTCAAAGGTTAAGAGCACTGACTGCTCTTCCAAAGGTCCTGAGTTCAATTCCCAGCAACCACATGGTGGCTCACAGCCATCTATAATGAGATCTGGTGCCCTCTTCTGGCATGCAAGCATACATGGAAGGAATCTTGTATACATAATAAATAAATCTTTAAAAAAAAAGAAAGAAAGAAAGAAAGAAAATGGCAGAAAAGGTTACACTATGTTACATAAGCCAAATGCCGTGGTGGCTACAAGAACAAAGCAAAGAACACTGTCAACACTAAGGACAGTCAATGTGCAATGAGAAAAGAGATGATTAATTTAAAAAATATAAACGTGTCAAATGTCTGAGAAGCAAAAGAGCATAAAACACACATAATGGGACCAAAGAGATAGTCTGGTGGCAAAGTGCTGGCTGTACATGCATGAACAAAGTACACACATGAGCACCATATGTGTGTCTCTCTAATCCACGTAAAATCAAGGTACGCACAGTGAATAGACTGTAGCCACATCACTTGGAAGAAGAGACAGGGAATCCTAGATTAAGTATGTTATCCAAATTAGACAAAACAGCCTTCAGGTGTGGTAGTATGAATAAGAATGGTCCCCATAGGCCCCTGTATTTGAATGTGTAGTCATTAGGGAATGGCACTATTTAGTTCACTAAGGACTAGAAGGATTAGAAGTGTGGCCTTGTTGGAGGAAGTGAGTTACTGGTGGTTTTAAAAGCCTTGAAGTTTCAAAAGCTCACACCAGATCCAGGTCATCCCCCCTGCCCTCCGCCCACCTCTCTGGATATAGCTCTCAACCACTTCTCCAGCACTATGTCTGCCATGCCAGCTGCCATGCTCCCCACCATGATGATAACGAACTAAGCCTCTGAAACTCTAAGCCAGCCCCAATTAAACGTCTTCTTCTCCAAGAGTTGCCTTGGTCATGGTGCCTTTTCACAGCAATAGAAAAGTGACTAAGAAGTTGGTACCAGGAGTGGGGTATTGCTGGGCCAGGCCTGACCATGCTGTGTGTTGGCAGAAGGTGGACTTTGGGTTAGGAAGGCAGTGAACACTTTAGGCAACGTCTAATGAAGCTTCTAAGTAGGAGCGAGGAGGACAGCGGTGCTGAGAACAGTATGGGGCCAGCTCATGAGGTTTCGGGGTGGGGGATAAATGTTAGCAAGAGCCCTAAAGACCATTCTTGTGATATTTTGGCAAAGAATGCGTCTGTTTTTTGCCCTTGTCCTAAAAATCTTCTAGAGGCTAAATTAAGAATTTTGGATTAATGTCATTGGCAGGGGAAATTTCAAGACAACTCAGTCCCATGGTTATTAATAAGCACTCTTATGTAGATCAATAATGAAAAGGAGCAAGGAAAAGTCAAAATGTACAGTTTGATTAGAAAAGAAACACCAAGAAATGTTTTATTGAAGTCAAGTCCTGTGTTCAAGGATTCAAGGAGACAAAAAGTTTAAAGGAAAGCCTGATGCTAAATGGGTAAAGGGATTGGTGACCCCAGGGAAAGACCCCACCCAGCTAAGCTTCCAGTTTGTGAAAAAGAATTAAAGGAAAGCTTAAGCAAGAAGGGAACCATCAAAAATGGAAGGTAAACAGAATTGGGCAGCTTCCACTATCTGGCTTTATCAAGGAGCACACAAGAAAGGAACCTGCTGCCACGCTCCTGTTTCTTCTTCATTGGTTGGCTCCAGTCACGGGCAAGAGCCCTTTTGTTCTTGAACATTCCCAAGCTCCTCGTGTGATAGAAATGCAGTCTGAGATGAGTGTGGAGGGCTGGAGCTTCTCCTTCTGCTGTGTGTGACATCATGGTACTCAGAATAGCTTATGTGACTCTTGATGGGAAGCCCTGCCACCGCCATATGAAAGACGGAACTCTGCTCAGCTGGCAGAAGATACCAGAGTCACTCAGGACTCATGGGAGGCTGTTGCCATGACCTCCTGATGCTCTCAAACCTGAGGATGCTGAAGTTCTTTACACAAAAGTGTGCGGTCCTTCAACAGAGCCTACACAAGCCTGTTCAGGATATTATTGTTGTTATTATTATCAGACTGTACATGTTCATTTGTGCATTCATATGTGTAGGCACACATGGACGTGTACACACAGGCACATGGAGGATACAGGTCAATATTGGGTGTCTTCTTTTCTTGCTCTCCACACTATTTTTTGAGATTGGGGTTTTACATGAACCTGGCCCTCAGTGACTTGGCTAAGCTGTCTGGACAGCAAGTCCTAAAGATTGTTCTGTCTTCTCCTCCCAAGTGCTGGGATTATGGATGCATACCTGGCCTTTTATGGGGTGACTGGAGATCCAAAATGAGATGCCATATGTGCAGCAAGCCCTTTACCCACTGATCCTACATCTCCTCAGCCCCCGTCATGTACTTTAAATAATCTCTGATTGTATTACAATGTTTAGAAGGATCATTCATAATTTGCATATACGACATAAATGCCTTACAAATAGTGGCAATGCTTAGGGAGTCGTGGGGAGAGTGGAGTCTGCTTATGTGGAGAACAGTCATGGTTTCCATTCAAATATCCTCCTGGGTTGTCAAGATGGCTTAGTGGGTAAAAGATCTTGCCACCAAGCCTGAAAAACTAAGTTCAATTCCCAGGACCCACATGAGGAAAGAGAAGACTGATTCCCACCAATTGCCCCTGACCTTTACATACACGTACTGTCACACACACACACACACACACACACACACACAAATAAATAAATAACATGCAAGAAATATACAAATACTTCACTTCCTGGTAGAATATATTGAACCAACAGATTCAGAATGACGGGTGACGAGGATTCTCAACAGATGGCCTTTCTATAGACAACACAGAATTGCATCTTTTTGCCTCTCTGGTTTCAGTGACAGGAAGGGAGCAGAGGGGCTGGTATCTGAGAGAGTTTGCACTTAGGACCTGGGCAAATTGCCTACTTAAGGATAAGGACAACTCAGTTGAAATCAATAGGTTTCTGCAGATCAGGGTGGCTTTGAACGTTTCCCTCTGTCCTGGAGCTATCAGAGAAGACAGGAGATTGCAACGGTTCTGGCATCCAAATTGCTCTGCTCTTTAAATGCTCCCCACCGGAAACCTCTTTGTGTCTTATCATTTTAACCCAAACCCATCACCCTGGAGACCCACTTGAAGTCTTTTCATCATCCAAGGTCAGCCTCCACACCTTGAGCTGCAGGGCACCCCACTTCTACAGTGCCCTGTCATGTTTGTCAGCTCTGAGATTCTGTCACTCATCCCAGGCATGCCACATGTCTGATCATTTCCTGAGCATGCAGGACCCTGTGTGAGTGTGGGCCCCTCTGCATCCCCAAGGTACCACCCGTCTGGTGGACTCGGTGCACTCCTTGACTAAACCGAAGGGACCAGATGAGTAAGATAATAAGAACAATCTGAAGAAAGGCTCCCTGACAGCATAATAAAGGATGAGCTGGAGGAAAAACAACGGCCACCGCATCCATCATCACTCCAGGTTCAAGCTTCTCATGTGTGCAGAGCTCTGCTCAGGGCCGGTGGGGCGCCCTGCCTGCTCTTCCTCCTGAACTAATCGGCAGCGAGACAACATGCACCTTGCACAATAGCACCAGGCATGAAGCACCCTCATGCCCAACACCAGAGGCTCGGCAGGGTGTGCTTAATTGCCAGGTGAGGGAAGCCCTAACTACAAAGGAGAATGCTTCCACACCATGATGCAGGGAAGCGTGGGGGTTTGGGTGTGGGAGGAGCCTTCTGAGAGCCCAAGGGAAGAGTGGTACCTAAATTTCTGAGAGCAGGGATGCAGGGTATGAAGAAAGGCTTCCCCAGGCAGACAGGGGGTGGGCCTGGCAACAGGGGAAATAGACTCAGGTGTCCTCAGGGCCGTCAGCAGGCAAGAAGAAGGGGACACAGAGGTGTGAGGCTTGAAAGTGGGGTGGCAAACAGGAGCTCTGATTTCTCACAGTGCTTCTCTTTATCCTCTGATCATCTATGTTCAAAACTTGCCATTTTCACAGGTTGAGGCTCAGAGGCCAGAAAGCAAAGGGTGATGGACAGCACTGTCCCCTTCCCCTGTCATGTCACATCTGCAGCTCTGAGGCAGCAAGGAGGATGGAAGTGCAGAGGGCACCAGGTTGTCCCTAGAGGAGACATAGGCTCAGCTAACATTTCAGAGGATGGGCAAGGGGCAGGCATGGTTGTAGAAGCCCCCTGTGGAGTGGCAGATGGGAAAGCAAGGATGGGCCAGGGGCAGTGAAGGTGACATCTTTTCATGTAGTCTGAGAAGAGATGACAGGTAGTCATTGGAATTGAATAGAAAGTGGGCAGGTGAAAAAATAAGACTCTAGGGGACAAAAAGGGGAAGGGAAGCTGACCATCAAAGGGACGGTGGGCTGCCTCTGTCCAGGTGCTAGGATGAAGGACAGATGGCAAAGTCATGCATCTCCTGTTTGAGGATGCTCCGACTTGGCTATGTGTTGCATCCTGAAAGATGTGTGCATGGAAACATGGGGGTAGGGAACAGGGAAAAATGCATTTGGGAGCATGTGGAAATGCATATTGCAAGGAGAGAACGGAAAGTGGCCTGGCTAGCAAGGATATCAGCATTGGGACTGCCAGCTCAGTGTTTCAGAGACCAGTCTGGTATCTGGGTGAATAAGGGTGTCCTGGTACTTCTTCCTGCAAATCTGGACCAATTGAGGAAGGGCTGTTGGTGTATGTGGCAGACACTGTCATAGGGCATTTCATGATCTATGTCTTGCTGGCCAGTCCAACCGCCTTACTTTTCCCTGTTGCTGTGATTAAACACTCCAACAAAAGCAACTCAAACAAGAAAGATTTATTTATATCAGTTTGCAGATACAGTCTTGTATATATCCTTGATATATTCTTGTTAGTGATGCAGTGGAATGCATTGCTGGGTCCACACAACCGCTGAGGAGCCACCATGTAGACAGCATGATCCCACCTTGGAAAAAGTTGGCTGGTTCAGGGGTAAGCATCTTATCCAAACTAGACTGTGGTGCTTTGAATGAGAATGGATGCCACAGGCTCATTTATTTGAATACTTGGTTCCCAATTGGTGGAAGTGTCTGGAAAGAATTAGGAGGTGTGGCCTTTTTGGAGGAGGTGTGTCACTGATGGGTTTGTGGACTTGAAGGTTTCAAAAGACTTGCACCATTCCCAGTGGACTCTGTCGGTTTAATGGTCATGTCTCCAGATGTGAGGTCGTGTCTCAGCTGCTGCTCCAGCACCATCTCTGCCTTCCTGCAGCTGTCCTCCCTGCCATGATGGTTATGGACTCTGGTTCTTTGAAACCACAAGCCTCAAATAAAATGCTTTATTTCATAAGCTGCCTTGGTCATGGTGTTTTAACTAACAGACTTATCAGATTCCTTCCCTGAGAATCTAGAACTTGAATTAAGAAATAAATGGTAAGTTTTCTCTTGTGGCCTAAATCAGTAAGTAGTAAACTCAGCAGTTATAGGTGGCCAGGATGAGAACACTAAAGGGTACTTGGTGGCAAGGGCAACAAAATGACCCTGCTGGCTAGCCTTCATAGTCCCGGAAGGTGCCACACAGGCTGCTGGCAGAGAGTTGCTTCAACAGGCCTCCTCAATTGAACAACAGGCTTCCTCAAGTGAACAACAGGCCTCCTCAAGTGAACAACAGGCTTCCTCAAGTGAACAACAGGCTTCCTCGAGTGAACAACAGGCTTCCTCGAGTGAACAACAGGCCTCCTCAAGTGAACAACAGGGCTCCTCAAGTGAACAACAGGGCTCTTCAAGTGAACAACAGGGCTCCTCAAGTGAACAACAGGCTTCCTCGAGTGAACAACAGGTTTCCTCAACTGAACAACAGGGCTCCTCAAGTGAACAACAGGGCTCCTCAAGTGAACAACAGGCTTCCTCAAGTGAACAACAGGCCTCCTCAAGTGAAAAACAGGCCTCCTCAAGTGAACAACAGGCTTCCTCAAGTGAACAACAGGCCTCCTCAAGTGAAAAACAGGCCTCCTCAAGTGAAAAACAGGCTTCCTCAAGTGAACAACAGGCCTTCTCAAGTGAACAACAGGCTTCCTCAAGTGAACAACAGGCCTCCTCAAGTGAACAACAGGCTTCCTCAAGTGAACAACAGGCCTCCTCAAGTGAACAACAGGCTTCCTCGAGTGAACAACAGGCTTCCTCAAGTGAACAACAGGCTTCCTCGAGTGAACAACAGGCTTCCTCGAGTGAACAACAGGCTTCCTCGAGTGAACAACAGGCTTCCTCGAGTGAACAACAGGCTTCCTCAAGTGAACAACAGGCCTCCTCAAGTGAACAACAGGCTTCCTCAAGTGAACAACAGGCCTCCTCAAGTGAAAAGCCTGTATGCAGTACAATCACCTGGGCAAGCAAGATGCCCCCACCGGTACAATACTGGCATGACTGTCATGAGAGTAACCAGCCGTTTTCTGATAGGACTTGGGATCCCTTCTATGGGGGGGAGTGATGTTTCGTACTGTGAATCTGGTCAAAAGCTGGTGGCTGAGGAGATAATACCCGTAGGGGGAAGATACTGCTGTTTTGTTTTTGTTTTTGTTTTTTCTTAATGGACATGATGTGCCACAGACTGCTGCACAGTGAGTTGCATTTATGTCAATAGGTCAGTGCTGCCGTCAGCTTGGGTCAGAGAGGCTTCGTTTTGCAGCAGGAGCAGTAACTACAGAGACCCAAAGCTGGTCAAAATATAAGAATAAGTGGCTGTTGAGTTCTTGACCACGAAAAGGACATCGGCATCAAGTCCTCCAAGGCTCAGGGAACAACACAGAAGAGGAACAGAAAGAATGAAGGACAGAGGACAGGGAAGAATATAACTCCAGTCTCAAGGGATCTGACTCTCTCTTCTGGCCTCCATGGGCACTGCACACAAGTGGTGCATATATAAACATACAGGTCAAACACCCCTAGACACAAGATGAAATAAAAAATTTAAGTGTCATAATGAAATCCATCATTGTAGTCTCAAGGCCTTTATCCATTGTCGTGAGTGCTGAGCACATCCCCCCATCTGACCTTCACTTTTCTCTGAGCCCTAACTTCATCACTGACATACCCCCTCAGATAACCCCATGCTATCCTGTTCAGTGGGACCCTTCACCCCAAACAGAGTCCCTCAGGGCTCAATGCACCTCTCTATCCCAGTGTGCTGGCCGGACTGGAGACAAGTGAGCTCAAGGCCCTCCCTTTCCTGTGTCTTGCTGATTTCCCATGATGCCTGTTCTGGTTTGAATGTGAAGCATCCCCTTTGGGCTCACATTCTTGGACATGTGGTGTCCAGCTGGTGACACTGTTCTGGAAGGTTGTGGGGCTTGTAGGAAGCAGAGCTTTACCACAGAGTGTCACTGGGTAAAGGCCTTGGGGTTTTACAGCCTGGTTTCACTTCCTGTCTGCTCTCTACTTCCTGCTCCTCCGAGACAGAAGTCTCCTGTGCACACTCTGGCTGCCATGGAGCCGCCTGCCCATATGCCTTCCCTTCAGGAGGAACTGCATCTCTCTGATCTGGGAGTCAGAATGAGACTTTTCTCCCTGTGCTTCTACTCGGGTATTCGGTCACAGGGCTGTGGCCTATGGTGAGAAACTCCTTTAGCCTGTCCTGGAACTAGTTCTTGTAGACCAGGTTGGCCTCAAACTCACAGAGATCCGCCTGCATCTGCCTCCCACCTCGCTCCTGCATTCCTCCATTTTGATTCATGCCACCATCTGGTGACCATACAGCCTCTGAGGCAGGCAAAAAGAATCCAGGAGGTCCACATCAATGGGGTGATGGTGGCTCCTCCATAAGTCAGCTCAGTGGTCCCCTGTCTGATCTGGTCTTCTGGGTGACCTGAGGTTTGAAGAGTGTGTGTGCTGGCTCACATAGGGAGCATTCTTCTGGCCGAACAACACAGATGGGTCCCCAGCAAGGGCCTGGCTGGGGACAACCAGGTTCAGTGGACCAAAGACCTCATTCTGCACAGAGGGAGACTTTGAGCCTTGGCAAAGGGGCTGAACTGTGCTCCTCCCCAGGAGAGATGCCGCTACCTCCAATGACACCCACAGCTCACCCCTCCCAACTGCAGGAAAACAGCACAGGGCCTAGGGCCCCTTGGAAGCCAAATTGGGTGTGGCTACCAGGAAAGATGGTTTCCACTCTCAGAGTAGACCTGGCCTTTGAAAAACCAGACTACAGGTGTAACTTTGTAACTTTAAGTGGCTCCTGTACTATCATGAACACCATTGCAGGGCAGGAGAGGCAGTGTCTCTAACACAGATGCTGTGGAAGACAGCACATAGCCATGGAAAATCTATGAAATTATCACCTGACCACTGGAATATATACCCAAAGGACAGACATCTGGCATTTCAAGAGATAGCAGGTAGAAGCCTTTTAAATTTTATTTTAGTCCAGACTTGTTCTCAAACTTGGGATTCTCCTGTCTCATCCTTTCCAATGCTGGGGTTTCAGGCATATGCCACACCTTCTCACAGAAGTATTATTCATAATAGCCCAAAGTGAGGAACAACTTTGTTTTTACATATGGAAAATAACACAATGTGGTCCACCTATATAATGGAATATTATCCAGCCATACAAAGGAAGTTTTTGACACACACGACTACATACATGAACCTTGAGGTTATGAGGCAAAGTCACGAGAGTGAAACACTGTAGGATCCCAGTTCTGTGGGGTCCCAAGAGGAGTCAGCTCCACAGCGGCAGAAGGCAAAAGGCAGATGCCAGGCGATGATGGTGACTGAGCTGTGGTGTTTTAGATAGGACAGCTACACAGTATGCTTATGTTCTATGCTGCTTAACTGAACACCTATAAAGGTTAAGATGATACTTTTTATGTCCTTTGTATTTTACCACACTTAATGAAAATCAAAGTCAAAAAAAACTTTACAGGGACGTTATTTTGTTGTTTTTCAAGGAAAATCTTCCATCCAGCATTTCTCATCCCAGCACCCATTGCAACAAACCAGTTATGAGTCCTCCCTGGGTGTGTAACCCTAGCTGACCTCTGCCTAGTGGGCATGTGCTAAGACCAGGAGACAGTTTCTGTCACAGAGATGGGAACCCGTCACCCCTGCTGGGGTACATTCTGTCTGAAATGTGCAAGGCCTGGTCTTTGCCAGCTGAGGTGGAAGAGTATAAAGTATCTTCACCACGTGTGATAGAGACAGAGCCGGAAGGAGGAGGAGGATGTCCCAGCCTGGCCACTGGGGCTGGGAACCAGACAGAGCTCCTATGCAGTTAGTCACACTCTCCTTACCACCATGTGGCTTATTCAGTTGCCTTCCAGGCTGCTCCCAAGGAAGTTCCCAGAGTGTTTTGCCAAGGGCAGGACCCCTGGAGCTAAGTTAAGTACCTAGCAGCATCTGTAAGAACCCTAGCTGCCCCCAGCTCAGCTTAGATGTGTACTTTCTATTTGGTTCTCTGTTCCCACAAGGGCAGCTATGGAGGAAACAAGGCTGCACGCACGCAGACTTCCTGTAGTCTTTGCCCTCTGTCTTCTCGGTGCACCCTGATGGCATTACTTCCTTCCCGTGCCTAGGCTGTTCATGCTGCCTAGCACACCCTTCCTACCCTTTCTCTGTACAAGGGATATTTTATTGGCTGGAGAATCCATTTGTGACACTTGCCTTACCCTCAGGGGGCCTTCCTGGCCACTTTGGGGGGGGGACAGAAGCCTTTCCTTTCCTAAGGTTTCACCACACAGCATCAACTCTGCCATACTGAAAATCTCTACATTGGAGCCCGGGATGAACTATATACATTGCCTGGTGCCTTCATCTCTCACACCAACCTTCGGGCACCAGCATTAGTAGCGTCCTGCAGTTTACAAATGGAATTACTGAGGCACAGAGAGGTGAGAAGCAGCCTACCTAAGGTCACACAATCATTGAGGGTGGAGCTAGGATTTAGATCCTAGCAACCAGATGCCAAGGTCCCTCCAGGAGTTTTTGATGATGGTGTCTGTCAGTCTCTCCCTCTCACTGTGTTATCTCTGGGTCCGTTGTGCTATCTGTCTGATAACTCAGTATCTAATTAGAACCACGTCTATAGGAGGTGTGATTGTTCATCTTAATTGTCAACTTGAGGTGTAGGAGAATTGTCTGCTAGGTAGGTATGCCCATAAGGGATGGTCTTGATTAGGTTGAGATGGGAAGACCTGCCCACTGTGGGTGCATCATCCCCTAGGCTTGGATCCTGGACTGCTAGAAGAAGAGAAAGTGATCTGAGCCCAGGCATTCATCTCTCTCTGCTTCTAGACTCTGGACATACAGTGGCCATCTGCTCCTGCTGCTGTAACTTTTCCCGCCACTGTGAATCGTATCCTTGAGCTGTGGGCCACAACAAACCCACTCTCTCGTAAGCTGCTTTCGTTAGAGCATTTTCTTATAGTGACATAGAAGTAACGAGCACAAAGTCCTTGGTAAATATTTGCTCAGTGACCGAGTGACTTCGCGGAGGTGACAATGCCATTTGAGGATCTTGCAGAATAACACAAGGCTTCAGAAGAGACGGAACAAATCCCACAGGGGAGAGATGGTCAGGAAGCTGCTTGTGGGAGGCAGGTCCTAAAAGAGGGTCCCAGCAGGATGCTACTAGGGTGAGAACAGGGAAGATATCCCCAAGAGGACAGAAGCTTAGGGGAGACTCCATGGACTCTGCTTCCTACTGTGTGTGTTTATCTTATGCCATCTGGGGCAGAAGTTTCTAGAAGGAAAGTGGTAAATGGGTGCCAAGAATCTTGCAGCAGGGTTTCATAGTCCCCATGGCATCTTAGAATCCCCTGGGAAACTGGTTTAAAAACATTTTATTGTTAAAAAAAAACAGACTCTGCCATTCCCTGGAGACCCGAGGCTGGGTCAGGGAATCTGCATTTCCACACTTTGGAAAGGGCCTGACAAAGTCATGGAGACAGAGAAATGTGGCCATAGAGACTGTGGCATGGTTTCCATTCTAGGTGCTCTTACACAGTCAGACAGAAGGAGCATAGTTCACAGGGAGAGAACTTCCAGAATGATCCAAGGCTGGGTTCATGCCACCCTTACATACATCACTTATGGTCAGGAGCAGCAAGGGAGACATGGTGCCTCATTCAGGATGGAGAGCCCACCCATATGGCCCTTGCCATGCAGAGCACCCTGCCCCATTTGTTCTCTTTCCCCCCTTCCTCGCAACCAGCTGAAGTGATGGCCTCACCCGTTAGCTTCCTGCTTACTCAAAGGATGAGGTTCAAATGCCAGGTCTTGCCAGTCAAGGCCTCTTGTCACCTATCT
This sequence comes from Alexandromys fortis, assembly GCF_014885135.2. Lineage (NCBI taxonomy): Eukaryota > Metazoa > Chordata > Mammalia > Rodentia > Cricetidae > Alexandromys > Alexandromys fortis. Next base: position 3,780,455 of record NW_026067943.1, read on the forward strand.
CCTATCCAGTGTGATTCCTCCACACCTGCACCAGTCAGGGACCGTCATTTTCACACATGTTCTGTCACCAGGCACTGCTAAAAGCACCTGGGACAGAGGGGAGAGGGATAAGGTTCTTACCCCCAGATCACTCACATCACGGGGGAAGGGAACAAGGAATATGTGTGACTAGAGTTGTCACAAGGGTTTAAAAGGGACAATCTATCAGCACCATGTCATAGTAAGACTTCTAGAACACATGCTATCAGCACCATGTCCTGGTGTGACTTCTAGGACACACGCTATCAACTGAGATCCCAAAGACAAGACGCCAGCACTGTGAGGATGTGGAGAAGCCACAGTGAGTGCAATGGTCCTGGGACAGGGACGAGCTTCTGTTCTAGGTGGTTAGAGGAAGTAAAGGGAATAGGACAGAGGGGGGCAGAGCCAGCTGGGCCAGGCCACCTGGGTTGGGTGGACATGGAACAATATTTAAATTTTTTTCCCCGTAAAGTAGAAGAGGAAATGACAGCAGAAATAACTTAGGCTGTTCCTGACATTTAGGTCAGAGCCACGGTTTTGAGACCAGCCACTCTGGGTTTAAGGCTCAGCTCAGGTCAGTGGGGCCCCAGAGAATGGCTAGAAATGGAGAGATCTCTTTCTACAGTTCCCCCAGGCCTACTGGGCTGTGTGTGACCCCGAGGGAGCTCTGCCTTGGTAGATCAGTCAAAGGGAGGGGCAGAGCCCTTTTCAGAATTGCCGACCACAGTCTAGGGCTACTCTGGGGTGGGCATCCCTGTAGGGGCTCATGAAGCCTCCAGGGAACCACCTGCAATGCGTGCTCTGCACAGTGGGGGAGACAAGAGCTGCCTCCATCTTGGCATGTTTCTTATGCTGACCATAGAAGGCCATGGCCAAAAGAGGGAAAGCCTCTATTTGTTTTGGGGTGCTGCCAGTTCACCCCCAAAGCCCATGAATTTGGGGAGACCCACAGTATCTCACACAAGGTCTGTGAACCTTTGCCCTTGGGGGTCAGACAGCCCTGCACATCTCATAGATGGGAAGTTGAACACAAGGCCAAAGGATGGAGCAACTAGATTCAAGCCCAGCTTGGCTCTGCCCAATTTTCCCCATTAGAACACATCATCTTTCCTGTGGGGGGGAGGCACAGGTTATCCCATCATAGGAGCTCTGAAGTCCCCATAGAGATACACCCCTCACATTTTTTCCATCAGTGCAAATCCCCCATCCCTGGCCAAGTCTGGGACACTGAGCTAGCCACAGAGGCCAGGCTCAGCGGTTCCAACAACACCAGGCATTCCCCAGCACCTCCATCTCTAGACTCCTTGATCATGGGACTCAGCTCGCAGGTAGGTTAAACTCTGCCAGCCCCAGCAGCTTTGCTGGAACTTAAGGACTAATCCTGATCAGCAAAACACATGTGAGCCTCGAGCCCAGGGCTGGGTTTTAATAAGTTTGTTCTCAGATAGGCAATCAGACGGTTGGAAACACGTGCATGAAGGCACTGGCTCCCCAGGGGAGGAGGAAGGAGCAGAGACCCTCAGGGGTGTGGAATAGGAGTTAGTCTCTTCCTTGCTACAAAGCTTCTGATCCTCTTCTGTGTTTCAGGAGGTGGCACGCACACGCACATGCACGCAGATGATGGAACCAGGACCCTGGAGATGTCTGGGCAGTCCCTCTGCCCATTCTGCATCACCAGCACCCAAGCTGCCCTCACCCTCAGCCCCTTTGTCCCCTATTCCTGCTGCCCACCCCCACCCCTGCCACTGGTGCATATCTCCTGGGCTTACCATCCAATCGTTTGACAACACAAATCCACTACCTCCTCCACCTGCTCCTCAAACCTCCTTTTGCACTGGAAAACAAAAAGAGAGACCCTAAATCTGGTTCCTGCCCACTCAATGCCCTGACCACTGCTGGGCTGGGCTTCTGTTTTGGCTGTCAGAGAAACTCAGAGAGGTTTCTTGAGGCTGGAAATGACTACAAGAGTTGTTTGAAAGGTCCCCTCTATGCCATTTCAAGGAGAAAGAAAGCAAAAGTCAGAGAACTTTAAAAACTTGCTTTGTGTTCTTAAAAGTCTAGTTGGCAGTTGCGTACAGTTTTCCTGCTGGACACGGACAGCAGTCCTGAATGCCCACCTCGGTCCTTGGATGCTGGATTTCCAAAGCCATTTACAGCTGTTCCACATAGTGACGGCATGGTATTTGTGTAGGGTAAGCACCCCTCCCCCGTGTACTTTATTTCTACCTAACACTATATAAAGGTCCTGTAGGTTGTTGGACTATAAGAATAGAAAGGAAAACGCCTATCCGCGTTCAGTACAGACCTCTTTAGTTTCAATTTTATTCTGTCTGAGATTGGTTAGATCTGTGGGCGTAAAACCTGCATATGTGGAGGAGGAGGACTGTGGCTGGTACTGAGGGCCTTGGAGGTGGGGGTTCGGATGCTCTCTCTCCCTCTGCATCTCCCCAAGCTGGTTCTAAAAGCATAGATCTGGGGGAGGCAGCCAGAGGACTGCAACCATCACTATGAGGAGAGCCTGAGGTCTGTACTGGACTCTTGGCTGTGAACCCTGGTGCCTGTCACAGGCTCCCTGCTCTGCACTCCAGTGTCATCTGTAGACTTCTATTTCACTTCCTGACGAGCTTCCTGGCCCTGTCTGCTGCCCTGCGCCTTACACAGATTCAATGCCATTGCCTGAAAGAACTCCCCTACACACACACACACACACACACACACACACACACACAGATACATATACACACACAGAGATACATACACACACAGATACATACATAGACACACAGACACACACATACACACACAGAGAGATACACACAAACACACACAGGTTTTTTTTCCAGGAGGGAGCCATGGTTGGTGAGAGGGGCCCCTCCTCCTTACAGAAGAACCCAGTTTTGCACACACTACTCTCTGAATTTTAAGCTCTCACCACATAACCAGCTTCAAACTGGGCTTTTGGGCATCCTATATTGTGGGTTTACTCGGCAATGAGGACACATCCATCAATCTCCTTTAAAGGTCTAGGTGGCCTCTCCATGCTTCTAGAGGTTCAGAATCCAGGAGACCCAGGGGACTCAGCAGGGTTTCTCAGCTGTGTGTTGAAGGGATCCTTTACCCTATGAGCCTCAGTTTCCCCCTCTAGAAAATGAAGAAACTCGACAGGACTACCTAGGAGGAGGTCTCTACCAATACCAGTCTGGTGCGGGTGGTGCAGACACTGTTACTGTTATTGTGTAAGTTTGAATTGTCCCCATAGGCTCATGGTTTGAATGTTTAGCACTTGATTGGTAGCACTATTTGGGAACACCATGGAAACTTAGGGAGGTGGGACCTACCTAAAGGAAATGGGTCTCTGGGGGTGGGTCCTGATATATGGTACCTACAGATACTTCTGCTCTCTCTCTCTCTCTCTCTCTCTCTCTCTCTCTCTCTCTCTCTCTCTCTCCATCCTCTCAGGAATGATGGGATTGCTTTGCTCCACCTTGTCCTCCTGCCATGGTGGAAGAAGACTTCTGAAACAATAGCCCCAAAAATCACTCTTTCCTTCCTCGTCATTTCAGTCACATCAGATGTGAATGTAGCTAGAATACTCACTGTGGTCAGAGTCAGAGACTGCCCCCATTTTGCAGATGTGAAACGAGAGGCACAGCCATGGAGCTGGTGAGTGCCAGACGGGGCCTTTAGCCTAGGAACCTTGAATTCAGGTGCCACAGGAAGCTATGGAGGATGCTCTACATCGCTGGGTGGAGGGTGGCAGATGGGTCCCTGAAGCTGCACGCTCTGAGTGTAATAAGCAGAGGTCAGCTGGCTTGAGAGTTGTCCCACCAAGGGAATGCTCCACCCACACAGTGGCCAGGACTGCACCTACACACTGTGTCTGACCCTCCCAGACAGCTCAGAGCTCAGCACCATCTGCAGTGGGGAGAATGAGTCCCTGGGGCAGGGCAGAGAGGTCCATAGGGCGAGGAGCTTCCTGATTTCTTCATAAAGACATTGTTGGCCTGAGATATTTGGGGTAAGGTGGGTTGGGTAGGAGACCCACCCATTTGCAGATCTCTTGTTGCCATGTGACCTTGGGCATGGGGTTGCATTGTTGGGGTGAGGGGTTCTATGCTGGGGACTCAGAGCAGGTCAGCGATTCCTGTCTTCTGGTCACTTGCATGCTTCAGTGCATTTGACCCCATGATAAACCTGAGCTGCAAGACTCATTGTTATTGCAGTTTGAGGAGGTTTAGGGAGGCTGAGTGATTTGGCTGTGACCACACGGTTTAAGAATTACAATGTTGGGGTTTGGATTCTGGTTGAATTAGCTCCTGAACTGTACCCTGGCTGCCCCATGCTTCCAAAGTGGAACTCTAGGATGCTGCTTGGAATAACTATACCAATTAATAAGGAAAAATGATGCCCATGGTAAGCAGTTGTCCTTTGAGCTCCAGGCTGACCCTGTTCCAGGATCTTTTTCCTTGCTACCCCATTCCCCAGAGGCTCCTTTCCACGTACCCCAACCTCTCTCCGTGCCTCCTTCCAGTCTTTGCTTGGCTTTCCAGTCTCTCTTCGATGTAGAGGCCAGGATCTGGAGCCTCCAGCCAACTGCTTTTTTTTTTTTTTTTTTTTTTTTTTTTGTCTAAATGAGGACTGACTTTGAGACCCTGGGAGGACACTAATGGCATTTGGGACTCAGGCCGTATTCTTGCGGGTATAGCTAGGACAGGCTACAGACTTCCCCGAGCAAAGCGGGAGAGGGACAGCCTGGTGACGGCTTCTGGCTCCTGGCCCAGCTCTGAAGTCCTTCCTTTGAGGGTCCAGGGCCTACCTATCTCCTGTCTCTGCCCAGCCTACTTCCTGAGGCTGGGGACTCACCTCTCTGCTCTGCCCTTACAGTTAGTCTCTGACTTTACATTCAGAAGCAAGCCCTACAGACTTCGGATCAGACAGATGGAGGCTCTCCTGCCTGTGCCCTTCATTAACCCCAAGGTAATCTTAAGTGGGTGATCTACAGCCTCCCTGGATCACAGACCTTGGCCTTTGTCTCTGTTTACCTGTGTGTCTGGAGCTGAGTTTTCACTCCACAGCCCGCTGTCAACCTCCGAGACAAGACACACCAGGCTAGATTGGCCCCCACTCTGGCCCTGACTCACACACAGTAGGTGCTCAGCAAATCCCAGGGGGACCCCTGAAGTCAGTATGGCTGGGTGAGAGGTGAAAATGTGATCAACAGAATCCTTCTACTGGCCGTCAGAGAGGACGAATTAAATTCGGGGATTGATGAGTCAGGCATCTGGACTTGGGAAGTTAAGTATAAACTGGGATGTGGGGGGATTTGCCTGGAGTAGTTTCTGTGAGAGAGACCAGAATCAGAGAGGCAGACTCCATGGGTGAAGAGGAGCTAACAATGATGCTGGGGGGCGGGGTCAAACTGCAGGAGGCCGAGCAGTCAGTGAAAGGTGATCACATCCCTCTTCAGACCTCAACTGAAGCATGAGATTTGACTTTTTGTGAAAGGGGATTTGACAGGCAGCTGCCACCCTAAAAATAATAACTGAGATGACCACGGGTGCCTGAGGGGTAGAGGGTGGGAAACATAAGTATAATTTCAACTAAAGTACAAAGTAAAAATAAAACAAGGAAGTTTGATCTGTGTTATTTTTAACAAACTAAGTGACCCTTATGAAAGAGGCCTAGGCTACTGAAATTATTCCAGAGGGATGACTAGGACTGATTGATACTCGATTGTATCAAGAAACAATTAAATCTAATATTGGAAAAGAATGTCAAAGCAATCCAGGTTTTCCAACAATTTACTTTGTTATGTGTGGTAGTGACTTCCCTGTCACTACAGGTATGCAAGCAGAGATGGGGGGGCAGGATATGGGGGTGCTTAAAGGGATTTTAGCATTAGATGGGGAGGTACCAATCAAAGGACCTCAAGGTTTTCTCCCCCTATGGTGCCAGGTAGGTGAGCCTGGGATGGGTTATTTCTGGTGTGAGCACAGTGGCCTCTCTGGGCAGCAGGCAAGGTTAACAGGCTGCTTGGGATACCTAGGCATTCTGGGTTGATCCTGTTCTGGGAGCCATGGAGTATCTCAGAAAGCTACATGGGAATGTGGAGGAGGAAGGCAGGGGCCAGCATCCTGAAAAACATTCAGCTGCTGGCCTGCTCTGTGGCCGAGAGCCTTCAGTTTCCAAACTCCACAGTGAGGAAGTGTAGGCAAGGCAGAGCTTCATTTTTTTGTTTGTTTGTTATTTTGTTTTTTTTTTAATTTTTTTTTTTTCGAGACAGGGTTTCTCTGTAGCTTTTTGGTTCCTGTCCTGGAACTAGCTCTTTTATACCAGGCTGGCCTCAAACTCACAGAGATCCAGCTGCCTCTGCCTCCCGAGTGCTGGGATTAAAGGCGTGCGCTACCACTGCCCGGCAAGGCAGAAGCTTCTTAAACTTTCAGGAACCGACCATTCTGCAGAGTTCCTGCGGAAGCCAAGGGCAGACTCAGGTCCGCTATTTATTTCAGTTTGAGCACCAAAGCCCTAGTCCTGGACACCACACCATCTCCCTGGCCTGGGCAACCTTAGATCAGCTGGTCACCCGAGTGTTGCCCTGATAGGAAGTCCCCGTGTGACTCTGAGAATGTTGGCCTGGTGCTCACTCTGTGCTTAAGGACCAGGCTGTCAGAAGGTCTCTCATGTGAACCACCTATGGCTCAGAACCCCAGCTTCCTCCACCACAAGGGGGTAGATGTCTTGATGACTTACAAAGTCAAGTAAGAGGTCGGCCGCCAGACCATGTGAACACTCAATTGTTTAATGAACGGGACCTAAAGACTCTGGTAGCCTTGCAGGATTCCCAAAGTCTGTGACTAGACATTTCCACAAAGAGCAAGAAACAGCATAGTGAGAGGGCTGAGCCTGGCAGCCTGAATCATGGGCTGAAGGTCCTGGGTTACACTGTGGTATGTAACCAGACACATCCCAGCTGAACATCTCTGTGGCCCAACAGCCAAATGTGCATCTGAAGAGAAGCTAGGGGCCTGTGATGGTCTGAGATGCCAAAATCAAAATTTTGGAAAGTCAAAATCACAGACTCTGTCTGACTAGGCAGATGGTTCAGTCCGTATATGCTTGCCATAAAGACTAGAATTGGATCCCCTAGAATCCAAGAAAAAGCCAGGTATGACGACCCCCACTGTAATCCCAGTACTGGGGTGGGGGTGGGGGAACAGGACCATCTTGGAGCTTTCTGGCCAGCCAGCCCTAGACTACTTGGTGAGCTCCTGGTCAGTGAGAGATAGTGTCTCAAAAAACAAACAATAAAAAACAAAAAACAAACAAAACAAAACAAAAATAAACAAACAAGGTGAATGGTGCCTGAAGAATGACACCCAAGGCCAGCTCCTAGCCTTCTCACGGAACCCACCCCCCCTCCACCCATCACACACACAGAGTAAAATAAAAACCGAAGCCTCCTTTTCCCACAAGAGACCTGGGCCAGACATGAGGCCTCTTTGCCTCGTGTTTCCATCCCAGAGACAATGGTGGGCACACCCGTGGGCCCAGGAGCCTCTGATTCTGGCCCAGGGCCCAGCCGGGGTCTGGCTCTCCTCACTGCCTGTATGGGTATGAAAGCAATGATGGTTCCCTGGGCTTGTGGCTCGGAGCCCCAGCCAGCAGCCTGCGTCACAGGCCCAGCTCCTCCGCGGCGGGTAGTTTGGATTAATCATTACCAGGTCATTGACATCCCTGGGAGCCACCCCTGGCGAGGACCCATGCAGCTGTCCCTGCGCTGCAAAGGCCAGCCGATGACCGGCTGGTGAGTGGTAATCTGAGCAGGGTGTGTGGAACAAGATTATTAGGGTCATACATTTTTATTAAAGGCCACTAACAGATTTACAGAGAGCGCTGTAAAACGACACTTGTTTTTATTAACACCAATCCTCCCACTTGACAGAAGTCCTTGGGCTGGAGCAGAGTTCCTGGGCTTCCTCCGACAAACAGAGCCGCCTTTGACTGCCGCTCTTAGAGCCTGGGGATTTATGCCTGGATCCTCAAGATGCTCAGGAACAGATAACTTGAGACCCCAGCTATCGGTTGTATGCATGGGGGAGTGGTCTTGGCCACCTGCTTCTGGGTCACCGCAGAGCCCTTTCTCCTCCAAGAGCCTCAATTTCCTCCCCTAAAAGCCAACGTGGGAATGGCTTTCCTGGGGACCATGTGAGGGTCCAGATGAGAATCTGGATAGAGTGTCTGGGACACAGGGATGTGTCTGCCAATTCTATCCCTGGGCTTTTCTTCCTCTAACAATGTGTCAGCTACAGACAGCTCTGGTTTGCCGCATGGGACAGGGTTAGCCTAAGTTCAGGTATCTCTGGGACTTTCGGGTGTTCCCCCAGATGGAGTGTGGCCAGGAGGCTGAGAGGGTCTTGGGGGGCTTACAGGAATATTTCATTTCCATGTTACAGGAAGGCATGGAGGGGAAGCGGGTGAAATAAGAATGGAGGGGGAGCTAGACCTCTGCAGGTGAGAAAGAATATACAAAACTGAGGGTGCCTGGTGGAGGTCAGTACTCTTTTTCCTGTTTTTTTCCCCCTTCTAGAAGATCTATCCTAAGAGAAGGGGTTCTATAAAAAGAGCCAGTTTCAGCAACCCAGATTCAAATCCCCTCAGAGCTGTCCTTCCCTCATAAAGCCTAGACAGACCACACAACCCAGAGTCCCCGCAGCACCAAAGAAACAATAAGGCCATGGGCCTCTTGGTCACATCCTGGTGCAGGGCGACCTTCCAGCATCTGTTTGCCCTCCTTTATGGACTCCTCCCTCTGACTGGCTGGCCTGAGAAGCATCTAAAGCCCAGGAGAAGAGCATGAACCAGAAAAAGCGGGGCCGAGAAACAGAGGAGAGAAAATGGGTCGCCTATTTTGGTCCTAGATCAAGCCTAATCTGAAGCGTGTTGCTTCTGGCTTGTTTAGAATACGTTGGCCCATAAAATGGCTACTTCTATTATTTGACTAGATTTTTATTATTTATAAAACTTTAATTAGTATAAGATTATCATGGTATATATTAAATATCTAATATAATAAACACACAATCATAACATGATAAGTGATTTTTTATTGAAAATAGGAAATATTATGTATGCTTTTTTTCTTTATCAACTTTTTATCATGAAAAATATTTCAGTCCTATAGATTCCCAAGAAGGGTTCAGTGGATACTCAAACAACACACCCTTCAGCCAGTTACTGGTTGTTAACATTTACCTATGGGCTCTCCTCTCCTCTCCCCTCCCCTCCTCTCTCCTTTCCTTTCCACCTATCTTCTCTTCCCCTTTACCCCTCATCTTCCCCCCTTTCCCTCTCCCCTTCTTCTTTGCTGCTCTTGGGTCACCTGAGACATTAGTTCACTTACACTGGTTTTCTTGAACTTAGGAACCCACACAGCCTCCCTCTCAACCTAGAAGTTCACCCTGAAGCCAATCTCAACTCAGCCCTCACAGCCTCTTTCTCCCTAGGTTCACGTGCTATTGTTTGGTTGCCCCGACTCTTCATAAATCACTTGCTAGAATTATTCTTTAGCATCTCACACAGCGGACATGTGAGGAAAACCCTTTTTCTGGGTTTGCCTAATTGTTTTCTAACATGCGCAATCTCTGAAACACCTGGCATTGTGAGAGACACGGTTAGTTGCTGAGAACTTTAATGGAAGTGTCATAAATACCAATGAGGGTGACCAGACTTGCCCCCATCTCTCAGATTGGATCAGCTCTGACCTTGACCCTGGCAAGATCCTAGTCGCCCATCCACCTCTGGATTTGCTGACTGAACTAAGAGCCCTTAGCGACTGCCACTTCCTTCTTCCTCCACTTGCTTCTCTCCTGGCTCAAGCCAGTGCCCAGACCTCCTCTACACTCCCACCTCAGGGCCTTACATACGCTGGACCAGCTGCCAGATGGCCTTCCCTCACTGCTTCCTCCTGGACTCCTGCTCATATTTCAGGTTCCAGCACAAGGGTCACTTCCTCCAAGAGATTCTCCCCAAAGCCTGGGGTCACCCACAACCCAGCGACACAGACTGGCCCTTTGTGATCTGACCACATGTGCAACAATATGTGGAATTAGGTATTTTCTGTCTGTCTATCTCCCCTGCCTGCTTTAGGAATGTAGAGGCTTAGGTGGTACCCTTGGCGCAAGGTTTTCCATGTTCTAAGTTCAGTGAAGGCCAGTGGGGGGGGAGAGTGGAGAGAAAGGAGAGAAAGCTCAGGAAGGCAGGACCCAGCCTCTATATCTTCTCTGACTGTGGGTCATAACCAGTCCCACTGTGGGACTGGGGTGGCACATGTCCTGAGAGACTCTGTGGCTGTCCCAGTGGTGGCCTCAAACCTTGCAGGAGTGACACCATGACAGGTGGCTGGTGTGGGACACTAGGATGCCAAAAAAAAAAAAAACAACAACAACAACAACAAAAAAAAACCTGTCTCTCACACTCATCCATTACATTAACATTATGTTTAGAAAATCACCCTGTGGGGTGGGGGTATGAGATGAGGGGCAAACCCCACACCCCCTAGGTGGGGGTAGACCTGGCAACCTAAGAGCATCTTCTGTCGGACCAATGAGACTAGTGATGTGCCAAGAGTACATGCAAGGGCATCCCCAGTGAACTAAAGAGCTCTGGGCCCCCCAATCTTCCTAGAGGAGCTTTTTTTGAAAAGTCATAGGAAATTTATTTATATTTTATCTTATATATATAAAATACATATAAGTATACTTGGGACAAAGGACTCTGAGGACCTGAGCTAGGTCTTAACTGAAAGCCTCCTCCCTGAGGACTAGAGTTCATACTACTGTTGCTTTCAAGTCGTCAAGAGAGGGGAACAACCAATAGTGTTACCCTACTGTGAATCCTATGAACACAACAGTGATCATCATGGCCAAATACCACACAACGTACAACAGTAGCACTCATTTCTTGGTGGTTAAAAAAAAACCCAGCTGTGTAATTGGGTTTCTGGCCTCTTCAATAAAAGGACAATTATAGCTGGGACTGGAAGCTTTGCCCACTCCCCTAGCCTAGTCACACTACTAAAGCCACTTTCTAATCCAGCATAACTCCTAATTTCATTCTAAGCACATACCCTTATCTTGAAGATAAGTTTGCTATATTCCTTAGCAATTGCATGGCTCTCTTTGCAATAGTCAGACATTGCTGGGAGGGGTCTGCAGCATCTCTGCATTGCAGAGTTCTGGGACTTTGTACACACACACACACACACACACACACACACACACACACAATCTCTATTCCGTCTGAGTTGATGTAGTGACTGAAGCCAGAGGCGATGTACTTTCACCATTAGCTTAATTTGAACTTTAGAATCACTGGTTCCCTTTCTTGCAGTCAGCTTACCATTTTTAAAGTCGTGCACAGAGGCCTTGTCACAGGGTCACTCTCACCAGTGCTGCTCATAATAGCAACAGAAGGAAAATTCACCTAGGTCCAAATGAAGGCTGCTTAAATAAACTGCATACAAAGTAACTTTGACCTTTGATCCTATAACACAATCCATATGTGTTAGAGGGCCGGAGTCCAGAACTCTGACCCCACCAAAAGCTAGTGAGGAGGTGGGGTGGCAGAGACTCTTATGTATCGCTAGTGGAAAGATACTGTCGTAGGACAACGGTGGGACATCCATGCGTCAAGCAGTTTAGCAATCAAGCTCTTGGGCATGTTCACAAGGGAGCTGAGGTCCACACAAACTTCAGCCTGTGGTAGTACAGCAGCTCTGGTCTTAATGTCCAGAATATGGAAGCCATTGGGACCCCTTTCAACAGACAAGTGGATAAATCTACTGTGGTACATATAGACAAGGGGGTATTATTCCATACTGAAAAGGGATAGGCTAGTAAGCCAAGTCATGAGGAGACATAGGAGAACCTAAGCACTCACTATGAAGTGAAAGAAGCAAGCCTAAGGGTGCTGTACTCCGCGTGGTTCCAGCCATAGGGCATTCTGGAAAAGGTGAAGCTATGGCAGCAGTAAGAAGATCCGAGGTTGCTCGGGGATCAGAGGAAGGAATAACTGGCAGAACGTGCGGACTTTCAAGGCAGTGATGTCATGTTGACGGTGGAGAATATGGGTGGTAGGTGGAGTCTCTGGACCTGTCTGTGCCTTCCTCTTGTTCTGAGAATTTAAAACTGCTCTAAGAAGCTAAGACAGGGGCCAGCAAGATGGTTCGCTGTGTGCTGTCAACTCCAATGACCTGAACCCTGGGATCTCACATAGCAGAAAGAAGGACTAGTTATGCACAGATTGTCATCTGGCTTCCAAACACACACTGTGGTACATACACATAAACAGACACAGACATACTATATGAATAAATGTAAAAATTACTTAAGAAGGTAAAATATTCAAAGTTATAGATGGATACTTATTGGCAAGGACATACATGTGGTATGAAGAAAGGCTGCATTGAACACGATCCTCTTTTATCAAAGTGGTGCTGACCAAGAATTCTAACAAAGTCACTGACTGCCAGGAAGCATTTTAAGGCTCCCTAGCCTGCTCACTTCTTCCACAGCCCTCCATGGCAAATGCTAATGATGCATGCATCTTACAGATGAGGAAACTGAGGCACAGAGAGGTTAGAAAACAGACCAGCATCTCAGGAAAGCAAAAACAAGTCCAAATGTATTTGCACCTGTGTGAGTTCCTTATTGTAGGGACTTGCTGACAGCTAGATGTTCCGAGGTGCCAACAGGGTTGCAGAACATGGGACCGTACTTGGGAGCTTAAATTTACAACTTTAAATTACAACTGACCTTTCATGTTCATGCATCCTGTATCTGTGGATTCTACCAAGCGTAGACTGAATATTTTTTTGGTAGGGGGACCCTTACCTGCACAGGCTGTATAAATGTTTTTGTCACCATTTTTTTTTTGGTCAGTGCCATATTCCAACTGGAGACCCAGTGCTGGCAAGACACTAGGTGGGTGTCATAGGTCACCCAAAGGTAAGGATGTGTGCAGGTCCCAGGCCAAGCCCGCACTATGTCATAAAGAGACTTGCACATTTGTGGTGTTTGGTCTCCATGGAAGTGTGAGTAACAGTTCTTCATGACATAAATAGAAGGGACAGATGAGAGAGGTGGTGGCATGAGGAACCTCTTGCTTGACAAACGAGCAGAAGGGGACAGCGCTAAAGTTGTGGACAGATGTGGACAAGCTGAAGGGGATATTGATGAGGTTGTGGATGGAGATGTGGAGACAGTGCTAAGGTTGTGGACAGATGTGGATGGAAATGTTCGCTGGACTCTGCCATGATTAAACAGCAGCAGAAGGGATAAGCACATCCTTCTAGGTCTGCACCTCACTGCAGTCATGTAAACCCAACCAGAGAGCATCCTCAAACTGCAGTGTGTGCAGAAAGATACACACACACACACGGCATGGGATTTTTAACTGTGCGGTACTTAATGTGTGGGAAGAGCATGTCCAGGTGGGATAAGAGGTAATGGAATAGGAAGAAGATTCAGTAATTTTTTTCCATTTCTTTCTTCTTTCTTTCTTTCTTTCTTTCTTTCTTTCTTTCTTTCTTTCTCTCTCTCTCTCTCTCTCTCTCTCTCTCTCTCTCTCTTTCTTTCTTTCTTTCTTTCTTTTTTTTGAGAGAGAGGGTCTTGAGTAACTCAGGGTAATCTCAAACTCTGTATCTAGTTGAGGAAGACCCTGCACTTTTGATCCTCCTGCCTCTACTTCCTACGTGCTGGGATGACAAGCAAATATTACCACACCCAGTTTATATGCAGTTGTACAAGGTCCTCCTTCATGCTGACAAGCTTTCTACAATGCAGCCTCATCACCAGCCCTTACTATGAGAATGCTAACAGTGCATTAGCGCCCACGGGAGCTTTGTTTAGGTTATCCCTGTAACCCTAGCGTATTTTTTTTAAAAGACCTGGTAAAGACTGGTGCCCAATAAACATGAATGGCATTGGTTCTGTCATCCTCTGTAACAGCCTGACATGGGGAGTAGTGCAGGAAACCCCGAACCCTGTCTTCTGGTCATGAGCTGCACAAAAGTGAGACCATCGACTTTCCATTATGGTAGGAGAGGGGATCATGAGCCCTCCCTTTCTGAGGAGTGACAGGCAGTCTAACTGCCTGTCGGATGCTAACTGAGGGTGGGGGGATCAAATCCCTCAGTGGTGTAGGCACTGGTAGGTTCTCCTTGCTCAAATTTATAGCCCCCAACTAGGCTTATGCAAAAAAAACATTAACTAAATGCACTGGACCACAAACCAAAAACAAAAGTAGGCTGGGGCTTCATGGGGAAAAGGGGTTTGTTGGAGCTGAGAAGTGAAGGAGAGAAAATACTGGGGCCGGGGTAGAATAGGATCAAGCACATTTTATACACACATGCTTAAAATTCTGGAAAGACAAAACTTTTAAAAGTCAAAATATACTGACAAAATTTTAAAAGAAGATCTCAAACACCCTGCCACTGTGGTGTCCCAGCCCCAGTCACCAGCTTGCTCCAGGCCCCGAGGAAACTCCTTCCCCTTCTCAGTGGTTCCACTTTCTCACCTGAAGAGTGTTTGGGGGTAAGGGTACATGGCTGCCCTTTTTCCTTCTGCTAAGAAGTCTGTAGACCCGAAGGATCCTAGAAGCCCCAGGGACAGGTAAGACCATAGGATAAATGCAGAGTGTCACAAATAATGACCTTTATTGACCCTTATAGGATTTCTTCATAGGACTAAGTTTTCAGGGAGCATGGTAGTGAGTGCCAGGTCTGACCTCAGAGTGGGATCCTGGGGCAGGTCACCTACTTCTTCATGTCTTGGTGCTCTCGGGCAAGAATGAGGGCTGTCAATCATCTTCACCACACCAGACAGGGGCTATGACCTTGTGGTATTGGGTCTCCTTGCCTGTCACCCACACTGACAGGCACACCGTGGAGGCTGGCGGGTTCACAGGTGTCTAGGGACAGAGCTGCTCTCGTAGTCTTTTCTCCTGAGCTGGCCTCCTGTGGGTTGCATGTCCCTCTGGCAGATTCTCACACCCTCCCAGCCCTCCATACCTTCCTCAGTGATCACATTCCCCACAGTCCCATGCTGGCCCCAGGCCACTGTCACCAAGGGAAAAAGTGATTGAGATCTTTCCTCAGTGTACTGGCCACCTCTGGGTTTCTATGGTGCAGCATGTCCCGTGTACCACCATTAATTCTCACGGTAGCTGGGAGGTGGATGAATATGTCCCCACTGCATATACGAGGAGGTTTACACACAAACAATTACAGGACACCTACTGGATGCAGACACTGCAGGTAAGGTGCAATCATGAAAAGCAGGGCTCAGAACCACCAGAGCCGCGTACTGAGCACAAGCTACCTGGCAAGCTTGCTGGACGCGGGGCACATTGCAACCAGTAACTCCCAGGCTCTGCACCATGAAGCCCATTTGTCCATCCCCAAAGCCTGAAAACTGAACTGTTCTGCTCACCTCTGCTGTGGCTTTGAGATTCTACAGTTCAGCAGACAGAATTGGTGCTATCCAGGTACACAGTGGTACCCCAAAAGGGCTTGGAGATGAATCGACGCCAGGCGGTATGGGCAATGGGAGATGCCTGAACTCTGGAACTGGGCTGTGGCAGATGAATAGGAGTTCGTGAGACCAATCAACAGGTACCTAAGCCAGGACTCCACATCCCTATTTCTCATCCTTTCAACAAGCCGCACAGACTTCACAATGGTCACAGGCTGAGGGGCAGAATCTCAAGGGCACAGCTGCCATCTGCTTCTCAGAGTCAACTTGCCATCTGCTCTACCATCAGCTCTGAAACACATTGACCTGCACCTCATGGCGGTTTGGGTCAGCCTCAAGGCGCCCTACCTTTACGGGAGCTTCCAGAAGAGGTATACGGCATCCACACCGTTCAGACTGTCCCATCTGCCTCTGTCCCCTGTCGTAGACATAAGGACTTTCTCACCCTACCGCACTCATCCACTTCCTTCCATTTCCTCCTGGGCTCTTTACCCTCACCCAGCCCGCGGACACAAGTGCAGCCCCTGGTCCTACAGACCCCCAGGCTCCACCCCCAGCTCTGTCCTTTAGTCTTTACATCATGTTTTCCATTTGCAAAGTGGAACTAATACTAACTAGTACTCCTGGGTGGAAAAAATGTGAGGGCCAGAGAAGGGACTGGGCACAGTCCACAGTAGGTGCACAGTGTGGCCTATGGAGCTGCTGTTAGGGACTGCACACACTGTGGCCATCATCGCAGAAGCTGAGCAGAGGGCTGGCACATGCAGGGCACTCTCCCATCTACAATGGGTAGGTACTGGCCAGAGCACCACGTGCTTTTAACCAGTGAGCTGTCTCTCCAGCCCTACTGAATCGCAATCTTCAGTTACTAAACTGTCCTGCAGAATCCTGCTCTTCCTTGAAGCCTCATCCGCTCTGACAGTATGAAGCATCGTTGGCGATAACCAGCAGCTCCTATCTCAGCACTTACGAAAGCCGTCAATCACACCTCCCTGTTTTTAGGCCTGGAGATGAGAAGTGATGCCCACCCGGGAAGCCATGAAAGTCCACCCCTCTTTAATCAGGGACTGGTGTAAGAGGGGAGCACGTGGACTCATCTGGACCAACCCAATTCCCTCCTCAAACTTCACAGACAAGGGGAAGAGAAGACTGACCTACCTTTGCCCAAGCTGAGCCAGCTGTAAGAGGCAAGAGGAAGGGATGTCTGAGGACAAAACCAACACGGGAGAACAGGGTGATGCCGCCATACGTGGCCCCCACACACGTTTGCTTAAGGTCCTTTGTCTGTGACCAGTCCCAGGGACAGGAAGTGCTCCATTAAATATGACACTCAAAGGGCTTACCAGCAGCTGGGGAACTGACCCATTTAACCCCTATGTGGGTATGGCCCTGATACTACTGCCTCTTCGAGGGTATCAGGCAAGACTATCATTTGGTGGAGTCTTTGGGGGCAAGGAGACAGACCCAGGGTTCTGAAGACCTAAACAGAGAGGGCCCAGCTTTCAGGAACTCGTTTGAAAGGAATGTTGGGAGCAGGATACGATCAAGCCAACTTTTGAGCCTTGGCTGTGTGCACTCATGATGAAAGGCAGCTAGTGGGAACCAGTTTTAGGGTTTCTGCTTGGACTAGCACCCAAGGGCTCCAGTGTGTGCTGTGACTTTGGTTGCTGAGGAGGTGGCAGCCTCTGAGGGCTCTACTCTCCATTTGTTCTGCTCGGCACTCTCTGCCGTCTAGTCAACAGTCCGTGAACAAGTGGCCACTTCACACTCCCACCGCCGTGGATGAAGCCTCCTCATTCTACCTTCCCGGCTACTGGAATCTTGAGACCGTTCACGCTTGCCAGGGAATTCATCAGGAGCTGACCTGAGCTGCGGAATCACCCCACGGGCAGGACAGGTGACAGAGTCTACAGCCAGGCCTCTCCCCTGAGCTCTATGGGACCCACGAGCCCAGACGGCACGCTAATGCTCCCTGTCAGGATGTTTGGAGGAGATCAGGTTGGTTTTCTAGCAGAAGCAGGGATCTGACTGGAAGAAAAGCATTCTCCAGAGTCAACGCAACAAGTGAGCTCCCAGGGAGCAGATGGGTCGTGAAGAGGCCTGGAACAAAACAGATTATCTTCAAGACGGCACTGAACAAGCCTAGCAAAGCTGTGGGTTTTACAGGAAGGACTCTTGGAAAGTAAATACTCCTGGCACCCTGTGGGGACTCAGGCTGTGGCTTTGCCTCATTGTGAGGAGTCAGAGCTCAGAGCTCTGCGTGCAGCCTGGGGGAAGGATGCTCTCTCTCTCTCTCTCTCTCTCTCTCTCTCTCTCTCTCTCTCTCTCTCTCTCTGTGTGTGTGTGTGTGTGTGTGTGCTGTGGGGTGCATGCACACAGCCCTGCAGGGCCAGTTCATTAGTTCATTTTCCACTTCCCAGAATGCATTGGGACCACTTCTGCCCACAGGGGTATTTTGTCCTACGGTACTCCCAGGGTATCCTATGGCCTAGCTTTGGACATGCATATAAACCCCCTCCCCCAATATCATATGACCCCATGTGTGTGTAACCACCATGGGGGTTGAGATGACAAGCTGTAAGACTGACCTCTGATGAGCAGAATTTGCAAGTCCCTCCTTGATCCCTTCTTTAAGTACCAAGTAGAAGCTCTTTATTTCTAAAATCCAATTGCCTTTATGATGTCACCTGGAGGAGCTGCCTTCAGTCACAGGAACTCACCTGGAGCAGGATGACTCTTAGCCAACTGTCACTTCTCCCCCACGGCCCTGTCTTCCTCCCCTCCATTCTGGTCCCACAGTTGGGGCCAAGGTTGCCCCCAACAGAGGCAGAGAGGAGCGGGCTTTGGGATGTCTAAGGCCTCTTAGATCAAAGGCAGAGTCCTGCTTCTCCTGTGCCCACAGGAAAGCTCTGTAGAGATTCCTCGGAGGGACAACAGGCCCACAGAGGAGGGACAGTGCCTTGTCATCCCCTTGAGGATCTAGGACAAGCGTCTCCACGGGGTGACACCATTTCAGTCTCACAAAGTGAGCGGTTCCTAGTCACTCTGTTCAGGGCACTGTTCTAGGTGATCCACTGCATCCTCCACAATCCTATTTCACAGACAGGTGAACTGAGACAGCTAGTGTTTCTACCCCCCCACACCCTTGATAAATGCAGCTAAAGACACATGAAAGGGGGCCCACTTCAGCAAAACAACTAG
The DNA here is from genome assembly GCF_014885135.2 of Alexandromys fortis. NCBI lineage: Eukaryota > Metazoa > Chordata > Mammalia > Rodentia > Cricetidae > Alexandromys > Alexandromys fortis. The sequence goes on from NW_026067943.1 coordinate 3,799,207, forward strand.
TTCTGAGATATTGGGGTGAGGGTGAGCTACGGAGCCATCTGTTAGGGCTTGGTTCAGACATGAAGGCTACTCCAGGAATCCTCACGTGTTGAGACTAGGTCCCCAGCGCCATGCTATCAGGTGGGGCTTAGGGAAGTGGCTGTCTCCTGAGGTCCTACCCTCATCTGCTGATGGAGTCAGGGTAAAATGAAACTTTGGTGAGGTAGGGACTGACTGGAGCAGTGGCTTGGTGGAGGACAGGCTCCCAAAAGGTGTGTCTTGTCCTGTTTGTTCCTCTGCTTCCTGGCTGGCATGAGGTGGGCAGCCTCACCCCTCACACCCTCCCTCTGCCATGACACGCAGGCTCACTATAGACTCACCGCAGAGCAGCCAGTCTTCCGTGACAGACAACTCCGAAACTGGGAGTCAAAATGAATCGTTTTCCCTTTTTGTTTTATGTGCCTGGGATAAGCACCAGGGCCAAATGGTTTGGAAAGGGTTTATTTCAGCTTACAGGTTACAGCCCATCATTGAGGGAAGTCAGGGCAGGAACTCAAGTTGGAACAGAAGCAGGAACTAGGGAGGAAGGTAATCACTGGCTTGCTTTCCCCAGCTTCCTCAGCTAACTTTCTTGCATAGCCCAGGCACACCTGCCTAGGGAGAGCATTGCCCACAGTGGGCTTGGTTCTCTTGCATCAATCAGCAATCAAGAAAATGCCTCACAGACATGCCCACAGGCCAGTCTGATGGAGGCCATCCCCCAGCTGAGACTCCCAAATATCTTTAGATATGTTGATAGCTGAAGCTAACTAGGAAAGTTGATTCTATCAGGGTTTTTTTTTTTATGTGTGTGTGTGTGTGTGTGTGTGTGTGAGAGAGAGAGAGAGAGAGAGAGAGAGAGAGAGAGAGAGAGAGAGAGAGAGAGAGAGAGGAAGAAATTACCTTGGCATACCAACTAACACACACAATTTACAAATAAGGGTACTGAGGCCAGAGGATTTGGAGATGTTAGAGAGGCAGGGGTAAAGAGTTGGAACACTGGCTTTTGAATGCAGAGTGCCATGAAAACAATCTGGGCCTGACACATATGTATCATGGCCTAAAGAGGCATACAGAAAAGTTGAAGTGGTCCAGAGGACCCTGGTCCTTTCATCTGGAGATAAAAAGGCACAAATCTTTCCTCTTGCTGCTGTGAGGGCCACTTCATATTTCTGCACCCCAGATTTCCATAGAAAAGGACAGCACCTTTGTCAAGGTGTTGTTATGAAGGTTACATGAACTACTCTTCATGGAAGCTGGAGCAGATGGAGGAATTTGGTAATAAAACAGGAATAAAAAGGCCCACTGAGTCTCAGGGGCCTCCAGTTATCACTTGGGTGATGGTAGGAATAATCACAGGCAGTAGCCAGCATTTAGTGAATGCTACCCACAAACCAAGTACTTGTTTTGATTTTTATATATATATATATAAATGTTACATTAAATAGTAATGAATCTTACATTTTCATTACATTATATATTAAACATTAACTGATATATCTGATATATTTAATATATTCATTACATAATTAAAATAGTTCACTGAATAATTAATATTATATGAAGTAATTTTATTCACATACATTTATATTCATTAAATTCTCACCATGACCTCTGAGAGGAAGGTATTAAATGCCACTTCCATTTTGTGGCTAAGGGAATTGGGGTTTCGCCTCAGTTTATCACCTTTCTGTCTCTAGGCTCAGTTTTTTCCAGTTGTGAATGAGGCCAGTTCATACTGACCTCGTGGGCTCACGAAATACCCAGAATGTGTCACATGAAGACAGAAAACATGGACTTGTGCTTCAAACACAAACAAAGCTCCCAGGTGGGTAGATACCGCCATTCCTGAAAGAGGCCTGGTCCCTAAGGAGCCTGCAGCTTCCCTCGAGCTGCACACAGCACAAAGGACACATCCTCCCCATTGCCCTTCACCTCGGAGTCCCACTATTCAAACAGCAGGGCAGATGGAGCTGGGGTGTATCTCTGCTAATGGAGTGCTTGCCTAGCATGCATGAATCTCCAGGTTTGATTTCTCCAGCACGCCATAAACTGGGCATGGTGGCACATTCCTATAACCCCAACACTTGGGAAGTAGAGGCAAGATGATGTCAAGATCATTTCTTGGCCACATAAGGAATCCAAAGCAAACCTGAGATATACAGAACCCTATCTTTTAAAAAAAAAAAGTGAAAGAAAGAATCTCATCCATGTTAGTTATAGGTCTGTCTCTGTGGGTTCGTGCCAAAAGATCCAGGTGCCAGGGACAGAGAACTCATTTTCAAATTAGAGGTGTCAGCACAAACAACCCTCCACAAGGGATGTCCTGTCCTTCACAAGTTACCTCTGACCACCTGATTCCAGTAGTCACTTCACAAAGCCCCCAACTGGCAACTTATGGGGACTGTTAACTTTTGCTGATACCAGACAGGCCAGAAAGTCTCCTGGATAGATGGACACACGGAGAAGACCTGACGGAGCACTGCCCCAAAGCATCCGTGTGGAAAGGGCAAAGAGAGCGGCTGTGGCCTTTCATATCAGCACACTGGGAGCCAGCAGGGTGCTGTGGGTCTGGGGAGAGCAGGTTGGAGCCCACAAGGATCTAGTGTACCCCACGTTAGACTTTGTTTAGTGCAACTAAAGGGTCTTGTGTCTTCCTATGAAGCAAACCCTTGGGTGGACGGGACACAGCTCAGTGTATTTTGTACGGTCTACCCAGAACCTCTATCAACAGCCTGAGGCTGAAGGCAGATGAAGACTTTGGCCTAAGCTAGAAAAGAGGTTTGCGACCCACCTTTGCCTCTGTAGAGTTCTGGAGGGCAGGACTTCAATGATCTCAGCTGTGCAGTGGGAATGATCATGTTTACCTCATGGAACAATTGGTCAAATTAAATAAAATAGCCATTCTCCCAAAATATGGCAGTGTTATTTCCCCAACGCTTAGAGATGTGCAGACTCAGTAAAATAAAAATGAAACAAGCAGAAGAAAATATTGGGTGAGTCAAAGTAATGCTGTCAAGCAGGAATTCTTTAGAGAGACAAGGAGCTTCCGGCTTCAGTATCATAGACACAGGAGAAAGGGGGCTCTTGATCTCAACCTCACAGAACAGTCCCCAGCATCACATCTTCTCTTCCTCTGCTTCTAGCCTTGGACCAGTTCCCCAGCCTCAGGCCAGCACCTCACTGGCCTGGCTTGGTTGCTGAGCAACCACTAAGATGCTATACTTTGGCACATGGAGAGCCTTGTGGGTGGTGGTCTGCTAGCCTGCTTGCCTCTGCACATACATTCCCAGCCATGGGCTTTGTGGGCAGAACCCGCAGCAGGTGTTCAGTGAGGGGAAAAGCCAGAGGAGGAAGAACATTCCAGATGAAGCAAAGCCAGTCAAGAAGGTCTTGCAGAGATCAACATGGAAAGGAAAGTACACTGCTAACCATTCCCTACACTGCCCACCCCCCACCCCTCCAGAAAATATAGTAGCTAAATGGCAGAGCAGACCTGAAGACTGGGGATGGGCAGTCATGCCCCAACTGCAACAAACACGTCAAGAGAATACCAGGATCCAGTCAACTGTAAAGAGGCACCAAGGGGGCCCAGGTCCTGGTGACTTTGTTCATAATCTGAGATGGGCAGACTGGACCCTTAAAGGAGGTCTCTAAGAGCAAGAATACAGCATTCAACCCACAGCATCCTTCCAGCTCCTGGTTCCTTATCATGTGCACCTGATGGATTGGCCAGAGTGACTGAGAGGCAGATGGAGACAAATTAGACACAGGCATGACTCTCCACATCTCCTCCGAGCCCTGCAAAAGCACTACTAACCATTTAACAGGAGAGCAAACCGAGGCTACTCATCTTTGCCCTAGTCATTCACTCACAGGAGAGCTGCAGGGACTCTGTGCTCTCTTTTCTGATGATTAAAGGACGTGAAGCTGGGGCCCACCTGTTCCTGGAGATAGACAGTGGCTTTGGTGGATACGGGGCCTGCCTGAGTGAACAAGTCCTGAACAGAGGCACAAGGAAGGAAGGGAAGTTTGGCCCCTAGATGAAAAGTATTCACCATGGGCAAGACACGTTGTCTGGTTATGTAATTCAAAAGACCCAGACACAAATCCAACCAACCAACTAACCAATCAACCAGACAAACATAAAAACCAACCAACCAGACAAACATAAAAACAAACAAAACAAAACAAAAAAACTCCCTCCAAACTTTGAAATGTTCTTAGGTGCCAACATGATGTCCAAAAGGTTTGGATTTCAAAGCATTTTGGATTTAAAATTTTTAGATTAGGGATGCTTAACCAATAAAGTCTATTCAACAATTTCTAAATTAAGAAGAAAGAAAGAAAGAAAGAAAGAAAGAAAGAAAGAAAGAAAGAAAGAAAAGCCCACCCATCTGTTGCCACGTGGGAGCCTGAGGCTGACATCCGGTGTTTTCCTTCACAGTTCTTCACTTTATTACTGAGGCAGGATCTCTCAATAAGCCCGGAATTTGCCAATTCAGCTACTCTGGCTGGCCAGTTTGCCTCAGAGCCCCCCAGCTCCTGCTGATCACCCCTGGGTTACAGGTGACTGCCACGCCCATTTGGCTTTTATGTGGGTGCTGGGGATGTGAACTCAAGCCCTCACATTAGTGCAGCAAACACTTTATCCACTGAGTCATCTCCCCAAGCCCTGTCCTCTCCCCCTCCTTCTCTCCCTCCTTCCTTCCCTCCCTCGCTCCCTTCCTCTCCTTCTTTTCCCCTCTCTTCCTTTCCTTTGAGATAGGATCTAGGTATGTGGCCCAGGTTGACTTGGGAACTACAGCAATCCTTCTGCCTCTGCAGGCATACATCACCATACCAAGCTAGAACACATCTTTTTAGAACACAAATGTTAACATAGGCACTGGGGAAACCCTGATCCAGCCATTTGCTTGTTGTGTGGCTTCTGGAAGTTTTTCGGTGCTCTGGAACCCCAAGAATCTCATTTGCAATATGGTGTGGGGGAAATTCTACCCCCCTTATCTACAGAGTTACAGTCATAATAACCACACAGAGAACCACACCATAGAAGAAGGATTCCAGGCCACAAGTCCCATGTAGTGGGTCCCCAGGAATACCATGGTAGGCTCCTCCTCTTGCTGGTTTCTAGACTGTGTGGTCCAGTAGCTAGGGCAAGGGAGCCAAACAGGATGCCTGTGTGTTTATGAGAGGGCCTGGACACTGCAGCTGACCCAGCAGTGGTCCTCAGTGCCCACCAGCTCCACTGGAACACCTCAGGGTCTCCCCCAGCCTGCTTTGCTGTAACCCACGAGAGATACTTCTGTCCCAACACAAGCTTCACTGTGCCTGCAGCACACCAGGAGGAGCAAAACTTAGGGTGCCCACGAAGACAAATGGCTGCTCTCAAGACACACACTGCACTGAACATAGGCCAAGTTCACACCACGCAGGCTCAGTATCAAGGGCCTGCAGAGGTCTCCAGGGTCACTGTGTGCCTGTAGTTGGGAGCTTCCAGGAGAAATCAATGAGCAGAGAATGTTGTTTTCCTCTGCTCCAGACCTGGACACTGAGTCAGGGGATGGTGACTCCAACCTCTTGCACCTCAAACCAGAGAGCCAGGGTAGGGAGCATACCCCAGCTCATACAGCAACTCACCCCTGAACCTTCGTGCCTGGATACTCTGCTCAAAAATAAGAGAGTCTTTCAGAGTGTTGCATGTGTGCATGCATGTGTATGTGTGTGTGTGCGTGCGTGCATGTTGACTTGCTCTATCAATAAGGAGCTTACTATCAACTGAAAGGGTAGGGCATTTTCTATACAGATCACCTAAAACTCCTACCATTCATTCCCTGCTTTACAGCTGGGAAAGCTGAAGAGCAGAGACTAAATTAATACTTAGTACATAGACCAAGGTTTAAACCCAGTTTATACAACCTTACTGTGTGCCACTAGCTGGCTCCGGGAGTAAAACTTGGATGGATCCTATTTTGAGAGTTGGGGGCACTGATCTCTATTTTTTTTTATTAATTCAAAATAGGTATATTTTTATAAGACACTAAGCCTCGAGTTGGCAAGCAAACAAAACTCGAGCCAACAAGATTCTGCTTTCCACTCAGAGGGCGGGCAGAGCGGGCTCGCAGATGCCAGTGCTGGGGGCTGCCTTGGCAGTGTTAGCGTGGCTGCTGTCTCATTCCCTGCTTCTTTCCCAAGCGTCATTCATTAATTTCTGCTCTATGGGCACTGGAGAGCGCCCGCTGCAGAGAAGTCATCTGGCCCTGCAGTCTTTTTTTTCTTTAGCAGGCTTAAAAAAAATGTACATAAGGACCCAGTGAGAAACAGATGATGGGGCATGTCAAGGTCATGATCGCAGCTACTGGCCATGCTCTCCCTGGGGGGGTCACCAGGTCCGCAATAATTCTCTTTACAAACCCCAGAGCATCTTCCAGTGTCATTGTCTTGGATGGCTTGTGTGAGTCCTGGGACACAGGATCCTGCCCCGCCCTCCCAGGCCACACTGGGAAAACTGTTCTTCTTACCCACCTGAGGCTCAGGAGAACCAAGTGCTCAGGATCAGTTGCAGGCATGATGACTGAACAGATGCATGAAGTAACGAATGAGTGGGTGGATAAGCTATGCTGAACCTTTTTAAAAGTTCACTTTTACACACATGGGTGCTTTGCCTGCACGTGTGTCTGTGCACGACACGCATGAGTAGTGCAGACAGACAGCAGAAGAGGGCAGTGAATCCTCTGGATATGGAGTGACAGATGGTTATAAACCCCCCACGTGGGTGCTGGGAATTGAATCCAGGTACTCTGCAAGAACAGTTTACAATCTGCCGTGGCATCTCTCAGGCCCCAGAGTTTATCAGAAAATGGCCAGCAGTGATGCTCAGTGGGTAAAGACCTGTGGACCTGAGTTTCTTCCTGGAAGCCACATGGTGGGCAGAGAACTGACTCCCACAGGTTATCCTCTGACCTCCACATGTGTGCCACACACAAAATGATTAAATAAGTAAGTGTAAAATAATTAAAAGATATCATTGTCAAGTCTAAGATCTTTTTTTCTTTTTTTGTCTTCCCTACCCCCAAACATCATAGAAGGAAGAGTGGGGAGCACAGGTGTGGATCTTTCAAAGGAGAATCACTAAGCTGGGAGACTCCTTAACATCCTGGTTACGGTTTGTTACCACTCCCTGACACAAAAATAAATAAATAAATAAATAAACAAACAAACAAACAAACTCACGGTGGTTTAATAGCGATGGTCACACCTGCTCCTCCTAACTCAAATGCCAAGTGCTACCCGAGTACTCTCAGGACTTGGAAGGCAACCGTTAGCATCATAAAAAAAAAAAAAAAAAAAAAAAAAAAAACCGAACAAACCAAAACCCCTTCTACTCATGTTAACTCTGCAGTTGTTCTGAGGATCCATCCTGGTCTGTGATGATTGTGTGCACGTAAGACACTGAAGAAAGTGGCAGAAGCCACCCTCACCTGAGGACAAGGCATGTGGTGGGGGAAGAACAGGCCCAGCAGAAACTGAGAGAAGCTAAGTCACCTACCAGCCTCCAAAGGCTTCCTTGGGCACCTGGGTGACTACCTCTAACTGGTCCTTTCTTGAGACCATGTGACCCCAAACAGACTCAGGCTTCCATCCATCTATCAGTGTGTGGCTGCAGCCTTACAGGAGGGGCTCGGCATAGGACTGAACTCCAACTGGCTTTAATAACTTAGTAAGCACTCAATGCTGAGCCACCTCTCCAGCCCCAAACACAAAGTCTTCAGATCTGGGATGGAAAATACACTCCTGGTGACAAAGTTGACAGACACAGTATCTGGTGTCCTCAAGGACATGAGCATCCAACCCACATTTCACAGCCCTTTACAGTAGCAAACCATGATGCCCCTGTGAAGGACCACATGCCAATCTGTAAACTGGGTTTGTGCACCCCTCTCCAGCAGGTATCTGACCATCTCCCATGTGCCTGGCTTGCTCCAGTGTGAGGGTACCACAGGGACTGAATGGGCAGAGCTCCTCACCCTGGGGGACTTAGGTTCTAGTGAAGAAAACCAACTGAATGGGTGGCCAGGTACATGCCATAGCTTAGCCCTTCATTTAGTTCACTCTGACCTTTTGTTCATTTTTATGCAAATCATGTATTGGATGCGAGGTTTGGCTTCTTGTCCTTTTCCCATGAGAATGCAACCTTCAGGTGAAACCCTACTAATGGTGAGACACAGACTGGTCCCTATCTTTTTCAGTCCTGTGGAATTTCTCTGGGGGATACAGGGCAGAACCAGTCATTAGGATGTGTGGCAGTCATTAGGATGCAAACTCTACAGGCCAGGATTGTGCCATGTGCTGCCCATGGTTGCACCTCCAGAGCCTAGCACAGCAACTAGCACACAGTAGGTACTCACTAAGTGCTCTCAGTAGGTTAGTGTGTTCAGATTGTGCTCAGTGCTGTTCAAAGGCCACCTGCATGAGATGCCTAGTTCTCTGCCTCAGGCACTACCCAGTGCACCTGCCAGGCCAGAGCACACGTGCGTTTATTTTAAACTTTTTATTTGGCAATAATTATATATCTATAGGGGCTGCAAGGAAATGAACAGAGAAGACCATGGATAGCATCAAAACCCAAAACTGACATGGCCACAAGGTGATGTTGCTATTGCCCAGGTCCCTGCTCCCTGTGTCTATCAGAGCACATGTCTGTGTAGCTCAGAGCAGTGTTCTCCTGCCACCTCTGCAGAACCACCATCAAGGTCCCACACTATCCTCATGAGATCCCCTGCTGCCAATCCTTAGACTGCCCCTCTCCCCAATCCTCAGTCCCCAGCCTTTGCGATCACCAAATCTATTCTCATGCCATCTGGTTAGCACTAACAAAAATGAAATCTAGCAGTAGGAAACAGTTTGGGGTGTTTTTACTCTTTGAGATTCACCTAGGTTGAAGTACATATCAATTGTCTGTTCTTTCCATTACTGGCCAGTATTCTATTAAATGGGCACGCCACTGCTGTTTAGTTCACATTAGGGGTTAATCCAAATAGATACCGCCGATTTGTCCCTGAATAATGATCCTTAGTGTGGATAATGCTCCGCAGCCAGTGCCCAACTCTCTCTCTCTCTCTCTCTCTCTCTCTCTCTCTCTCTCTCTCTCTCTCTCTCNCTCTCTCTCTCTCTCTCTCTCTCTCTCTCTCTCTCTCCCTCTCCCTCTCTCTGTCTCTCTCTACCTCTGTTTCTCTCTCTGTCTCTCTCTCTCTTACACACACACACACGCATGCACACCAAAAACAAAACCCCAAACACCTGCCAGTCCAAGGAGCAAAACTTTCTTCCCTTTAGATTCTTCTGAAGAACTCTGCATTGTCAGAGACCTTTGGGCACAACCAAGAGTTTAAGGGGGTGGCTTCCATACCAGCATCCCCTGAGGTCAGGGACAATGTCGATAGTTCTAGGACTGAAGGCCTCCATGGCCTTCAGTATTCATGCCCTGTCCAGTGGGACTTTGGAACTTCTCTTGCCTGTTCCTTGAATGTTCAGATGGTGTGGCTTACTGATGACATACTAAGGCTTGATGTGGTGCTAATTCTGAGCCTGGGGCTCTAACTCTGCTGCCACTATGCAAATGAACGCAGGCTAGTTCCTGAGGGATGAGACACCGCATGAAGAAGAGACAAGCAGCCTCAGCTAAGGTCACCATATTCAGGCCTGGAGCCAGCACACCCCACCATACAGGAAATCACCAGGCTCTGCAGAATCATCTTCACAGGCTTGGCAGACCAGACAAACAAACAAGCCACAGTGAGAGAGACCAGGAAGGCCTTTGGTGGTGTGCTGACCTGTAGACTACAAAGTCACAGGTAATAATGGACACACACACAAGCTGGTCTGACGCATGTTAATGGCTGGTCTGTCTTGCAGAGCCAGGAGGCTCTCAGAACCCATCTGCAGATCGAGTTCCAGCATGCTTGACTAGAAGACACGTTCCCTGGTTCCACTCCTGATCTTGCTACCCACTCTGAGCAAGGAGCTCCCCTAACTTCTGTCAAAGACAGTTTGCATCTTAACACGGCAGTGGGTGAGACACTCAGGGCGGGAATCAGCCTCCTCCTGGCCTCATCCTCCATGGCTCCGTGTTTGCAGATAAAAATACCCTCCCCTCCTCTCTACTGTGGAAGCTGTCCAGGGTCAGCCGCCCACACACTTCCACGCGATTTCTGACTCTGGTTATAAAACCTTGGCCCCAGAAATAGAACACAAGGGGATTTCACAGGCATGTGCTCCGGCACAGTCTCCACCATTCCTGAAAAACTTGGGGGAAACTCACTTTCAAGCTTTGAACACGGTCTTCAAAGTCCTACCTACCCACCCTGGCACCAAACATCTATGAGGGGCCATGGTTTATTTTTATTTTTTTATTTTCTCTCTCTCTCTCTCTCTCTCTCTCTCTCTCTCTCTCTCTCTCTCTCTCTCTCTCTCTCTCTCTCTCTCTCTCTCTCTCTCTCTCTGCAAGCACTGCTGTTCTCAAGTTTTGCTAGCTCCGTTGGTTACTGTTGATCACCTCTGGACCCTTCTGGCTTTCCTGGCCCTGATCACCACTGTCCGGTCGTAGCCAGAGCTCAGCTTTCTCTGGCTGCTCTTCTGCCTACCCTCACGCCTGCCCTTACATTTAGCTCCTTCAAAGGTGTCCCAGTTACACATTCCACTTTGAGCCCCACACTCACGGTAGCCTCTCCTTCCTAGCCGATACAGCGTGTACTCCAGAGCAGAGGCTACTGCCAGCAAACCTCCAGACCAACTCTCCTGTCATAGGTAGGGACTAGAAAGTCAACCTGGGAGGAACAGAACCAAGGTGGTGAAGGTCGTGATAACCAAGGCTGAAGGGAGGCCAGGACACCAGCACAAGGAATTCCCATTACCTGATTGAAAAATAGCACCCTTGGGTGATGATAACAACTATCCCATTTCCTAAATCTCCAGGACATGCTGGACCCGAGCACATGTTTAAGCATAATCCTCCTACAGATGATGAAACTGGGAGCAAAGAAGGGATGTATCCCGTCCGGAGTCACACAGCTGGTTGGCACAGCAAGGATTGAAAATGAGGTTCAGTTCTAATGACCACAGCTCCATAAGCCTACCTTGGATCCTGCTGTAGGCGCCTCTCCCATCAGGCTTTTCACCAAATCAGACATTTTCTAGGCCCTCCTGACAGTTTCCAGGCCCCCCTTTGCCCACTCACAGTCCACCACCCACTGGCCTTGAGTGGGGCCACCATGCTCATCACTCCCCACGACTCTCTAGAACAGAACCATATTCTAAACTAGGACTAGCCTCTTCCTACTCTTGATGATAGGCAAGTCACCTTGCTCTCTGAGCATCAGCTTCTTTATCTACAACCTGAGGGTGGAAAGCTGTGATGGTGCCCTGGACACTGCCAGCACTCAAGAGAGGAGAGCTCACTTCCGACTCTGCCACCCTCACAGCCTCTTGTTTGCCACACATCTCTGCTCCTGTACCTGGGGGCCACCTCCAATGTCTCTGGCACCTATGGATATGGCCACTTCCCAGGAGGCCCTGTCTAATTAGAGTCAATTTGGTGCCACACCCTTCAGACACCTTTGTATTGTGACATCTCTGTGGTCAACACTGTGTCTACAGTCTCTGTAAGGGCTGAGCTACCCTCTCTGGTTGGCATAGCATCAGTGCTTCTGGTGCCCAGAGACTCCCGAATATTAGAATTAGAAGGAATAATAGCTACTGATACATTTTAACCAATTAATCAACCAATAACTAATCAACTAGCCAAGCAGTTACCATCCATAGTTTACTCATTGCCCTGGCCTTGTGCTAGTCTTTGAAGATCACAAGAATCCCTCTCCCCATTCCACTTCTGTGCACTTGAGTGCACAGTGGATAGTTTCTGGGCACTGCCCCCTCAGCCTGCTCCCTGTATCCTTCTGGTTGGCAGAGCCCTAACTGCTTGGAGTATGGTCCGGGGGCCACTGACTCAGACATGGGACCTGGTCTATTTAGGCTTTGCTGATCCATTCTCTTGGGTGACTGGTTTAAGCATGGCTATGTGACCCATTATCTGACAATGAGACATAAGAATGGGTTAGCTTGATGGTGTGGGAGAACTTGACAAGACAAGGAGATGCCTTCTGTCCTTTTCTCAGGGATTCCTCTGTAGAGCAGGGACGGAGCAAGCCTTCTTTGTAGAGCAGTATAAAAGCTCAAAGGAAGCCACATATAAGACAGTTTGTGTGACTGCCTGGGTGTCCGGAGAGTGAGACCGTCATCACACTCACCTTTGCCTGCAGGATGTCTCACCCGAAACAGCAGAGGAGCTCTAAGCCCAGGTCTTGGCTCTTCCCACGCTCCACTGTCTACACCCAGCCATGACCTCCCTCTATCCTCCTTCCTACAGACCTTCACAACTGGCCCCTATGTCCGAGATGTTTTCTCTATCCAGTCTTCTCGTGGCTTTCTTCTGTTCTTTTGTCCCAAATATGTTTAGAAGATTCACTGGCCTCACTTTTGTGAATGTGTCCTTAGGATGCCTGGACCTGTGCTCAGGGGTTCAAGAGATTCTCATCACAGTGCTACTTGTGATGGCGAAAAGAGAGAAAACAAAGGTGGCTGGGTCACTCATAAAAGATGAGGTAGAGATTGATATGCAAGCCATCCAAACTCTATGAATGAGAGAGAGAAAGGCTCCAGAAATACAGTATTCCTCCACAAACTTATCAGTCATGGAGAACCTTCTGGAAGGACATTTGACAGAATGTTAACAGGAGCGATCTTTGTTTCACGACATTTCATCTGAGTCTTACTTTCTTCTTTATACTTTTTGATACCATTTGAATTTTACATAATCCTTACATAACATCTCTATATCCAGGGGGAGACAGAACTACTTTTATTTTGAAAAGAGGAAAAAATACATACAGAATCACAGCCAGGATCCACCTTCTTTGGGCATGGTTCCCTAGTCACGTGAGACAAGATTTGGGGTTTACTGTACTCTTTCCAGCCCAGATCCCCAACCCCCACGCCTCTGCCTGACTGCCCAGAACTCTCTAGTTTGATAAACTCGGTAACAGTGAGGCAACTAGAAGCCAAACATCTGGAGGGAAAACACAGGGCTGGGGTGGGGAAGTGTGCACTGAGATGCCTGTAAGATTAGACAGATGGACTCAAGAGAGAGAGCAGGGGACACTGCCTATGGAGAGACAAAGTCATAGACGAACAACACCTACTGTGGCTTTGCATGTGGAAGAACTACCCATGAACACCTTCTGTGCATCTGCTCACTGATCTGACTCACTTCCCAGCAGAGTGACATAAAGACATAGAAACAGACGTGTCTGAGTGTCCACTTCTCTCAGTGCAAGGACGCTAACCTGACCTGCTCTGCCTTGGCCATGTCCAACCACCTCCACCATCATTTTATCAAGCTGAGCCTGCTATAAGGGATGGTCCTGTCTTAAGTGCTATTTATTTCTCTGTGTGTGTGTGTGTGTGTGTGTGTGTCTATGTCTGTGTCTGTGTGTGTGTACACATGGAAGCCAGCAGTCATTCTGGTGTTTTCTTCTATTGCTCTGCACACTAGGGCTTGAGACAGGAGCTCTTCACTGAACCTGAGCGCACTGTCTCCACTAGACTGGCTGTCAGTGAGCTGGGGATCTACTGGTCTCTGCTTTCCAGCACTGAAGTTACAGATGTGCACCACTGGCGCTTACTTTAACGTGGTACTGGGATCTGAACTCAGGCCCTTGGGCTCATATTGCAAACATTTTACCCACTGAGCTGCCTCTCCCGCGGCCTTCAGTTCCACTTCTGCTTTCTGGATAAGGAAGGGGGCCAGTCTCCTGAGCCCTGCCCAGAAGATAGGCTGCAATAGTTATAGCTCCTGGGTTGGGGCAAGGAGGGATGCCTCCTTCTTAGTGTTTCCCCACTACCATGCCTTTCTTCTGCTTCCTGATTCTTGAGTCAAGAGCTCTCTGAGACTCTGAGGAAAGATAGGGGCACCCCAGTCTTAAACTTGTCAAGATGCCTAACCTAGCACGATCCTGTGTTTGAGCTAATGAAGGATCCTGTGTCTGAGCTAACGAAGGAGTCACATCACAGGGGACCCTTTTGTGTAAAGAAACTCCACAGCAGGTTCCTCTGATCTTAGGCCTGCCCTATGGAAGGCAGAATCTTCCCTAATTGGTCCTTGAGAAAGAGGCTGGTGTCCTTCCTAGTCTCAGGAGGGAAGAAGTCTGTGTCAGAAAGCTCACCCTGGACTCCCCTCTGCCTGTCCCAGCCCTATTCTCTAACTCCAGATCTGTGCCATCGGAAAGGAAACTTGCACTGCTCTCCCTTGGTATCCAGGACAGTTTACCATGCAGAGATCTGTAGATGCCCAAGGCCCTCATGTAATACTGTGTAATATTTACACAGACCCCCTACCACCACCCACACACCCTCCTCCTTTTCCCTTTAGATGGCTCCACCTGTAATACCTCCTTGTATGCAAATAGTATGTAAATAGTTGTCACTCTGTCTTGTCTGGGGAATAATGACAAGGAGAAAAGCCTGTACAAGTTCAGCACAGATGCATTTTTTTTCCTGAATATTTCTCATCTGAGATGGCTAAAGCCAGAAATGTTAACCTGCAGACCTGGGGCATGTAGCTGGGGGCAGGGTGGGGTTCTATTTCTGTCTTCTGCCATTCCTCAAACTGTTGTACAAATGGGGAAGAAATATATTTATGAGGGCCCAGCCAGCCTTCCACCCAGCACATCTTTTGGAGGGATCTGGGCAGCTACTCAAATATTCTGAATCTCAGTTTCCACATCTGTCCTTATGGATTTTAATAGCTGGTTTTTGATTTCTATATTTTATCCTTCTGACCTCTTTGGGCCTTGTTCAGCCTGGAGAGACAGTCAGCAAATGAACCTGCAGTTCAGAGCGTGGATGCCCAGCCGCCGGCTTCATGAAGCTGTATTCTCTGGCCCAGGACTCCCTTGCCCTTTTCAGCCTGGGGCCAGGGGCCAGAGAACTTGGGAACAGCCCTCATGCCTACTGAAATAGCCCCAACTGGGCACTTGAGCCCACCCTGCCCTCTCAGGCAGGCCACAGCAAAGCCCTGGCTCCTTACCCAGAGCCATGTTTGACTTCCTGACCAGTGGTTCTTTTCTGAGTGTCCTGCCTGGCACACGGCTCCCACCTCTCGGGACCTCCAGCTACAAACTCTACTTTTACTAACAGCCTTCTCCTTACCTGTTGGCTAACCACACCTGGAGAGAGTTCAGCCAGGGACAGTGTCACCTGGTCCATAGTGTTGTTGGGAGGGTACAGCCGATGAACACCAGGAACTGTCTCAGGCAGCTGTGGGCACCTGGAAGGGCTTTCATTTACTTTTAAATTTTGTGTGTATGTGGTGTTTTTAAAGCAGTGTTGGAACGGAGGACTAAGCTCCTTTTTTTTTTTTAAATCTTTCTCCTATCTGTCTTTCCCCCTTTTTTCTACCTTCCATTTCTCCCCAACTCCTGCCCAGGATCAGCTACATAATTTTTGGATCCAATCCAAAACAAAACGGTGGGCCTCTGCAGTTGATAAGAATTGTAGGACTGACTGAGCTGGTTCAGCAGGTAACACTACACACATACATGTGCGCACACACACACACACACGCACACACACACACCTGCCCCCACCTTCCTTTATATCAGATGCTCTCCTGCTTCCAACATCTTTTTATTCTGATTTTCCGAAGGCCCCAGTGAACCCCGATGCTCCTCTTGGCTCCCGATGGCCATATACACTTAGCTGGAGCGGGGGGCAGAGGCAAACCAGAATTCCCAAAGAGTTCAAGAAATAAGTTATATTAAATGCATTTTATTAGTCTCAGAGTCATATGGCAACTGAGGTTAACACAAAGCAGGGGAGTTAAAGTGGTTTGTATGGGATTTAACAAATGGGCAAGACAATTTAAAGTGCTCAGATTTCTTATTTGCGAAGTACATTGCTGAAAGCCCTGGGCCCCTGCTAGGTTAGTATTTCTCTTCTTGGCAGTTAGTCTGATTGGGGGAAGCCTCTGCACTGCTACTGATACAGCCCTTTTCATCTGCAGTGATTCTGTATCACCCACTGACTACTGCAGGACCTTGCAGGCAGGCCATGATATGGATTTGGTGAAAGAAAAGCCCTGTTGGTTGGAAACCCTGTTGAATTGATTTTCTCTCCCTGTTCCTCCAATACAGCATCTTCTCCTCCCCTATGTCTCTCTGCTTCCCAAACACAGCATTGTCAGGGCTTTGCAAGTCCTTCTGAAATCCATACTGTGTCAAAGGCCATTGCACACCATGCTGAGACTGAACCTCCGACAGCTTCTGCTGTTCCACATCTGAGACTTGTCCTGGGCTTACTTTGGGATTGATGTCTCCAAATAGTCTGCGTGCCCCACGGTTTTGTCTTAGCAATCTGGGTCTGAAATGCCTCCTCCACAGCTCCCCACCAACGTCCATAGTCTGCCAACCTCTTAAATCACCCATCAAGGTCCCACTCAAAGATCCTCTCCTCCAGGAAGCTGCCTCTGATTACACCACATCTCCTCTCCCCGCAACCCCAGGCCAGATGTTGGCTGGCAGCCAACGGATAGTGTCTTTGAGAGGGATGTGAGCACCTCAGGCTCTAGTATCCCTCATCTCTGGGGGGTAGCAGAGCAGAGCAGTTACAGAGTAAAATGGTCCCAAATCCATTTCTAACCAGCTGCATATATAGGGTAATACTGACCTTGTGGCTTTGTGAGGGATAAATCAGAAGATGACCCAAAGTCTTTAGCACAGAGCCCAGCGAGAGGTATTAACAGCTGTCTCTAGACACTGGCATGCGGACACCACCACAGGCTGGACAGCCCATATCCCAGTGTGGATGAGCCTTGGTTGATGCCTGGCCGTAGTGCTATTATGGCTTACTCTCCAGTGTATCAGTTTAGATGAGAAGCTATTCCCAGCCTAGATGGCTGGGATCAGGTCGATTTCATTTACCAATGTGCCCCTGGTACACTAAGGAGTGCTTAGCATGTAGTTAATAAAATCAAATGAATGAATGTGTCTCCAGGTCTGGGAGGTGATTGGCATCTGGCAGGGATTGCCTTGCTGGAAGCTGTGAGGGACTTCAACTATGTCTTAGGCAGAAAACAAGGTTGTTTACCTGAGTGGGAGAGTGAGCCCTGGTTCCTAGCCCCAGCCCTTGCAGCCAGTATCACTGGGGATGGAAGAAAAGAGTGGGACAGATGCAGGGGTGATCCTGTGCTCACTACTGGGGAGCAGGAGTCTGTTTCTCCTGTCATCGCAGTACCCAACTGCCTGTCCCAGTTGGGACTCAGTATTGATTTCTCCTTGGAGGCTGCAGGAAACCACGGCACTGTTAAGAGGCTACGGAGGCTCGTGAGGATGCTGGCTTTTCACTTTCACTGAAGAGCATACAGAGACATAGGTCCAGCAAGCCTTCTCCCTACCAGGTCACAGTGACATGGGGGGAGAGCCCACCTCAACCTAGGGGCCAGAAGTGGAAGGAGGGAACCAGGCTAACAGCTCTATAAGTTGAAGCACAGAATGGAGCCATACCAAGGGTAGGTGGGTTGGTCACAGACCATGAACTAAGCATTGTGGCAAAAATGAAGAATATTGTCTCAGTTAGCTGCCAAACAGCCGTAATGAGGTAGCTATTATAAGGAAATTGACAGAGAGAGAGAGAGAGAGAGAGAGAGAGAGAGAGAGAGAGAGAGAGAGAGATATTTGTCAGAGTTCCAGGGCTAGTAAGAAGCAGGGCATTTCAGATCCAGAACCTTCTTTCATAGGAACCAAATAAATCCTGGAAAGAAAGCCTAGTTCTCCATCTTCTGGCTGTGTGACCTTGAGGCTGGCTCACCCTCTCTGGGCCTCATGTCCCTTTTCCAAGGGTAATGATCCAGGAGGCCCTGTTCCTAGAACAAGGGCACCCCCTATGGCCAAAATATCCTTTTCTCTGGAGTGACCAGGCCCAGGGTGAACCCAGGTGTCCAGAAACACAGTGGTCCATCGTGAGGGCCCAAGGCAAACCTGAACAAGGCCACTTTCACAAACAGCTTGTGTGGTGGGGCTGAAAACCCAAACCCAAACTGCAGCTCTAGTAACGAATGGCTTGGGCTTCCGAGCTTTGGAGCTCTCCTGTCACCAGGTGGGGGACCCATGCGAGCTCAGGGAAGAGCTGTGGGCAGATGGAGGACGCCCAGAAAAGGTGAGGCCCAAGATGCACAGAGCTCAAAGCAGAGAGCCCTCCCGCACACTGGGAAGCCACTTTTGGGGAAAGAAGCCCCCAGCCCTAGTCCCTGTCCACAGCTCAGAAAAGCATCCCGGTACAGGGACACAGGGCTGCAGGAGCACAGCCCCCCACCCCATACTGAGGGGAAACCAGGTGCAGGAGTCCGGGAATATCTGGGAAGCAGGCTGATGAGGGTCTCCGCGCTCTGGACGCCCCCAGCTCCGGAAAGTTTGTGCGCCCCCTCCCCGCGCCGCGCCCGCCGCCGGGTGCCCGCTCAAGGTCACCGCTGACACCGCGGACACCCGGCCCCCCGGCCAAGCTCTGACTGCAGCTGAGGCCGCGGGGTCCCCGGGCGACACGGAAGAAGCCGCGGGGAAGGAGGCAGAACCCTTGTGGCCAGCAAGGAAGAGAGGCCCCGGCCCGGTCCCGCCGCCCCTCACCTGCGCCCGCTCTGGGGCGACGATGCCGCCGCCGCTGCCGTTGCCGCTGCCGCCGCCCCTGCTGCGCGCCCGGCCCGGCCCGGCCCTGCGTCCCCGCCGCCGCCGCCTCTGCGCCCCGCGCCCGTCCGAGCTCCCGCCGCTGCCGCCGCTGCACTGCGCTCCGCCCGCTGCTCCCTCCTCCCGCTCTCTCCTCCCCCGCTCCCCTCTGCCCCCCCCCCCGAACTCGACTCGGACAGCGCCCCCCCTCGCTCATCGGGCCACTCACTCGGGTGGGCTATGAAGACTCTCTCCCTTCCAGGGTACCAGCTGCATCTCTGTCTGCTGCCCACAGCTCCTTCCCCAGGCACCCCACAGAGAGCCCCTAAATACTTCCCTTTCCCCTCTTTCCACGTGGGGCAGAGAGCCCCCTCAAGGAAATCTGTGGGTGATGTGGGTAACAGGGTGGAGGGAGTCTGTGGAGAGGCTAGCTTTGGAGGGGGATTGTCGGGATCAACCTTGGGGATTTTAGTCCTGTGCTCTCTGACACTCCTAGCAAGGACAATGGGTGTGACCCACCCTCAGCTTCTGTTGTGGCCCCTTTAGGGCCCGGAGGAGTCCGGGACAAGGGGCCCCAGACAGAGAAGCAAGTTGAAAACCCCAGGCACCCGGGGAAACAACCTCCGCAGTTAGGCTTCCCCTCCTTGGCTCAGGCCCCAAGTCGCAGAAAGCTCAGTTCCTGCAGAAGCCAGGCCTCTGACTACCAGCGCCTGGGTCTGCGCCACGCCATCAATTAATCATGCCCACTTGTTTATTTATTTATTGGCTTTATAAAAAGCCAAATGCACTCCTCACAGGAGGCAGGCAAAGAGAAGATGGGCCCCCACCCAATGAACCCACCAGGGTAACTGATCTTCCCCCCTGGTTGGCCTCCCTGGGTGAGGGAGGTTCCCTGTGAGGAGACCCTGCCGTTCTTGTGTCTGGACACCCACTTCCAGGGGACACTCTGGACCCTGACACCCTTTGTGGGCCCCAAATCTCCCAGGCCTGAGCTTGGCAACTCTGAGCAGGAGAGCTGGTTACTTCCCTCCAGGGCTTCAGTTAGCAGGGGTGGGATGTGGGGTGGGGAGAGGGAGAAGGGACTGGGAGCTAGCCACCAGGTGGAGAGCCCTTAAGTGTGACTCAAGGTGTCCCCAGGCTCGGCTTGGCTCAGGAATGGGTTCTCACTGATCCACACTCAGCTTGGCAGGTGACACCTGTATCTTCTGCACCATCCTTGGGCACCCAGAGGACACCGGTTCACCAATGCTACAGCCATGCCTGTCTCTGCCTGCCTCCCCCATGCCGGCTGCAGGCCTACTGAGCAGCCCTAGTAGTTCCCACCCACCTGGGGGCACCTGGGAGACTCCTCTGGAGGGGCCCCAGAATCTGCTCTTAGCTCTTGCGGGTCCCCACAGTGACTTTGACTTCTGCTATTAGTTGAAGTCAGATGTTGATAATGTTAGTCCTGCTCCAAAGCCCCGAGTGCCCCTGTGTGCTGGAGAATTTTCTGTCAACTTGACACAGGCTAGAGAAGCAGAGGGGAGGGATCCTCAACTGAGAAAATGCATCTGTAAGACTGGACTGTGGGCAAGCTTGTAGAGCAGTTTCTTAATTAGTGATTGATGTGGGAGGGCCCAGCTCATATGGGTGGTGCCATCCCTGGGTTCTATAAGAAAGCAGGCTGAGCAAGCCACGGGCAGTGAGCCAGTAAGCAGCACCCCTCTGTGGCCTCTTCACCAGCTCCTACCTCCAGAGTTCTGTTAGAGTTCCTGTCCTGACTTCCTTCAGTGATGAGCAATGAGTGGCATGGAGATTTAAGCCTAATAATCCTTTCCTCCTCAAGTTGCTTTTGGTAATGGTGTTTATTCGCAGCAATAGTAATCCTAATTGAGACAGCCTTGAAGCCCCACAGCCTCAGGACCCCATTCAACAACCTCCCACATCCTTCTGTTAGGGCTCAATGTCTCTCTTACATATATCTAGTTCTGTGCCATGCTGCCCTTCTAGGAAAGTTCCTTTTTGTCTCTTGAGCACTCTCTCCCTAGTCAGAGTGTCAAAGCGGGAGCTTAGCAACGGTCTCTTGTACAATCTTTAGGAACCAGTGGGCAAGCTGGAAAGCGGCAGAGTGAACTCACACCTGTAATCCCAGCACTTGGGAAGCTGAGGCAGAAGAACTCTGAGCATCTGGATGCCAGCCCAGGCTACAAAGTTTCGTGCTAGCCTAGGCTACACAGTGAGGCATTGTCTCTGGAAACAAGTCAGGAAGCAAGAGACAGCATGGTGACTTATGGTTGCGTGAGACCTGGTGCAAGACCCCAGCCTCTGAATCCACTGGTTCATCTGTTAAAACAATAACACATTCCATGATCCTATCTGAGGAGCATATAGTCACAGCTTCTTCTGAGCACCAACTGTGTACTAAGATGCTGGAATTTTCCAAGATGATCTGGTAGTTACAATAAAAACAGGGAGGGCAGTCTAAAATGTCTGTGAGGACCAGGTGATGCCCAGTGGGGTGAGCTCACTGGGGTTTGAGAGAAAGTAACGCTGACTTCAAGGTGACAAACAGCAGCAGATGCTGGCTGCAGGGAGGCCATAAGGCACACGGAAGACTGTGGCATCTGGGGATGGGGACCACACAGCTCTACCTGACCTCTGTCAAGCATGGATGGGAACCTAGATAGTGAGCTTTCTGTTTACAAGAGAAGCAGGACATTTGGATTTTTTTTAATCTGAGTATTCTTGATCTTTAAATGTCATCAACACGTTTTTAAAATGTAGAACCCGAAAGACACCAAACAGCACAGCTGTGGTGTTGGGCCACCAGGCTGGCAGCTTGTGGCCCTGGGTAGGAGGCAGAGCAGGGCTGGGTACTGACATAGCAGACACATACTCTCTCTCCTCCCTGGTGGACTGTGGTCCTTCCTATTTCAGAGGCACAAAGAATCATTCCGGTGAGCGGCAGGAAGGAAACATCTCACTCCCTTGATAGATGACAACCAGCTGCAGGTCTGGAGTGAGCCTCGGGTCGGCAGGCCTGGTTCCTTCCCCCACTGCATGTGGAACTCGAGCACAAATAGTCAATGGTCCTCACGGAGCCTCTGTTTCCTCATCAGGGAGTGGGCTGATGCTGGGCAGGGTGAGGGTGCAGAACTGTCAAAGGTTACATGAGGTGACCACAGAGGGAACTGAGGACGCAGGAGGCGCCACAGTTGCCGCAGCCCATCTGGTAAAGAGGAAGTGCGCCAATCTGGACACCCCGCAGAAGTCTCACTCCACTAAAAATAGGGCCCTGACAGACTCCTGAAAGTTAGAGAGTTCTTGGGAGATGGAACTGGAAGTCAAGGAGGGAAATGGATGCTCCTGTCTGCAGAACTAGGAGGAAGAGAGGAGGAAGTGTGCTCAGGTGAGCTGCGGTGTCCAGCATCCCTGGCTTTCTAAGGAGAGAGGAAGATGGTTCTGGTGCTGTGTGCTGGAGAGAAATCTGCTCACGCCTGGGAAAGCTCTCCCTTGTGCTTCTGTTATGCCGGAATTAAAGCTGTCTTTAAAGGATCCTGAGTCACCTCAGTGCCCACGTGTTACTGTTTTAGCCACATGATATTAGTAACTGCGTAGGCACAAAGTAATAATGCGACTAGGGTCCTGGGTGGGGAAAGCACTTGCCATGCATGTACAAGGGCCTGAGTTCAAGTCCTTAGAACATGTTTACAGTCAGGAACAATAGTGCACTTCTGTAATCCCAGAGGGAATCTCAGATGCCGGCTAACCCCACATAGGCAATGGCAGGTAACAAAGAACAAGAGCTGAGAGAGAGACACAGAGAGACTTTAACCAAGGTGTAAAATAAAGACACATGAAATTGTGCTTACTTCCATACTTGTACATATGCACGCGTGCACACACGCACATACACACACATACATACACACACATGCACATACACACACATGTATACACACTCACAAATAATCCTATTAAGCAAAAATCAGGAGGCACCCTAATAAATGGATGTTAGATACTCCATGAATGGAACTCTTCTTTCACAGTGTGCTCCAACATGTGTTTTTATGTCACTTACCTGGAGAGCTTGCCACCAGGACACTCTGGTAAAGAGAGTCCTAGATCTGTGCTTGGGCCCCTGCCTGGGACTCTGTGGGGGAGGAAGCTAGAAAGATGCGTCCCACACTTTGCCCTGTCCTGCAGAATGTGAGATAGTCTGGCTCGTGGGCTAAAGGGATATTTCTTGAGTGGGGGTAAGAGAATTTACAAAGCCCTTTAAGGGATTCTGAGGGCAGAAAAAAAAAGTCACACAAATATAAGGCAAAATGACACATTCACAGTACCAAATGCCACTAGCAAAGAAGGAACAGAGAGGAAGCATTCCCATGTACATTTCAGAACCGGAAGAATCTTTTATGGGGATAGTGTTTGCTCAGTTCACCTGTGTGCATGTAGAGCACACATGGAAAACAACAACACACACCCAATGATGAGGAAGCAAATTAATTCTGAAGAACAATTAATACCATTTAAGAAGATTTCAGGTGGGCTATTGGCTGAGTTTCTGAGAAAGCCTTTTAACGTTTTACTTTCCACCTGCATCAGTTACCACTTGCATCAGTCACCAGCTGCACCAGTCACCAGCTGCATCAGTTACCACCTGCATTAGTTAGCACCTGCATCGGTTACCACTTGTATCAGTTACCACCTGCATTAGTCACCACCTGCATCAGTCAGCACCTGCATCAGTTACCACCTGCATTAGTCACCACCTGCATCAGTTTCCACCTGTATCAGTCCACCTGCATTAGTTACCATCTGCATCAGTCAGTACCTCCATCAGTTACCACCTGCATTAGTTACCACCTGCATCAGTTTCCACCTGTATCAGTTACCACCTGCATTAGTTATCACCTGCATCAGTCACCACCTGCATCAGTTACCTCCTGCATCAGTCAGCACCTGCATCAGTCACCTCCTGCATCAGTCACCTCCTGCATTAGTCAGCACCTGCATCAGTCACCACCTGTATTAGTCACTACCTGCATCAGTCACCACCTGCATCAGTTACTTTTTTGTTGCTATGATAATACACTGAGACCAATGCAAATTATAAAAGAAACTAGTTGTCAGCTTATGGTTCCAGGAGGATAAGAGTCTATGATGGTGGAGTGGCAGTCATGGTGGCAGGAAATGGAAGCTGAAAGCTTGGCTTCTGAACCAAGAGCATGAAGCAAAGAAAGAAACCTTTAGTTCTCAGAGTCCAGCCCAAGTAACACACTTCCTCCAACAAGGCTAAACCTCCCAAGCCTCCCCAAACAGCACCACCAACTAGGGGCAAATACCTGAGACAATGGGAGACATTTCTCATTCAAACCACTAATCCACCTTCAGTATTGGTTTTTCTTCAGAAATCCAGGGCCTCAATCATGGTAGGTAAGCCCTGTATTACCAAGCTATACCCCTATCCCTGCCCTTAGTTTTTATATGCAAGGGCTGATCTCACCCACCTAGCAATTCTACAAGGCAGGCTCAACCTGTCCTATAGCCACTTGGCAGACTCCCCTAGACCAGGCTTCAGGGCACTGGCTTCTCTCGTGGGCACCCTTTCCAGAGGACCCTGACTTTAGCTGGTGGGAGCCACTAGGTGGCAGTAAACTGGAGTGTACTCCACAACCAGTGCAAGCCAGTGTATCAGACTACCCCAGCTTTGTAGCCCCCCAAAAACTCCTCTCCCCACGGGTTTCACTGGAGAGTACTCCCCCATAAATTTCTCATACAAGAGGGAACAGAAGGAAATGGGACAAAGTCTGTGTTAATTATTAATCTAACAGGGGATTAGTAGCCACAATATAGAAAGAACTCAAAGACTTAACAAGATTCTTCTATTAATCCAGTCAGTAAGTACATAGCTACACCAGTTACAGCTCAAACCAAGAGATAAAAAAGATCAAGACAAAAAAATAAAACTCACATGAAAAAGTACTTAGTATCCTTCAGTTACCAGAGGAAGACAAATCTAAAGAGCATTGAAATTTTATCTCATCCCAGTGAGAAAAGTTGTGATAAAAAAGACAAGTATTATGCTGTGTGTGGAGGAAGAGAACCCTTCGACATTATTGGTGGAGATGTAAATTACCATAGCTGTCATGGAAGTCAGTGGGGACCTTCCTCAAAAACCTAAAAATAGAGCTACCATATGACACAGCCATGTCACTCATGGGAATATAACTGCAGGAAATGAGGTCAGCATACAAAGGAGATATCGGCACATGCGTATTCATTATAGCTTGATTCGCAACTGCCTAGATACTGGGTTAGCCGAGGTGTCCACATTTAGATGAATGGATACGGAAAACGTAGTGTGTCTGTGTGCGTGCATGCACACACATGTGCGAGAAAAATGATTTACTGAATCATAAAGAATATTGACTTTCTGTCTTGTGCAGCCAAGTGAATGCAATGGAAATTATCACGTTCAACAAAACAAGACAGATGCAGAAAGACAGAATCATGTGTTTTCTCTCATATGTGGAGAATAAAAGCTGAAATAGAGAAGGGACTGGCATGGGGCATGTGCCTGCCATCCCAGTGCTTGGGATACAGAGACAGGAGGATCACCACGAGCCCGAGTCTGGGATGTTTGGTGAGATCAAGGCCAGCTTAGACTGTGTGATGTCACATTCTAAATTGTGAAACTCTGTTTCATTTAAAAAGTTAAAAATGAAACTGAAGGAGAGGAAGAGAAGTAGGGCATAGAGAAAGATTGGGGAGGAGGAAGGGGGAGGCAGAAAACAAAAAGAACAAACTGAGCATAGAAGAACTGTCAGGCCTGGGAACATGGCTGGTATGGGAGGGATTGGGGAGGCTGAGAGCATGGGGGGAGCATACCAAGAACAAGACCAAAACTTGTTATTATGCACATATGGAGATGCCAGGGTGAAACTTGTTCATTTCTACAATTAATGTGTTAATCCTTACAATGATGAAAACAAAGCAGTCCCTAAATCAGACCATGCTTCTAGAGAGACAGATGGCCCGCCAGCACTCACCCCCATTTTGCAGTTTTATAGGCAAAGTCTCTGCCCTAAACAGGAGGCCAGCTGACTGTTGGTCACCCCGAATGGATTTTTATGAGAGGGCAAATAGCAAGAGCAATGTGAGCCTACCAGAGGCAACACGTGATAGAGGAGAAGGTGTGGAGGGTGGAGGTGTGAAGTGTACTCTGGGAGAGGGGAAGGAAGGCGATTAGCTGGCCACAGCTGTGGGGCCCGAGCTGAGGGTTCACCCTTCTGTTTACTTGCCACGTGCACATGTCCCTCCATAGTAAGTGGGCCCTTGCATGTGGACAGGACGCAAAGATATGTGGGCACAGTGTGGTTCCCTTAAGCTGGGGCTCAGGAAAGGAAGGGGACAGTCCCACATGGCTCAGGGTTCCACCAAAGTCAAATGCTTAGGAAAGCAAGCTTGGGCTGCTGTAGCAAGAGAGTCCCCAAGTCCCCACGAGAGGACTCAGAGGATGGAAGACAGACATGGGGACCATGCGTCTGACATAATTGCCCTGAGTGAGAGCTAGTTATGTGCATGCTGAGTGTAGATCAGCAGGCTGTGGGAGAACAAGTCCAGGCTCCAAGACCTTCTTTTGAGGAACTGTGTGCACAAAGGAAAGGTTAAACAAGGTCACTGAGTTCGGAGGTTACAGTCTCTCAGCTTCAGATGGGGCACTCTCGAGGAGCTCAAGAGACAAGCCCTAGACAGGGAACACAGGGGGTTCAGCCTGTGGTTCCATTTGTCAGGCTAGCAATAGGAACCATGACTGCAGCTATAGGCAGGAAAGGCTGCCACTTCAGGGACTGCAGAAAATGCTGGGGACAGGAGACAGTTTCTAGATCATGAAGGGACCAGTTGTGACTCTGGGTCAAGAGGAGGCTGAACGGCGCCACCAAAGATCAGCCTGCAGCTCCCAAGAACATGGCCTTGCCAGGACTTTATCCTCAGTGGCTCTGCTGGCTGAGAAGGTGGGGACCAAACTCTGAGTCAAGAGAGGAAGGGTTGGGGTGAGAGGTTGAAGGAATGGGTTGTGTCACCTGTTCTGTTGAATGAGGATAACCATAAAGCTCCCTGAGGCTGCGGCCAGGCAGGGCTAGAAGCCTGGGTTGTTGATCTTTTCCTGCTTGTGGGAGAAGCTGGACATTTGGAGTTTAGTGTGACCACTGTGATGTTTAAATGTCATCAACTAGTTTCAAACTTTCACACTTGGAGAAGACTAAATGAGTCTAGAGAGGTGTGGTAAGCCTGGGCCAGGTCAGATCTAGCACGTGTGGTGAGGCTGAGCCTTGAAGAATCTTAAGTCACAAGAAGTGTGAGGAGGTGGGTGGGGTGTGGAGGTGGAGGGCTGCCAAGAGGAAAAGGTTTCTCTCTAGTATGTATGTGACCTTTAAATGTCATCTTGGTGAAGATGCAGCAGTTTCTCCGAGTGCAACTGTGGCATCCCAGAACAGTCCCTCCGTGTCCTCTTGGCAAAAGTGCAACCGTTCTTTGATGTCCCCAGCCAATGTTGAGGGTAGGGCAAAGAAGACCTTCAAGGAGTTGTTACCCCATGAACAACCCTCATGGTGACCTATGGAGTAGATTCTGCACCTGTAACCCCGACCCCCATGGTAATTCGGAGACAGGGTTTTCCATTGGTTCCCACTGGAGACCCACGATGCTGTCCCTACCTCATTTTCCCCTCTCCTGTGGAATTTCCTGGAATCAGCTACTAAATAAGCTCATTGTATTTCCTATCAC
The DNA here is from genome assembly GCF_014885135.2 of Alexandromys fortis. Lineage (NCBI taxonomy): Eukaryota > Metazoa > Chordata > Mammalia > Rodentia > Cricetidae > Alexandromys > Alexandromys fortis. The sequence goes on from NW_026067943.1 coordinate 3,826,764, forward strand.
TTCTATTTCTGGGGAAAATCCAACCCAGGAGATCAGCTCAGTTAAGAACTTGTGCTTAGGGGTGAAGGTTTAGTTTAAGGCCCAGGTCCATCCATACCCTTAGCTCAATTTCTCCAACTTTCAATTTCCTCTGATTGGTTTGAATCTGCAGTATTTCTGAGGTCCGTGCACTGCAGACTTTGGTCCTAGGCTGTGGTGCTACTTGGAGATGATGGAGCCTCTAGTATTTGGGGACTCTCAGGAAGAAGTTAGGCCATTAGGGAAACAGGAGGCTACCATGGAGAGGAAGAGGTAGGCAGGGGTAGACCATCCCAGGACACTATTTTTTATTGCACGCCAATCATTGCCCCTCTATCTTTTAGCACTTTCTTAAGTCACATGCAACCCTCAGTTCTTCTTTCTCTGTTCCCCCAGGACTTGAAAGTAAGGTCCTATTGGTCAAGATCCCATGCACTTGAGAAAAAGGATTGGGAGGAACTGAGCTGGAACTGCCCTGGAAGCCTCCTCCCTGAGGACTGGCTCTCACAGAATCTCAAGGAGCTGTACAAGCTGCCAAGTGAGAAAAGCAATCAAAAGTTCTACCCAGATGTAAAGACTATAAACCACAACAATCACTACTCTGGAAAAAATGGTCCCAAGGGTGCAATAATGGCATTCACATCTTGGGGGCAACCAACATTATCTGACTGGACTTAAGGCCCACTCCAGAGGAGGCAAATGATACTGTAAACCCAGCCAGCTACCAGCGGCTCATGAGGTCATGGATCTCAGAGGAGAACCCACTACTGCCTCTTTCCTAAGCCAGCATAATCTCGAACTGTATCCTTCTAGCTGCAGAGAAGAGCAAGTCTCAGCCCTCATCAAAGAAGTTTCATTGTGTAGTAGACAGAGACCATCACAGAACTCTACAACTGGCCATAAATGCAAAGCAAATGACCATGGGGTGCCAACACCCCAACTGATATATCTATAATACAACTATTACACAAGGTTCAGGAAACAACAGAAAGACTGTGGGAGCCAGAGGTCCAGGGCCTCTGCTGCAAGACCTTGTCTTTTTTGTAAGACAGGGGAGCTGCTCCCATGGGATTCCAACAATATGAACAATGGCAACTGCAGCTAGTACAGCAGTGTGGATGAGGAACTCACCCAAGACCGCACCCATAGATGAAGAGCTATAGGCAGTTAAAGGTTGCTAAGAGAGTAAGAATCAGTTTTCTCTAGTGATGAACCCCCTCCTCTGATAGTTATCCAGTCCCAGGTGATCAGCCAAAAACACATACACATTTGAGAACACTAAATGGACTCAGGAGGTTGTGTTTACACATACACACTATGGCATGAGAGTCAAGATGTAAGATCTCTCAGTGCCTTCTCTAGCACCATGTCTGCCAGCATGTTGCCTTGGTTCCCACCATGATGATAATGGACTAAACCTCTGAACTGTAAGTCACCCCAATTAAATGGTTTCCTTTATAAGAGTTGTTATGATCATGGTATCTTCACAGCAATAGAAGTCCTAACTAAGTATGTTAGCTAGTTTTATGTCAAGTTGACACAAACTAGAGCCACTGGAGAGGAGCCTCAATTGAGAAATGTCTCTATAAGATCAGGCTATAGGCAAGCTTGTAGGGCATTTTCTTAATGATAGATGGGAGAGGGCCCAGCCCATTGTGGGCTGTAAGAAGGCAGGCTGAGCAAGCCAGGTTAGGTAAGTCAGCAAGTAACACCCCTCCCTGGCCTCTGCATCAACTGTGGCCTCCAGGTTCCTCCTCTGCTTGGGTTCCTGTTCTCAACGCTTTTGATGGTGAGCTATAAGATGGTACTGTGAGTGGTAATGAACCCTTTCTTCCATAAGTTGCTTTTGGTCATGGTTTTTCATCACAGCAATAGTAACCCTGACTACGATACATACATACATACCATAACAGATGAAGAAGGAGAGAGCAACGGTTTAAGAGAGAGTAGGAGAAGAGAAGGGGAGAAGCTGGAGGGGAAGAGGGAGGGGAAGAGGGAGGGGAGAAATTTGTTATTTTAAGGTTACATAGTAGCTCTACAGACCTTACATCTTCCTTGTGATAATCCATCCATTTATGCATTTCTTCCTCTCTCTACTGAGCACTGATTGTGTTCCAGGCATTGATAGCCTCCCTAGAGACAGAGAAGGGAAAAGATAAGAGTTCCAAGTTCGTGCATTAACCTGGATGAGGAAATCAGACACAAACAAACCTATAATATCAGTCAGAGATGAAAAGCTGAGAGAAAAACAAAGCTGGATGAAGAAGGGCTTTGGCAGGTTAATGAGGTGGTGCATACAGTAAGTGCTCAGTAAATGGTTTCTGATCAAATATTCACTGCTTTCCTTAATGTTCCCCTTTCTCTCCACCTTCTTCTCTGCCACAGGCTCACAGTCTGTGGAGGTGAGAATTAAGATACAGCTGTGTTAGATATTTGTATCCTGAAATGGTTCTCCATGAAGGAACGCTAAAACACATCTGGCACTATGAGAAGAAACACCAGCAGGTCCATCTGTGGCCAGTGAAGGCTTCTCAGATAAAGGAGACAGAGCAATGTGTAGACTAAAGACCAAAGAGTAAATAGAGGTAGCATGGTTCAGTGATTAAAAGTCCCAAGGAAAGGGTGGGGATGGGCATCACATGCAAAGGTCCTGGGGTTAGGGAGGAATACAGGAAAATTGGAAGAGTCAGTGTGACTGGTGCAGAAAGAGCAAAGAAGACTCCAGACAGGAAAGGGCAGGCAGGTGCTGGACCATCCAGGTCACTATTAACTGTTGAGTGCCAAGGCTAGACCATTACAAGTTATTATTACTTATTGAGTTGTTATTACTTATTGACTTACTCATATGTCCGCTCTTTTTTTGAGAACTTTGTATTATCTCATATAAGCCTCAAATGACTCTTCATGGGAGGTTCCTTTATTATACATTTTACATTCAAAGAAACTGGAGCTCTGAAAGCTGCTAAGTTCTGTGATCTGCAGTCAGGATTTAAACCTAGATCTCTGGACCCAAGTCAGAACCACAATACAATTCTCTATCTTTATCTCTAAAGCAACAGAGAGCCGAGCTGCAGAACATTGCCACTGGGGGAAACAGTGAAAGGTACCCAGGGCCTCTACACTGCTCTTAAACCTATAGAGTTCTTTCTAAATAAAGCTTACAGTGATAATAAGAAAAGAGCAGTGAGGATCCACTAAGAGCTGAAAAGATCCCATGGGCTTTCCTGAGGACCAGATGGGACAGTGGGATGATGCAAGGGAGAAAAATATTCTGGTCTGGGGCTGGAGTGACTGGTTGGCCCGGTTGGAGGGAGGAATAGGAGATGGCAGGTGGGCTGATGGGAGCTCAGAGGCCAACCTCACTGAAACCTTGACCTCCTAAGAGTCAGTGCGGTGACTGGGAAAATGGGTGGAGGGTTGTCTCACCAGGCTAGGGTCACCCTACTGGAGACTGCCACAGGGCACTGTTCTCTGTCCAAGGGGGAGAACAGGGGCTTAGCAAGGACCAGAAATAATACCCCATGGTATGAAGTGCCTCAGTTTAGGGTTTTAAATCTGTTTACTCGATAGTGGAAGGGAGGCGTTCCAGGGACAGAGCAATGCCACTTAGTGTCATCTAAGGGAAACAGACTCAGGGGACAGACACTTGCAGTGCAGCCCCTTAAGCAGCACTGTACAGTTTAAACAAAGTGGCAGTCACGGTCTGCTGAGACGTCTCGGGGTGGATGGAACAGCCTTTCCACTGTGGCATTGTCAGTGAGGCATGGCCACCCACAGCAGGGCCAGGTGCCCTTGTCACAGTGATGGGAGAAAGAGCAAGCAGACTCCAGCCCTACTTCTGCTGCAGATCAAACCTGGTGGAACCAGATGGGCTGGCTCTGTGGCGTTTAGCCTCCGTGAGACATGGGCAGTGGCCCCTGGAAGCTCTTAAGGGTGCTGGGTCTCAAGAGTACCTCCAGTACTGGCAGAAGACTGAAGTTCCCTACAGAGACATCATATGGGATGCTGAGAGATGGGAAGGAGGAAGGCTGTCTGCGGATGTCTGGAAAGATTTCACTATAAATTCTTCATAATCAAACCCGCAGATATGAGAAACTGAAGAGATGGGCACACAGAAGCAAACAGGCAGAAACAGGTTCTAGTCCACAGGAAGTCGGTGAAAGATAAAAAGGCAAGGCCTCAAACCAGTGCGCCACAAATGAAATTGTTAATGAACAGGGCTGAGCTGGAGAGATGGCTCACCCATTAAGAGCATTGGATGCTCTTGCAGGGGATTCAGGTTCGGTTCCCAGTGCTCACATGATGACTCACAACCACACCTCCAGGTCCAGGGCATCTGACATCCTCTTCTGACACAGCAAATTTGTGGTCCACATACATACATACTAGCAAAAACACTCACACAGATAAAATAAAGATAAATAGGTTTGTCGTTTTTAAGTGTACAGTACTGAGACAAAGGGGAGCCTCTGAAAGAAACAATGCAACCCACGGACCCCAGTTTTAATCTAAAGGCAAAAACCCAAACCCAAAAAGCACGGGAATCTCCTTTCAACTTCTGCATTTGGGTGAGGTCTTTTTCTCACTGAGACTCTAAAAGGCAGGAAAAGAAAGATGGATGAATTCAGTACAGTGAGAGAAAACCTCTTAACATTCTGTGTGGCGGTTGAGACAAAAGAGAACACCATAAACAAATCAGCAAGGACAAATGTCAGGCTGGGCTGGGGTCAGAAGGCTTTGATTCTCGAAATACAGTTGTTGTTCTAGAAGACTAAACGGAAAAGATGAGCCACCAAACAGAAAACGGGCAAAGGACACGAGCAAGCAGGTCCCCAAACACAGACTCACATGTTAGCTACTCCGCCTCGCTGATACACACGCTCAGATTCTGTCCTGGTTTTGGTTTATTGATGAAGGGCCTTGCCATGCATCCTAGGGCAGCCTCAAGCTTGCAGCAATCTTCCTGTCGCGGCTTCCCAAGTTTGGGGATCACAGTGGGCATCGCCATTCCCAGTCGAGAGAAGCATATTTGAAGCCACACTGATACACCAGTGAGGCCTGGGGAGCCCATTCCCACACACTGCTGCAGGGGCATGGAAACCAGCATGGACCACGGGGCAAGCTTTGGGACACCTGTTAGAAGTTACAGGACCACTATTCTGACCCAGCAGCCCCGCCTGGAGAGACCTATGCTAAGATACTATTGTCTGCAAAAGCCAAGGGCAGGGGACACGATAAATCAAGGCTGGCGAGTTTACATGATGGGATATTCTGGAGCTGTAGAGAGAATGAGTGGACTCTGAAGCTGGATTAGCAAGGGGCAGCAGGCTAGACCGGGAAACAGGCTGGACTGTGGAATGAAAGAGCAGAGGGTGTGGCAGTACCCACACATGCAGGTGTGAGGCCTCTGCCTTGTTTTCTTCTCTCTCCCTAACATGCTGTTTCACGTGTGTTTATGCGTTTTTCCTATACATGTGGGCACATATGCCTGAGGCTGATGTCAGTCACTCTCCACCCTATACAGTGAGGCAGGGTCTCTCAGTCAAACCATATCTTGCCATAGGGCTAGTCTTCCTAGTCTTCCTAGCCAACTTGCTCTGCGGAGCCCGGTCTCTGCCTTTCAAGCCTGGGATCATGGGTAGGTCGCCATACCAACCTGGCATTTACAGGGCTTCCCGGGGATCCAAACTCCAGTCTTCATGCTTGTGGGACAAAAACTTCAACGGTTGAACCATTTGCTCATCCCTGGCTGCCTTGCGCTTTAATAAATATACGGAATCATAATTTACATGAGTAATATACTATTCACTTTCTTTGAATGACAAACCCAAGCTTTTAGGGTATTTAGAGTTGCAACCATAGCCTAACCTTATTATATTCTCCCCGTGCCCAAAGACAGAGTAAGAAAGGGTGGAATGCCACACGGATGTGCACTTGGGCATTGGCACAGGCACATACACAGGAGCGTGTCCATGTGTACACACACTAGCATGAGAAGCTATGTTGGAGAATTGTCAGGTGCGGATGGCACCAGAACAGAGAGAGCAAGGGAAGGATTGGTGGCAAATAAGCCAGCCCTGGCTTGGAGAGCCCAGACCACTTGAGGCCTTACATACCTGGTCAAAGAGCTTAGATTCACCCCAGAGTCTTAAGTTGTCCATAGAAACTCTGTGAAGAAAGACTATTCCGTATCTATGTTGTCTGGTAGGGTAGCTCAGGTCACAAGTGTCTATTGAGACCACGGGAAATGGTTTGTGTAGACAAGGAACTGTATTTTAAACCTTATGCAGCTATTCAATCTGCCTTTAAGTAGCCCTGTGTGGTTAATGGCTACTGTCCTGGACCTGGATGGTATAACACCCACTGGCTATAGAGAACTAGGGTTCAAAGGTGGGAGCAGCACAGCCAGGTTTTACTTTATGGAGCTTAAGAGAATGGATGAGACAACTGAAGAGGTGACGTTAGCCATGTCTCACAGAGGCACTGACTTAGATGGCAGGTCCCCTGTGGCCAAGGATGGGTTGGGAAGGTTTTGGAGGAAATGAGGGTGACTCAGAGGTTCTAGTTTGAAAAGTTTGGAGTTTGGGCAGAACATGGGTGAAGGGGTTCCAAGGGCAAGGTGGAGAAGCTATTAGAAGCTAATCAGGTCGTGTCGTATGAGGACAAGTCTTCAGGGTGTCTCCATTTATAATATGACTGAAAGTCTTCACAGGAATAAGCCAAGCCTCCATTCTCATCCCTTACACCCCAACCCGACCAGCTCCTGCCTCCATCCTCTCTGTCCCCCTAATTTGCCTAATCTGCTTGGGCCTAGGGACCTTTGCACTTCCACGGAAAGTCGTTCCCTGGTCTTCACATGGCAATCTCTTCTCTTTATTGAGATCTCAGCTCAAGTCTCATCTTAGAACAGCCATCCCATCTGCCTTTTCTAGAGCCACTTCTGATCTTACCCACCTTCTGTTTATGTGTGTGCTGATCAGTTTGTTTTCAGTCCTTGTGGTGGTTTCTATTATCAACATGGCAAGATCTAGAATTGCCTTAAGAAATAAATGTGAGCAGCTATAAGGTGCCGTATGTGGGTGTGTATGGGGGTGATTGTGTGCATTTATGTGTATTTGCATACATGTGAGTGCATTCGTAAATATGTGCTATAATTTGCATGTACCTGTGTACATACGTGCACTATTGTGTGTTTATTTGTGTACCTGCACTCATGTTTGCAGGTGGGTATTTGTGCACATCTGTAGGTGTGTACATATGTACCTTTGTGCTGGGATGCATTTGCATGTGTGTATCTGTCTGTAGGTTCATGAACATGTCTGTTTGTGATTGTGTGTTTAAAATCAGGCATGTGTGCATATATATGCATATTTGTGTTCATGTATGAGTGAATGTTTTCAGGTGTGTACATGTATGTAAATGTGTTTGTGTGTATGTATATACACATATGTGTGCACATGTATTTTATGTTTTATATGTGCATACATATGCTTGCATGTGCTCACTTTCAGGAAGTACATGTATGTTCATGTGTCTCAGTCTATGTTGGCTGCTATAATAAAATACTATAGTCCAAGCAGCTTACAAACAGCAAAGATTTGCTACCCACACTTCTGGAGGATGGGGTGGTCCACGGTCAAGGGGCCTACAGATTCAGTATCTGGAAGCCCCACTTCCTGGTCCATGATCACCATTCCATTTCATTCTCACAAGGCAGAAGAGGAAAGGAGCCTCTCTGTAGCCTCTGTCCTAAGGGCTCTAATCTCATTTGTGAGGGCTCCTCCTCCATGCCTTGTCACCTCCCCAGAGTTCCACCTCTGACACCTTCATCTTGGGCATGAGGATTTTAAGAAGGAATCTGAGGATGCTATTGTCAGCTCTGTGGTTCTACAGTACTGTGCGCAGCTCAGAGGAGCATGCGTGTACACACATGTGTGCCTGGTGAATAGAGGGGGAGGGAGGTGAACCTGGCAGCAGTCACAGAAGCGCAGCGCAGTGAGGTGGGAAGGGAGGGGACATGGAGAGAACAGAGACATTTCTCTCCTGAATCTTGGATAAGCAGTGGAGGCCAGAACACCACAGGCCTTGGGATTCACACTGGCTGGAACCATCACGCAGGTGACAGGAAGCCATGGGTAACCAGGTAGCAGAGACACCTTTCTGGGAGAGCTTGGAAAATCCTGCACCCCTCTGCAAGGCAGACCTTATCTTCAAGGGCCTTACCCTCGAGTCCTCTCCTCCAGATTCCCAAGTCCTCCACCACCCACCCCAGGTGACTGCCACCTACGACCTGATGCAGCAGTCTTGACACTCAGAGCTCCGGGTTCTGCGAGACAAATCTGTGACCTACTTTTCAGGTGATCAAAGAAGCGTCCCTGTGGATTGTCCCAGGGAAGGGAAATGGGCAGAATTAGGGCAAAGGGGGCCAGGGCCAGGAAGGCAGCCATGGAGCGTGCACCAAAGTCAACGTTCTCATGGGCAAAAGATCCCGGTGGCTGATGTCTCTCCTTGAGATGCTGTGGAGGCTAGCGGCTCCCCTGGGGCCATTGTCCAGCCTTCACCCATTTGCGGGGCTGGTTTGTTGATAGTTTCCTTTCCCCTCTTCCTTTCTGCCTGGCTTCTGGCTGTATGCACATATTTATTATCCCCTCTAGGACTCAACTCTGCTAAAAAAGAAGATGATGGGGCGAAAAGAGCTCTGAATAATGAGTTCTCCACGGGGTAGCGAAAATGTTCTTTTCAAAAATAACCAGAGAATTTGGGGTGGGGGTGGGGGAGTCGTCATCTCTCCGAGAGGAGACGAAGCCCAAGCAACTTGAAGGAGGGTCCAGGCAGGGGCTTGTGCACTGAGTAGCCAATACTTCAAGTCACGGTGTGGACATGTGCATGGATGTGTGTAGTTTTATGAAAGCATGGATGTTTGTGTGTGTAGTTTTATGTATGCAGGGATGTTTGTGTGTGTATGTTTGCACAGCTGGGGTTGAACCCCGGACCTGGCATGTTCTGAGCACACCTTCTGCTACTGAGCTACAGGTTGGGCCTCATTTCCAATTTGTCTCTGCACATCGCCTCTGATCATCTCAGCAGTGATTTTTCCCTGCACAGTGATCCCTTCCTTTGAAGATGACAGGCACAGGGCTTCCTCTGGCCGCTGCCAGCCTGTGACCCTTTCCCCCTTCCATCCCTACAGAGTTTTTCTGTATAGTGTCGGGCCCTGCCCCTTCCCAGACAAAAGCAATTCAGCGCTCCGGAGTCCTGTGTGTGAGTGGGTGTTGGAGAGAAAAAAGCAAGCCTTCTAGTCAGGCTTGCCTTTGTGCCTGGCCCTGTGAAAGTAGGCAAAGTGTCATCCACACTGAGCCTCAGTTTGCTTGTCTGCTCCCTAGAGTTACTCGTGTGTGTGTGTGTGTGTGAAAGTGCACAAGTGTGTGCCTGTTGTGGAGGTGGGAGGACAGCCTTGTGTATCATTCTTAGAAGCAGTGTCCCCCTCATTTGCAATAGGGTCTTTCAGTGGCTTGTAGCTCACCCACACAGACTAGACTGTCTGGCCAATGAGCTCCGTGGATCCTCCTGTCTGCCTTCCCAAGGTTGGGATTCTAAGAGTTCAACACCATGCTTGTCATTTTCGTGTGGGTTCTGGGAGTTGAACTTAGATCCTCATGTTTGCAAGATGAGCACTTTCCTGACTGAACCTTCTTCCTGGCCTATGGAATTTCTATTTCCACCTCTCTGAAATGCTGAGGAAAGAAATACAAGGGAACACTGCAAAGTCCTCAGGCATTCCCTGGCCCATAGGGATGCTTGGTGGGTCCCAGTGGACGCCATATGTCTGCCCCCTAGTCTAGCCCTAGTCAAATGTATAGGGCAGCTCTTAGGGAGCTACATGTAGGCCTCTACATGTCTAGCCTCGAGTCAGTCATGTGACTCGCAGACAAGTCAAGGGTGCACGTATGTGTCATTTCCAAGCTAATGCAGAGAAAAGCTGACATGAAATCTCCATGGAGTGATGATGACAGAATCAGAAAGTGCCCGAGTCACCAAACAGAAGAGGCTTTGGAAAAACAAGAGAGACACGTTTTGTACACACAGCTATGGGGCTTCTCAGCTACATCTGTTCCTTAATGAATGCACCAGGTAAACCAAGCTACAAGCGTGTTCGCAGCTGCTACTGCATAGGCAGTCACGCCTCAGTACACACTGGGGACATCTTCTGTCACGTGCATCATCAGGCAATTCTCCCACCGTGCAAACATCACTGAGTGTATGTTTACCCAACCCTCGTCGGTCCATTTTATGGCACGCACATGCACATGTGTGTGTACACACAGGAACACATTCTATTGGCGTTCTTAGGGCACTGATGGACGAAACAGCCCCTGATTAAATAGAGCACAAGAAAAAAAATGACTCATCAAAGACAGGCGGTCAACATAGGACACATGAGGCTGCTGGCAGAGGATTACGGCTCACGACAGTCAACTCTGGTAACTAGGAGGAAATGCTGAAATCACAATGTACATAACCCCACAGCAGTCACCCATAACCCTCAGCACTGTGTGCCTGACGTCACTGTATGTGCACCCTGCTATCATACAACTGACATGAACTTCTCAGCTGTTACAATCTTACGAGACCATTGTATGAATGTCATGATGTGGTGTGTGACTTAGGGCTGCCAAAGTCTGTTTTGGGTGCCAACGTCATCACAGATACAGATGGATGCCCTGTGGTGCAGGGGAGACAGGCACTGAGATGGGCAGGAGATAAAGACAGGGCTGTCAGCTCTCCCCTTGAAGACGCCAAATTCTGCAGGGGCTTGGTGAGCATAGCATCATGGATATTATTTTTGGGCACAGTCAGGTGTGGCATACTAGGTAAACACAGAGAAAACTCTATGCCTGGGACTCTGGTGGTTCACAATCTTCAGGTCGATGCAGGTATTCCTAATGACAGAGAAAGCTTCAGAGTTTTGCCTGGTATGCGTTCTAACATGAAGACATCATGGGCTTGGCTCCCCCTCCATGTATGTCATGTGACAGGTGGAAGGAGGGTGAAACTCAAAAGCTGGCATCTAAACGTATCATCACAATAAGACTATAGATCCTTGTCCCCATTTTCATAGGACCACAGCATGGTGGATACCACCAGGCAAAAATAGGATTTGGGGTGTTTCCTTCCAGTTCACCCCCCTTGTCGGGCTGACTGGCTGACCTGGTCTGTGATGGTCTAGAGGTGACCTTGTGTCTCCAGCAAGAAGCATCTGAGGGCTTCCCAGGGTGCTAAGCGGCAAAGAGGAGATGTCTGATGACGGTAATGGAGCTGATGGACACCTTGGCCCACAGCGAGCCTGAAAGCTACTGCAGGCTTCCTGTAATGTCTCTTCAGGCTACAGAGTCCAGTGGCAAATCCAGAGCTTTGAGCCTGCCCAGTACTTGCTTTTGAGATTGCTATCCATGTCTTATGAATGGGAAGGTGAAAGGCAGAGGTCCCACCAGCAGTGTGAGAGAATGCTGTGAGCTACTAAATGTGCACCCCAGGCCCAGAGATGAGAAATGTGAGCTCTGCCCTGCTCCTGAAGTGCCCTGTTCTACCCAGGAGTGGCTAGACCTAACTTCAGCACACAGGACCCCACCTTGCCTCAGCACTATGGTCCAGAGTGCTAAGGGATCTATATCCCTCCCCAGGCATCCTAAGGCACTGGAGCCTAAGGTACTATTTGGAACCTGACCCATGAATCATTTAGAACCGAGAGCCAGTTTGCAGAGTGCCTGGGCGTCCACTCATCCATCCTCGAAAAGCAGACTGCAGACTTGTGCTCGCCTCAGAGCCAAAATGGGAAACACAGCCAGTCTCACGGGGCAGGCCATTACATGGAGATGGAGCAGCAGAAAGGGAAAGATTCGGAGATGGCAGGCTCTGCCCCAGGAACGGCCCTCGGGATGGTGATGTTTATAATAGATAATGGTGTCCTGGATGCACAACAGCTGTGCTGTTCCTTCCAGCCCTTCATCCGCAGAGTTCTCCTGCAGTCTTAGGAGGAGAGGTCACCATCAGTCTCATTTGAAGGTTCAACGAGACTGGGGCTCAGTCATAGAGCAATGACAGGCAAGCATTTAGCTCCCACTGGCTGCCCTTGCTTCTGATCTATGCTGCTGTGGCCTTTGGGTTATTCTTCTCAGCACCTGTGCCCCTCAGCTCTTACCCATGGTCACCAATGGCACTAAGGTTTTGCCTGCCCCTTTGCTCTGGGCAGGGGGTGAGAGATGATGCTTGGGAGCGGGAGCCTATACCAGGGGTGTGTTGGGAAGTCTCTCCTGGCCATGCAGAACTGAATCAGATGGGGCAAGATTGAAGGCAACAGGGAGGAAGGGGCAGTGAGAGGTGGGCAGTGGACTGATGGTGTACCTAGAAGATGGAGGGTCGCATGGGAATCATGGCAGGGGCTAGAGAAAGTGCTGTGGCAGAGCAGGCTCTGAAGGGTGTCTGGGACTGAATGAGATGAAGAAGCTGTGCACTATGCATTTCTCAGTCCCAGTGAGAGTGGAGGGGAACCATGCAAACAAAACCTCACTTCCTAGTCTATGTCGGCCTCATTGTTTCTGACCTAAAGCATAACACTAAAGATCAAACAGGTCATCATGCAGGTAACTGAGTTCAGAGAGAGCGGGGCCAAACCTGGAGTCACACACAGAGCTCCAGACTCGTCCACTCATCCTAGAGCCCTCAGTGCTGCCTGGGCTCCCTGCTCTATGCCAGTCTGCTAGAGCCCAAGCATGGGTTTCTGGAGGCATCGTATCCCCAAAGGGCTCATTCTCAGCAGCTAAGCAAAGCTCCCATGTTCACAGGCCAGTTTAGAGCCATCAGTCAGCTTCCTGGTGTAGGCAGCTTTGCAGAGCACTTTTCAGAGCATTAATTTCTGCACAGAAAACACTAGTCTCTGGTCCTTGTTGGTACCTTTGTCCCCCACCCCCGCCAACACCTGACTCTTCTCGTTGTCATGGGTCTCGGACTACACTGATTCATCAACTCATGGATAACCTCTATGGGTCTTTCTTGTGACCAATGATCCAGGAAATAAATAAATAAATAAATAAATAAATAAATAAATAAATAATAAAGGCGCAGGGCGGGGCAAGGTACGTTCTTTCCCAATCCAGTAAAGTGAGTTCTACCAAATCGCATCCCCCAGACCACAAACAGTTTTCAGCACCCGAATTTAATGAGGTGATGTGCCCCATTCCACCAGTGAATGCTTTTCCAAATATATATTTTAAGTGATTTAATTGACAACCCAGTTTTTACACACATTTATGGTACAGTGTGACAGAGCTCCTATTTGCCAGGCTGGATGTACAGATGGTTATATGATGGATAGACGTGTGTGTGCTTGAGTGAACGGGTAGGTAGGCACATGGATGGATGAATGGGAAGATGGCTAGATGGCTAACTGAGTGGTCAGATAGACAGATATGAGCGTTTAGGTGGGTGGGTGGATGGATAGTTCCGTGTGGACAGATGGATGTAGAGATGGATGGGTAGGTGAGTGGATGGATAAATGAATGAATGGATCGATAGATGAGTGGGTGGGTAGCGCATAAATGGATGATGGGAAGATGTGCAGCAAGATAGATAAGTGGACGGGTGGGTAGATACATGGATGAATGTATAGATGGGTAGGTGGGTGGGTGGACAGATGAATGTACAGATGGGTAGGTGAGTAGGTGGACAGATGAATGTAAAGATGGGTAGGAGGGTGGGTGGACAGATGAATGTATAGATGGGTAGGAGGGTGTGTGGACAGATGAATGTATAGATGGGTAGGAGGGTGTGTGGACAGATGAATGTATAGATGGGTAGGGAGGTGGGTAGGTAGAAGCATGACAGCCTGTATGAAGTCTAGTTATATGGATAACAAGTGGTCCAGCCACACTTCGTTCTGGGATCTGCACTGGAATCCTGCACTCCTTCTATCCCACTATATAGGGCCTTTGGTCTTGCACCAGATGGCATTCTCCAGATCTCAGTAACAGCAGAGCCCTGGCTTCCCGAGAGGCCATCTGAGGCCTGCCTCTGGCCTGAGTGTATCTCTTGGCTTAGCATGGCTGAATCCTCAGTAGAGCCTACAGGAATGGTGCTGGCAGATTCTGCACGACACTAGGAAATGAGCCACAGGTGCTGGCTGAGCGGTCGTGTGGCTGGAAGGCAGCACGGAAGCCCCTCAGTAGAAAGCTAGTTAGAGTCCACTATCGGACCAAGCATGTTGAGACCAGAGCTGACACACACTGACCTCAGCTCAGTGTGCAGGCAAAGTGACCTGGATGTGCTCCTCAAAAGCACAGCCCACGTAGGTGCAGACAGAAAGCGAGTCTGCTCATCTTGACCCTGGACCAGATAACAAAACTTGAGACAGCCTCTCAGAATTCAGACTAACACAGTCCCCAAACCAAAAGTAGAAAATTAAATTAACAAAGCCCAGGTCTGGCACCACTCCCACCAGACTGCAGAAGCAAGCAGAACTATTCTGGAAGAATCTGGCTCTATTGTAGACTTCAAAGTATGAGCAGAAATAAAGTTATAAGGAAAACAGATACGTCAGAGTGAAAATCACAAACTATACTAGAAACCAACTATCACAGGCAAGAGCCAGAAAAACTAACAGGCCAGACACAGACATACACAAATACACATACATATATATAAATATATATATATATATATACAACACATATACATACACACATACACATGCATATATACACATACACATATATGTGTGTGCACACACAAACACGCATACATATATGCATATATATGTGTATAAACACATAAATATACACACATATATGCACACAAGCATTACATACACACATACATATATACATACACACATAAACATACACATGTATACATTTACGCACATAAACACATATTCACACACATATAAACACACATATATACATGTACACATGAACACATATACATACAAACATATACACACACACACAAACATTGATGATCCGGGGAGGTGGACTAGTTGATAAAGTCCTTGCTAACAGTATGAAGAGTTCAGTCAACTCCAGGACCACACAGAAAGGTCAGTGCAGTGGCCACACCTGTAACCCCAGCATTGGGAAGGTAGAGCCAGACAGATTCCTGGAACTCAATGGATGGACGGTCTAGCCCAGGTAGTGGACCCTAGGCTAGCGACAGACTGTCTCAAAAGATGAGTGGTGGGCCCGAGGAACTATATCCGAGTTGGTGCATGCGTACACACACTCATACACACAACTTGAGAAATCAGATTCATTAGGGAAGTGTAAATGCTGCTTGCAGCAATGGGGGGTGGGGGGGCAGGATAAAAATAGCCACCTAGAACTTGCAGAAAACAAAATTACCATGGATTTTTGAAAACTTTTACTTGAAGTAATTATATGTTCACAGGAAAATACAATGGCCTGTGCACACATCTCACTGTTTTAGCCAGTGGTAACATATTACACATGCTTCTGCATCAGCGGCAGCTGCTAACACTTGGGGAAAAGGAAGAAGAAGCTAGCATGTATCCCCACCTGGTGGGAAACCTATGTGTGTGGGGGGCTTTTTTTTTTTGGCTTTTGTTGTTAACCACATAAAATTCTTCAAGCTGGAAAAGAATTAGCTTCAACTAAAATTGCTATCAGAAAATATAGTGTGAGAAAGTCCTCATAAGTAAAAGAAAAAGACCCTGGGGTTCCCAGATGCTCACAAGCTAAGCCAAGTGTGTGATTGTGCTGACCTCCTTCCTTCATCCTTTCCCTGAGCATTAACAAATCTTACCTCACTTCCTCCTGAGCCACAAACCTTCGCTCTCTCCGGTGCTCCTGGCCTGGGCCGCATGCGCTGCTCCCAGCGCTCTGCCCCTCGCACCCCTGCAGTTCATCAGAGTCCTCTGTAGATCCCCTTGGTATAGTAAACATGGTCCTGAGCATGTCTCCCAGGCTGGCTGCGACACGCCTGTTTGTGAAGATGGGTGGAAGAAAGCCCCTCACTCAACACGCTCTTTTGTTTGTGTCTGCTCATGTGTATGTGTGTTCACATGTGTATGTGGATACACATTTGCACATGCATGTGGAAGCCGGCACTCAGTGTCTTACTTGACTGCTTCTCACTACTACAGCAGGGTCTCTCACTGAATGTAGGGTTTGCTGATTTGGTTTCTCCTGGGGATCCTCTCTTTGTCTCATAATTGCTGAGATTATAGGCTAGCCACCATGTCTGTTTTACTTTAAGAATTGGTTATTGTGTGGGTGCATGTTTGAAGGGGGTAGTTCACGTGCCATGGAACATGTGTGGAGGTCAAATGGCAGCTTTGTGGAGTTCGTTCTCTCCTTCGACTTTTACATGTCCTCTGGAGAGCAAATTCAGGTAAATTGGCTTGCATCTCAAATGCCTTTACCGCTGAGCCATCTCACTGGTCCCTCCAAGCTCGTATGAGGGTGCTGGGGATCAAACGCCAGTCCTCATGTCTGTTTCAGGTAAGGGTTTTATCTGTTGATCCATCTCCCTAGCCCCTACAAATGCTGTGAACATGACTGTATCTTCCTTCCATTAGGAGGCAGTGTCCATGTCTCCTCCCCTAAACTCGGAGGGCTTTTCTGTTTCCATCTGCAGAGACTGGCAACAGTGACATTATTTGACTTCTAAGGCTAAACCATAAAAGGCCATTTTGTCTCCACTGAGGCTGTTCAGACATTCTCCTTCAGACCTCTAAGCCACAGTGGCAGTCAGTGCTCTGGCTGCTGGGCTCTGAGAAACTCCAAACAGGTCTCTGCAGAGAGGCCATGGGAGAGAGGATTGGGAACTGGTGATGACACGGGAAGCCCTGCTAGCCCCACGCCTACCCTACTCAGCCTCTGGTTTACTCTGCCACATAGGACAAATCTCAAATAAAATTATGTAGTCGAGGCTTCTGTGAGGTCCCTGACCCACTGAAACCACAAAAGAATAAAGTTACTATTTTAAGGAGCTAAAATTTGAGAGCAATTAATTTTTCATCGTTAATAGTTACAAAGCTAACTCTGGTGACAGCTCCTGGCAAACTGCACACTGGGTAGTAACTGAGTTTCCAGGCAATATATTCACAGCTGAGAAATATTTTATTGCTTTAGTTTGCGCGCACGTGTGTGTGTGTGTGTGCATGCACATGTGTGCACATACATGTATGGCCAAAGGTCAATGTGGGTATCTTCCATAGCTCTCCACCTTACCTTCTGAGGGTCTCTCACTGAATCTGGAACTCACAGATTTGGCATAATTAGCTGGCCAGTGAGTGGCAGGGACCCTCCTGTCTCTGAACTTGCCACTCCCCGCTCTGGGATTACCAGTGTGCCACCCTGTCCAGGCTGGGGATCCAAAGTCAGGTCCCTCATACTTGTAAGGCAATCCTTTTCCTATCAAACCATCTCTCCAGTCTTTATGTTTTTAGTTAAGAGAAAAAACAACAAATTAAAACCAAATAAAACAAAAGCTCAAAACTAGAGCGGCATCTTAGTTGTTAAGAGCACTGGCTACTCTTCCAGAGGACCCAGGTTCAATTCCCAGAGCCCACATTCTCAACCATCTCCAACTCTAGTTCCAGGGAATTTCATTCTCTCTCTGGTGTATGTGGGCATCAGGCACAGAGATTTGCAAAATCATACATGCAGGCAAAAATATTCATACACACAAAAATTAAGGTAAATTTAACAAAACCCCAAGAACTCTTGGGGATGAAGAGATGGCTAGTCACACAAATGTGAACACCAGAGTTCAGATCCCCATCACACATGTAAAAGCTAGGTATGGCTCTACACCGAAGCCGTAGAGGAGGTGTGTACAGGCGGACTTCCCAGGCTTGCTGGCCAGCCACTGTAATGAATGATGGGCTCTAGGTCAACCAATGGGAAACTCTATCTCAGAGGGTAGAGAGTGATGGAGGACACCCAGTGGAGGCACCTGGCTTCTACAGATGCGTGCACGGATGAGCACACCGGCACACATATGCATACATCCTCCCACAAACAGCATAAAAAGCAAGTGCTTAGCCCCAACTTAGCACATTTAATAGAGACTAATGATTGCAGTGTGGTTGCTTCACTCCAGGAGGCGGGAGACAACCCAGCAACCTCTGCAGAAGTCTCCCCCCCCCACACAAGCAGATTTCTCCAGTTCCCCGTGCACAAGATACAAGATCGGATTCTACTCATTCTATTTCAGAAAACTTCTTGCAAGGAGCTTTATTGATCGCACAGACACGATAGAGCTCAGCGAAGTGAAGCAGATGATAAACAAGGCAGAAATCCCTGTGCAGAAAGAGGGAAGTCCTGGTCACCACTTCTCGAGAACCCACACTGTGTTTTATTCTGAGCAGAGAAAAGAAACTTGTGACCCTGGGTGAAGAAGCTCAGCCATCGGGTCAGCAGGTAGCTTAGTGGGAGAAGCACTTGCTGTGCCAGCTTGACAGCATGAGTTCCATCCCTGGAATGCACAGTAAAAGGAGAGGATTCCTGAGAGCTGTTCAGTGACCTCCACTTGGGTACCGTGACATGTGTGCCTGCACACATCAAATACTATCCCCCCAACACACGCCCCAAGTGGATTACAAAATTTAAAAAGAAACTCAGCCATAGGTTTGGAGTCTGAACCTCAAGTCCCCATGCAATGTAAGCACCCATTCATCCATCTTTTTGTCCATCCATCCGTCCATCGATCCATACATTCATATAAGCACTTATACATCCATCCATCCATCCATCCATCCATCCATCCATCCATCCATCCATCCAAGGCTGGTACAGATGGTGGCACTATTTTGGAGGTTGGTAGAAACATCAGAGGTGTACCTCACTGGGGAAAGGGATCCCTGAGGTATGACTTTGAAGGCTATACCTACCCTTCCACCCCCTCTCTGAGGTCTGACCTTGAAGGGTGTACCTGTCCCACTATTCCCTCTCTGGGGTGTGACTTTGGAGGCTGTACCTGCTCGTCCTACCTCCTCTCTGCTTCCTGACCACCATGATGGCCTGATTCGCCAAAGTCTAGAACAATGGAATTGGAAGGCCTTCCTCTGAAACCATAACCAAATGAAATCTTTCTTCCTATTTCTCACTGGTGCTTGCCACAGCAATGGGAAGTCTCATCGACACAAGTACTTTGTACTAAGAATTTAAAACCGCGAGAGGCCAATTTTCCTGCGAATGGACTCAGTAACAAATAACAGAGACTTGGACTCCTGGTGACAGGGACCAGATTACACACAGCAATACTGCCGCCACCACTGCCGCCACCACGGCCAACAACAACACCACCACTTTCATCCCATCACCACCAGCACCATTGTCACCCCACCACCAACAGCACCACCAATATCACAACAGCATCATGGCCATCAGCAACAACAACAACAACAACATGCCATCACCACCACCAGCAGCACCATCACCAATACCCCGACCAACAACACCAGCATCACAACTACTGGCTGAAAAGACAAAATTACGTGAAATACTGGCTTTCATCTCTGAGGCAACAGGAGCACCCTGCAGTGAGCCCAAGGGAGCTCTTGATGCTGGGCTTCCTTTTCGTGGAAGTTTCCTGGCCACAGAAAATGCAGACCGGTGGTTCAATCTCCTGAGCTGAGGAGGCAGAAGGGAGACTCTCAGGGCTTGAGGAGGTTAGCGCTTACAGGCAGAAAACCAGAGGACCAGACATTCGCTCCAGAGCAAGAGGCACCCCTCCAATCCTGAGCCAGCTGCTGGTTAGCACAGCATGTATGGTAACTCCCTAAGGCTTGGAGAGGAACCTCTGGAAAGGCATAGAGGGCACAGCTCCCCAGCCTCGGAGTCTGTCATGGTCCATAGTCACCTCAGTCAGAGAAGGACCTTCACACACACACACACACACACACACACACACACACACACACAGCGTTGAAAAGCCTGATCAGCGGCCAGTGTTGTCTCAAGTGTCAAATCAGGTCCATATTACCATTGACTGAACAAAGAGGACCGGTGCTGTGCCTGGGGGTACGGTCTCATTAGCTGGCCTTGAACTCATAATCTTCTTTTGTAAGCCTCCAGATGTGTTGGGACTACTGGTGTGCAGTACCATCCCTGACTCATTTGTGGGATTTTTCCTTCTGGAGAAAGAAAAAAGCAACCTGAATCTAGTAAGGCAAAAACAGCAGCCAGCCTGCAGTTCCAGAACATGCCATGCCATGTGTGACCTGTAGTCTCTAGAAGAGCAGTTCTCTGGAAAACAGAGGTGCACCAGGGTAAAGGACTCTGGAGTGAAACATGGGGGAGCAGATGAGGGAATGCAATAAAGAATGGGGGTTTGTATGGATTGGCAGGCCCAAGGAGAGTGGGCCGGAAAGCTGCCCCTGTCCTGGAAACATTTTGACCGCACCAAACTGCTGAGATACAATAGTACAGCAGCTGTGGCCCTCTGCACATCTGGAATGGTTCAAAAGCAAAGAGGAAGGCTCCAAAATGGGGAAGATGGGTCTTGTTTGGTAAGTTTTCCCACCTAGTATCTGCTGAAGGAGGGGGATTGAGGAGGACAGCAAAGTCCCTTTTCTTTTCCAGGTAGTGACTGCTTGAACCCGGAGGGCTGATCTCACTACGGAGAAAGGCTTTCACGGCTCCATCTACCGAAGGAGAGCCACATGCATCTCAGGGAAGGGCCTTGCTGAATTCAGCAAGGTTCAGCGCTACACTGTGCTGTGAGCTGCTTCCACCACCAGCAAGGTCCTCTGGTAACCTGGAGGCAAGAGAAACAGGTCCCTGCCCTTGAAGAACCAGATGGTCTCCTTTGCTTCAGTCCAGGCATGCAGGGCTTCATGGTGGTAGTGGCACCACCTTGTGTCCAGATGGGAGGTGTGCAGTCAAGGTGTTCAGGGGTCTAGGGTACCTTGCCTCCAAGTTCAGCTTATTTCTTCTTGGGCTAGCCAGTGAATCAACTCTTACTCATTTAAGAATTCCTACTTGATTACAGTCACTCTTTTTTTTGATATTTAAGTAACTGTTACACACATCAAAAGTATAAGGCTATCATAATACAATCAGGATTTTTGGCCCCTAAATTAGTGCAAGGAGCGTTCATAAAAACCTAGGAAGGCTTCTGGGAAGAGGTGACCATAATTCATCTCCTGTCTGCCCTGGAAAAGTGTTTTCCAAACCTCTGCTACTCTCTTTACAGATGATGCCTTCTCCATCCCTCCTGCTTCTCAGGGGACAGCTGACCACACAGGCATTACCACTCAGGCAGTCCTGAGACATCATTCCCTGCCTACAAGTATCGATGACAATAGTGACAACCATAACAGCAGCAACCATTTAGTGATGGTTTAGCTTCTGCCAGACGCTGTGCTAAGAACTGCAAATTCCAGGGGCTAGAGAGATGGTCCTGTGGGAGGGGCACTTGCTGTCCAAGCACGAGGCCCTGAGTTTGAATTCTCAGCACTGTGCACAAAGTCAGCCATGATGGCACATGCTTGTAATTCCAAGACTTGGGAAATTGGAGAGAGATGGATTCCTAGGCTTGCTGGCCAACAATCCCAACATATCAGTAAACTTTTGGTTCAATGGCTAGGCCTGTCTCAGAATAAAAGGTGGAAAGCAACTGAGGAAGACATTGGACATGGGCATCCTATATGCACGCGTACAAGAGTCTGCCGTTAATCTTTATGTCTGTCCTTAGACGCGGATGGCTATCCTATGCATTGTACAGTGGGAAATACCAAGTCTTGGTGAAGAGAGGGTAGAAAGACTGTGGCCAGTCACTCGGTCGATGGTGGCTTGTGATCCACATGTCTCTCCCTGTCCACCTAAGGTCAACTCTGGACCCTGTCACCTGACTTATTCCAGAGGTGAGCCCCCATACATGTTTCCTACAGTGGACATTGTCTCAGCTCTACTTTGGTTGTAACAGAACACCCTAGACTGGGTAATTTATAAACAGCAGAGGTTTGTCTGACTCGCCATCTTGAAAGGAGAGAAGCCCAAGCATGGTGCAGGCTTCAAGTGGGAGCTCTGTGCTGCCACCATCACATGGAAGAAGGCAGAAGGGCAGGCGAGGGTAAGAAGCAGTGAAGCCAAGGGTCTTAGATCAGGAAGCCACACTTGTAGTCAGCGTCCTTTCTTCACAGTGCAGAACCCTCAGGGCCATCAATTGAGGACCCTATCCTACCTCTCGAAACCTCCCCTATGGCAACTGAATTTTCAGAAGGGTTTGAGAGGGACATTAATACCAGAACAGCAATTCCACTTCCCTTTAGAGGAGGTGCTGTGTTTGGGATCCAGGGCTTCCCTAAGTCACAAAACCGGTAAACGTAGACTTGGTTGTAGCCCAAGGATAAGGGTCATCCCTTTACCCTCATTCCCCAAGGGCCCCACCCCTAGGTCATGCTCAGCTGCAAAATGTCATCTCCTTTCACAATGCCTGGCCCAATCAATGATGTCTAGAGCTGCCTTTCCAGAGCCTAGACTAATTTTGGTTTTCATGTATGGTTAGGACCTTCCTGTTACACCAAGGGAGCTGCCACTGGAGGCAATGGTGAATATTATATCAGGGTGAACTCTACCTGACCTGGAGAAGTAGAGTCAGCCAGCTCTCCCACCCCACATGCCACACATCATGTATGCACGGCCTCCTCTAGCCTTGCATGGCATTTCTGCCATTTCCTCTGAGCTAACACCTTCTCACCTCTTGTGACCACCATCATTGCCTTCAACAATGCAAGGCCCTTTCATTCTGCAAGTGCACACTCTTCCTAAGGGCAGGAGCTCTGGTAATCTGCTGCCCTTGTTCCCAGTGTCCAGAACAGATTCTGGGCTGGAGAGATGGCTCAGTGGTTAAAAAGCACTTGCTGCTGCTTGCAGGGGACCTGAATTTCCCAGCACCCATTTTGGTTAGCTCACAACCAAAGGGCCATACATTGTCTTTTGGCCCTAGAGGGCACCTGCACACACATGTGCACATAAATAAAAATTAAATTAAATTAAAAAATAGAATAGAGCAGAGTACCCAAGAGTAGGTCATTTATTAAAAACAAAATAACAACAAAACAAATAAAAACCCTTTGCCTGGTAGTTTTGGAGGCTGGGGTGACAAGGGGCCTTCTGCAAGATCCAGAGGTGACACAGAACACTGCAGGGGGAGATGGCAAGCGTGCCAATAGGGCTAGTTCTCATTACAAAGCCATCCCTGGTGACCCACAAGACTATTTATTACTCCGTGAGGGCTGAGCCCTTAGGACCCATGAGTCTCCCAGAGGCCTCACTTCCAAACACCATGATTATGTGACCTTCCACGATGTGAATCTAGGGACAGACATTTAACTCAAGTAACAGGAGCTTGGCAAATGTTTGCTGAGTGAGTTAGCTTGCCCTCTGGCCCTGACCGCTCACCTGATCCTGCCTCTTTCCCATCTGCTCCCCGCCCTCCTGAGCATGCCGGCGGCTGACTGTGGTCCTGAGAGCTTCAACAGCCATCATCTAGAGCGCCACAGCTCCCAAAGGGAGTCCCTTCACAACAGGAGTCCCGTCGGAGTGGCACCCCAACCCTTACTCCCTCTACTGCTGTCTTCTACATTATGACTTGGCACCATACTTGGCCACGGAGTGCCCGCAAACCCACAAAGGGCTGGGTTGCACCCCAGTGTCTCTGGGGGATGGGCCTGAGATTGGGGATTTTTAGAATGTTCCTAGGGCTGGCTAGTGCTCCTGGCCTCACGGCTGCAAACACCACTGACCTAGAAAAATATACAGCACAGGCTTGAAGAGAGAACTTAGTCCATTGTCCCGGGTGTTTGCTGACCTCCTGCCACCTCTGTGCAGGCTTTGGGGATGGGAGAGACAGTCGCCTTCTCAGCACCTGCTGAAGCCAGTGCTATGCAGTGGGCTACACCAAGAGAGCGGCTCCCGAGTCCGCCTTCTGATCCCCTGCGCAGATTTGACTCTTTCTGATAAAGTTAATTATCTGACCTTGAAGCATCCGGTAGCTGACACTCCGTGCAATGGCCTTTGCTTGTCTTACGACACACATGATAAATAGAGGCCCAGAGCGATTTCTCTGGGAGGTCTTGTGTCCGTATTTTAATAACCGTTGAGCAGCACCATGGGAGCCAATTACAAAACTAGGGCATTTTTTTTCTCTCTCTGAACCACTCAGTTCCCAACTCAGAAAAGTTGTGGGCGGCTAATACTTACAGGTCCGGAAGGGCTCTGACATAGTTTCCCCTAAGCAGGAGTGGTGCTGACAATTTGTAACTTTGTTCCAACAAGATAGAGGCTGTAGTGTCCCTGAATCCTACCCTCCCCTTTACTAGGTTCGCCCACTAAAACTGAGTTATTCTGAGAGTCAAAGCATGGCAACCACGGGTCACCAGGACAGGTAATGTCCACTCTTGCCATCATGTCAGCATTTCTGTTCTCTGCAGAAGCACGGTGACATCTGCGCTGTCCCGCTAGCCTGCAGGGGGAGAGGCCTGAGGTCAAAGTCTGAGAAAGTGTTCCATCAGTGACCTTCTTCTGACTTTCCCTCCTGCAGTGTAAAGGCCCTGTTCCAGATGCAGGCTCCAGACACAGAAGCCTGCATCCTGCTGCGATCGTGATGTGGCATCTCTGGTGGCCAGATACAGCCACCACTGACCCCTACACTAGGTCACTCATGAAACTTTAAAACTGTGATTCAGCCAGTGTCCTGACATGCTTGCTGTACTGTGGATTATATCAAATGGCTCTCTCAGGAAGGCTGGTCCAGTCTTGGACTTTGCAAACCATTATGTCTCCGGAGCTTACCCTCATAGAACATGTTCAATATACATTGAATGAATGAATGAATGAATGAATGAATGAAAGCTTCCTTTTATGGCAGAGACAGTATTAACTAGCTGGGAACTTCGGCAGTACCTCCTGCCCACTGTAGGACAGGGGCTACCGGCAACTTTTTTATGTCAAGATGACTTACCTGAGAGGAGACTATTTTGCTCAAGGTCACACAGTGGTAGAGTACGGGTCAGGAACTCTGATCTGTGTGAGTACAGGTCTACGGGGAAGGTCGTCTTGTCTGCTGACAGCTCAGACCCAAATCACTGCAGAGAGAAGGATCCTGGGAAGAAATGATTTATGATAATGGGGTATGCTAGGCAGCCTAGACTTGGGGGTCAAGCAGTATGGGGTAACTATTGAGAGAGGCTTCAGCATCTCTAGAGGGTCCTAGGCTGGCCTTGGGGATAGACTAGGAGAAAATGCTTAGCTTTCAGATTTGGGGAGAGACCCTGAGAGATTATGGACAGAGCTGGCCAAGAAGCATAGTCTTCAGTGACTGCCCACCCCCCCACCCCCCGCGCTGCAGGATTTATGGGGCTGGTGGCTGCCTTCATGCTGCTGGGACAGGCCGGGCAGGGCTGATGTAAGAAACCATCGGGGATGTTCTGGGCTAGTGTCTGGCCTGCTATGGCAGGATCCCAAGGGGCGGGACACATCTGCATACTGTGCAGAACCCTCTGGAAAGCCTTGGGCACTCTGACTCTAGTGGGATCCAAGGGC
Organism: Alexandromys fortis; assembly: GCF_014885135.2. NCBI lineage: Eukaryota > Metazoa > Chordata > Mammalia > Rodentia > Cricetidae > Alexandromys > Alexandromys fortis. The sequence continues at coordinate 3,852,347 of NW_026067943.1, forward strand.
TGGGATGAGGGTGGGCGGCAAGTCTGCATTCCAGGTAACTGGGGTCACTCCGGGATAGCCGAGGATATGGGAAGACACAGGGGCGCTCAAGCCAGCAGTTCCTCCTCCACAATTCAGGAACTTGATGTCCTTAAAACCAGGACAAGCCTGCCACCCCGTGCTTTTCTGGTTCACCACGGCGGCCCGCAGTGTGGCTGCCACACTGTGCCTGGCCTGGGGGTCCAGCCACACACTGACGACCCTGTGATGACCTAGGTTACCAACCATTCCATCCCCAAAGCTTGTCCGTACCCCAATTCACCACTCCACCAACTCAGAGCTATCCTAAATGAAAGATGTTTACCTGGTCCTTCCAACCCCGGAGGCAGGTGGCATTCCTTTAGGTGGATTGTGCCTGCCCAGACTTTAAGGTGTTATTCTTATGATTACTGTATATTATAGAGTGCTGTATAAAATACATTTTGTTAACTTTCTTTTATTGTTTTGTTTTTTGTTGTTGAGTGGGGTCTTAAACATCCTGGGCTGGCCTTAAGCCCACAGTCCTTCTGTTTCAGTTTCCCACATGCTGGGAATACAGTTATTCCTGGTTTATTCTAATGTATATGATATATGTGTGATATATTATATATCATGTATTATATATGTTATTCATATTATAACAGTAATAGCTAAGTATAAAAATATGATAAAATAAGCATAGTCATGCCTTGCATAACAATGATTCTGTAGACAGGGGACCATATGTATGGCAGTATCTCCATGACACTGTATCACCAACTAATAACATCATATACATTTTAGTTGGCACATGTATATTCCACGATGCTTTCATAATGCATGTCTTAAAATGTATTCATTGTCTTCATTGAGCCGTGTAACTATGTTTAAGACAAAATCTTCATACAGCCTCATGATCAAGGAGCCCCCATCACCCCACCTCACGGATGTCATCTCTGAAACACAGAGAGGTCCATGGTCAGAGTGGGACCAGTTAGAGCTGGGATCTGCATTTGGGTCCCAGGAAGACAAGAGTCCCTGGGCCCAGCTCCCAAGATGCTCTGTCACAGATGCTCCCTATAGCCAGCAGAAAGCCTTTGAAAGAGTCCCGGGAAAGGAGCGTCAGCAAGGCCACCTCGAGACAGTCCCCCGCTCTCACCCCTGAAGTCACACTTTATAAAGGAGAGAGAGAGAGAGAGAGAGAGAGAGAGAGAGAGAGAGAGAGCTCATCTTACTATGGTTAGTTCACAGGGAGTCTGTGACTCTCATTGTTAAAGTTTTTTTAAGTGTGTGTGTGTGTGTGTGTGTGTGTGTGTGTGTGTGTGTGTGTGTAGGTAGGTAGGTAGGTACCTGAAGAGGCCAGCAGAATGTGTCAGATTCTCTGGAGTCAGAGTTATAGTTGACTGTGAGTCACCAAACGTGTGTTCTGGGTTTAAACCCAGGTCCTCAGCAAGAGCAGCAAGTGCTCTTACCCCTGAACCATCTCTCAGATCATCTTTAAACCTTTGCTAACCACTTGCTCCCTCACAGCATCCTCTTCCCAGTGCTGTGGTTTGGATCTTCAGTGCCCCCTAGAGGCCTGCATGCTAAAGGCCTAGTTCCCAGTATGGGGATTCTGGAAGGAGCCCGGAACCCTTAAGAGGCGAGGGCTAGGAGAAAAACCCGATCATCAAGCATGTGCCTGGGAAGGGGACTGTGGGACCCTGACTCCTCTGCCTCTTTTACTTGCCAATCATGCTGTGAGCTGTTTAACTTCCCACACACTCCCATCATAGCCATCTGGAGTGCTCAAATGAGGCCTGAAAGCCACAGGAGTGCTCGGCACAGACTGATAACCCTACAACCACCGACAAAGAGAACACTCTTTTCTGCAGAAGTCAGTATCTCAGCCCCTGTCATAGTGAATGGGAGCCCAGCATACTCATCCTCAGCGTGACTCTCAGACTTCTGAACTTCCCTCTCTTGTGACTACAGTGCCTCTAAAAGTGCTTCAGGCACTGAGGTTTGACTGGTAGGGTTGCAGGCTACTGGATCAAACAGGATCGAGACAGGAGGAGCAAGTGGGAAGAAGAAAGCAAAAGAGGGAGGAGGGAAGGGGAGGGAGCAGAGGAGAAAGAGGGAGGGAAGGAGAAAGGAGGGTGCTGGTGCTCTTGGGGAACCCTCAGCACCACGTGTGGGTGGACATCATTTCCCTGACTTGAAGCAGGAGGTGACAGGGACTCATGCTGCACCAAACAGCTAGAAAGTGGCTTAGCCAAGGCTTGGAGGGAGCTCAAGCCTTTGATTCTCTGTAGTCCCTGGAGGAGGCCGGATGAACTTGCCCAGCTCTTGGCCTCAAGTCGAACAAGGCTCATGTAACCAAACTCCTGGCTCAGGCTGGGCCAAGCCTGGCCTTTGGGCTGTAAGACTATTACAAAGCCATCAGCGGGGCCAAGAACTTTCTTTTATAAAGTGAGATGTGGTGTCTCTGACCCTGTTCAGTGGTGTGACCTCAGGCCTGTGGCTAAATTTCTCTGGGTTTCTGTTTTCCCATTTGACTTGCAAGGCTCTAGCAGGCTGTGAAAGTAAAAACAGCTCATTGGACCAACGGCCTCTACACAGTGGTCTAAGGTGAGCAAGTCTGTCGCTGGACTTGACAACCAGAACCAGTTCTGATCACAGCTGACTTTCTTGGGAACCCAGAAGCAGGGAAGAGGGAATGTGCCTGCATTTCTGTCTCCTAATCACCATCGTTAAACTCTTAACACTTGGGTTGGGAGATGGCTCAGTGAGTACAGCCAGACCCCAAGGCCAAGCCTCAGCACCCATGTAATACCTATCAGGTGTAGGGAAGTAGAGACAGGCAGATTCATGGGCCTGGCTAGGCAGCCAGCATAGCCTAATCAGCGAGTTCTAGGCCAGAGAGAGACCTTATCTCAGAAAACAAGGTGGACAACATTCGCAGGGAACGACCCAAGATTGACACCTGGCCTCTCTATGTGTACACACATGTATGTGCACTAGCACACACATATTCACACACACACACACACACACAACCAACCAACGAACAAACAAAAACCAGCTTTCATGGAAGCTGAACATGTCTGAGGACTCGGTTTATAAGTTACAGGGTCTGGGTTCACCAGATTCTGTCACCGTCTATGTCTGCCCCTCCCCCATACCGATAGGGGACAAAGGGTAAAGCTGTGGCTTGGCATAAAAAACATCAGCCCAGCAATCTAGGACCCTGATCCTGAGGAGCAAAGACCTCATTAACACAGTCAGACTCCTAAGAAAAGTTAATTGGAGTGAACAAAATCTCAGAGAATTTAGCTCTCTGTTTGAGAGACTATTTTTGGTCGAACTGAGACGGAAAGACAAAGAAAGCACATCTAACTAAAGAGAAACTAATTTGGAAGCTGTAATGGAGGACAAGCTTCTAGATTTCCTCAGAACCCTGGAGACGCGATTAGTCAAGAAATAATTAGGCACTCACTGTCCTGGGGGTAACGAAAGCTAAAAACGTAGAGGAGAGACATTGAGAGCCATCAGAAAGGTCGCCGGCTGCTCTCGATAATTTTGCCTTTCCAGATTTGAAGATTCAAGGATTATTTTGTAAAAGACCCATAAAGGACCCAACTACTCAGAAGAGCTTGGAGTGGAAAGAGTTGGAGGAGCTATAGGACTCATTCCTGTGTTCTTGAGGATTCCAGCGGGAAAATCCAGAGCCGGACAAGTCTAGGGGCTCCAGAGAGTAGGAAGTCCCTTTCTTTGATGGGCAGAGCATCCCCATGCCAAGAGTAGACCAACCTTGTCTTTGGGGCTGGTGGAGTATTTCCTGCATAGGCCTGGACAGTGAACAGTCTCTGCAGTAACTGCCTTTCCCTATTGCTGTGGTGATGGAGGAAGGTCATTGGCTAATAAAGAAACTGCCTTGGCCCATTTAATAGGCCAGCCTTTAGGTGGGTGGAGTAAACAGAACAGAATGCTGGGAGGAAGAGGAAGTGAGCTCAGACTTGATAGCTCTCCTCTCCAGGCCAGACACGATGAAGCTCCGACCCAGGATGGACGTAGGCTAGAATCTTCCCAGTAAGCGCACCTCGGTGGTACACACATTAATAGAAATGGGCCAAGCAGTGTTTTTAAATGAATACAGTTTGTGTGTTGTTATTTTGGGGCATAAGCTAGCCAGGCAGCTGGGAGCCGGGCGGCAGGAACGCTGCCTGCAGCTCCTACTACACTGTGGGGTGACAGACACTATGTAAACGAGGGGGGCATGCTTCTAATAAAATAAAACTTTATACAAATAAGGGTGCTACAGCTTCCTCTGTCCTCCTAAAATAACCCTGTAGCTGCTATCTGGGCTTCCCCTTTGCAGCCCTGCAAGTATCTTCTCTAGGGAGTGTGGGAAAGCTGAGGAATGAATCACAGACTTGATTTTAGTGCAGTGGTCCTAACACTGTGACCCTTTAATAAAGTTCCTCATGTTCCCCAATCATGAAATGATTTTTTGATGCTACTTAGCTACAATTTTGCTACTGTTATGAATTATATGTAAATATCTGATATGCATGATATCTGTCTGATATCTGACCCCTGTAAAAAGGTCATTAGCCCTCCACACACACACCAGAAGGGTCACAGTCCACAGATTGAGAACCAGTTTTTGACAACAATGTCCAAAACATTCACTGAAGAAAAGGCAGTCGATAGTGCTGGGGAAACTGGGCATCCCCTGGCAGAAGAATGGCACTAGATCCCTACCTCTCATTCTGTACAAAGATCAATTCAAAGGCATCCAAGGCCTGAATGTGAGACTTGAAACTCTGAAACCGCTAGAGGGCAGCTTGGAGAAGACACTTCAAGACGAACGCAGAGGCGAGGATCTCTGGAGACTCCAAGAGCTCAGGAAATAACAGCAAGAATTGGCAGCGGGATCTCCCAAAATCCAACACAAAGGAAACTACAGTAAGCCAGAGTGATGAATGCGGAAAGGGAGAAGACTCTGAGCTCGCTGCACCACCCAAAGGGACTAGTATCTAGAACACAAAGAACTCCAAAGATCAAATACCAAGAATGATCCAGTCCAACAAATGAATTAATGAACTAAGCAGACAGTTCTCAAAGATGTAGGACAAAAGGCCAAGAAATGTATGAAAGGGGTTTAAGGTCAGTCAGTATCCACCAAGTGAGTGCAAATTAGAACCACAGTGGGACACCACCTCTCTCAGTCAGAGTGGCGTCATCAAGAGAACAACTAAGGCTGGTGAGCATGGAAGTCAAAAGGGAGACTCCTCTCCCAAATGAAAACAGAACGGTGACACAGTCTCTCCCGGGCACAGCATGAGGACTCCAAGTCCGCACTCCACAGAGACGCTTGTAGGCTCACGCTTCCTGCAACACCAGTGGAAACATGGCATCAGCCGGGTGTCCGTCAACACAGGAACTGACAAAATGGGCTACATGCTCACAGTACATCTATCCAGTGGCAAAGAATGAATCCTGCTATTTCTCAAGAAAATTAATGGAGTGGAACTCATGACATTGAGTGAAATAAGCCAGATGGACAGATAGCATACCCTCTCTCGTTTGTAGATCTTAGAATATGCAAATAGATAAAAATGTGTGAAAATATGTGCGTATGTGTATGTGTGTGAGGGCATGAATATATGTGTATAAACATATATATGTACATATTTATATGTGTGCTTATCCATGTTTGTGTAATGTATGCACGAATGTATATGTGCCTTTGTGTATGTGTGTGCATTTTCATGAAGGTATTGTGCATCAATGTGTCTGTATATGTATGTGTATACATGTGCACGTATGAATGTTTGCAGGTGTATGTGTGTATGCATGTATGTAAATGTATGAGTATGTGATAAGTATGTCTGTGAATGAATGTGTATCTGTGTATATATGTGCAAGTGCATACATTTGTGTGTGTGTAAATATGTGTGTCTGTGTCTATTTGTATGTATATGTGCATTTGTGTGTATGTGTGTGTGCATGTGTGGTATGGGAGGTCCATGTGCAGCTTTCATTGTTTAATAAATAAAGAAACTGCCCTGGCCTGTCAATAGGGCAGAACTTAGGTAGGCAGGGAAGACGAAACTGAGTTCTGGGAGGAAGAAAGCAGAGTCAGAAAGACGCCATGGATTCTTTGCCAAAGTAAGACATGCTGCCGAAACTTAGCTGGTAAGCTACTGCCACGTGCAATACACAGATTAATAGAAATGGGTTAAACTAAGATGTAAGAGTTAGGAAAAAGAAGTTAGAGCTAATGGGCCAAGCAGAGTTTTAATTAATACAGTTTCTGTGTGATTATTTCAGTTCTGGGCAGCTGGGACGAACAAGCAGCCCCCCTCTTCTTACACATGTGTGCCAATGTGTGTGTGTTTATTTATGTATGTATGTATGTATGTGTGAATATGTGTGCCTGTGTATGTATTTGTGTACATATGTATATGCATTTGTTTGTATATGTGTGTGAATGCATGTGTGTATGTGCATTCCTACATATGTATTTGTGTGAATACATGCATTCATGTATGGATGCATGTGTCTGTATGTATATATGTATGTATTTTGGATGAATGTGTCAGTATGTATATATGTATGTATTTGCACGCCTGTTTGTGTGAATGTGTGTGTACATGTGCTTTTGTATGTATGTGTACATGTGTTTTTGTGTGTATGTCCATGTGCAAATATGTCATGAAAGCAGGATTAGTTGGGGAATAAAGGAGCCCAGTGGGAGGAGGAAGAGAGAGGAAACTGGACATGGGAGGCACATGGTGGACGTGGGAGGTGCATGATGGACGTGGGAGGTACACGGTGGACGTGGGAGGTACATACTGGACTGGGAGGTACACGGTGGACTGGGAGGTACACGGTGGACGTGGGAGGTACACGGTGGACTGGGAGGTACACGGTAGACGTGGGAGGTACACGGTGGACGTGGGAGGTACATGGTAGACGTGGGAGGTACATGGTGAATAAAGACACCTTTATGAACCCCTCACTATGGATAGTGTGGACACCCAAAAGAGAACTTTTGGATTACAGGCTACAGCCGATGTGCAACCCTGATTCATGTAGCAGCAACCAATCACCAAGGTGAGCGTGACAGCTGCAGTGAGCACACATGGCACTTAGCATGCCCTGAGATTCTCAATGACCATGGAACAGCTATCACTGCAATCACCTTTGAGGGAAGGTGCAAGTTTACAGAAGGTCCAAGGCCCAGAGAGGTGAAACATCTTCCCAGAGGTAACAGCATGAGTGTCTGAGGCAGGATTTGCAAACTTAAGTGCGTCTTCAGAGTCCTTGCTTTAAACTTCTATGTTACCCTTTTCCCTCACACTCCTTTCCTTTCCTGCCTCAGATCAGAGGCTCTGAATTCCTCACCAGCTTTCCCACATCTTACAGGACTATGCCAGAATTCCACTACCCGGTCCACAAGGCTGCTCACCTGTCCAGCCTCACTGGCTTCCATGCCTCAGCTCAGCCCCAGGGAACCAAGAACTCCCGGAAGAGCCCAGAATATGCCCTGCAGTTCACACCCCTCCTCACCCAGGGTCTCCTCTCCTGGGGTCCCCTCTCCTTGCACGCACTCACACCTGTTCTCCCTTCCACACTCAGGCATGACGTCATCCCTGCTGAGCCACTGTCCTGGACCTACCGCCAAGTCCACTGTGGTCAAATTGCTTCCCAAGTGAGGATTCTGCTGCTGTGAACTGGTGAAGACAGTGGAATGGCTGATTTCACAGTGACTGCCTCGCTTGGTTAGCCTATAAGATTGGCCCGACTGCTCAGTTTGGCATGATAGCACATCCCTGGTATCTCAGCACTGGGGATACTACTTGACTTAGTAGCTGTAATCTAGCCTGGACTACATAGTGAGACCCTGTCTCAAATAATCAAAATCTGAGTTTTGCTGCCTGGGGACCAGCCTCCAGCAGTGCAGGGCTCAAAGGTAAGCCATGAAGTTGCCACACTCTATGACTTTTTTATCTGAGGCAGTTAGGGAAGACACTCACACACTCTCTTGACAGTTTCCTTCAGACCTTTATCTTATTCTTCTTTTGTATTCTCTAGTCTTTATTTTCCTGTGATTTCCTTCTCTCATTCTTGATGTTTTCCTTCTCCATCCTTGTTCTTGGTATTTCCCTTCTATTTTCTTCTAATTCTTTCATTCTTGATGTTTTCCTTCTAACTCACTTTAACTCCATCTTTATTCTTTCCATTACAACTTATATACCCCAGCAGAGTCTTTCAGGAAATATGAAAATCACAATGTAGTCACATTCTGTTTTTTAGGTGAACGATTACAATGAATACAAATGAAAAACAGCATGTTTTCCATATCCATTGAATGATTAAACATTTTGCATATTACAGGTGAGAACAAATTCCCCTAAGAACCCATGTACATTCATACCCAAACAACTTGTTATAGGTTAGCTATGTGGGCAAGCAAGTTATTCTTTTCAGTTAGGTCTTTTACTGGCAGGCTGTATTTTGCAGTTACAAAGAAAGAGCCAATTTGCTTTATTATTTATCTTGAAAGATAATCTTAAAGGAATCACAAATCTAAACATTTATATATGAAAAAAATAAGTCAGCTCTACTTTAAATCTTTAGGGTACATACCCACTCATCAATATTTTTTTTTTAGATAAGGCGATTGAAGGCAAAAATAGGTCGAAGAAATTAATCATCACCTTTAGCCATAAACCAATCTTAGCAAGAAAGGCAAGTCAGCTAATGATAATTGGGTTGTTTTGTTCTTGTTCCCTGACCTTAATGAGTCCCTCATTCAACTACATGCCTTTCTAAAACTTTAGATTGTCTTCTTGGGTTTTTTACCTCAAAGCTATTTGACAAAAGGCATCTTAGTTTAACTTTGTTATTTTCAAAGCTTTATTTTAGCTATGATGCACCCTGAAAGCTGTGAACACATCTCCAAACATTAAGATGAAAAGAATTTAAACTCGCTGTACTACTGGGACTCAGTTGCTTTTCTTAATCATTAACCTAGCCACAGTCTATATGATTCCTCAATAGAAACTCAACTATCTAGCTGTGTGATACTTCCTTGTTTTAATTTTTTCATCAAAACTCTATTTAAACTAACACTATTATTATCAATTAGATAGTACACCTTAAGAAGAAATTATCTTTATCATAGTCCTTAGATAAAAATGCCCAGTAGGGCAGGATGTTTCCATGAGATAAACACACTGCATTACAGGCAGTGGGGTCTCCCCACACCCATCCATACCATGCCAGATAGCAGAGAAAGATGGCAGCAGCAAGCACATGAGGGCACAGAAGAAGCAAAAGACATTCTAGAGTCTGTGGTCACAGGGGCTTGCCTATCTGAGGGATTCACCTCCTGGTGGGATGACACCGTGAAGTCAACTGATGTCTACTGATCCTCTGACATGGCCACCAGCCTCTGAGAATGAATATAGTAAGGAGGCTGCTAGTTTGTTCCCAGATTCTTAGCCCCAAAATAATCACACAGAAACTGTATTAATTAAAACACTGCTTGTCCAATTAGCTCTAGCTTCTTATTGGTTAACTCTTACGTATTAATTTAACCCATCTCCATTAATCTGCATTGCCACGTGGTTGTGGCTTATTAGGTAAAGTTCCCAGCGTCTCTCTCTGGCAGGGGCTACATGGCTTTTCTCTGACTCTGACCTTCTTTCTCCCAGCATTCAGTTTAGTTCCCATCCTGCTGCCTAGCTCTGTTACCTTATGGCTGTGTTATAGGCCCAAAGCAGTTCCTTTATTAACCAGTGATATTCATAGCATACAAAGGGGAATCCCACATCATATAAACAACCTCTCTCCCTGGCACATTTTGCTGGATTCAACTTAAGTAGAGCAACTGCTTTGCCTAAACCCAGATTCACTAAAACTAAGAATATTCCCAGCCCCACATCTCCCAATGGGTGAGAGCTGCACTTGGGCCAGTAACTGTATTCATGAGCTCCTTCAAGCCCCTTAGTGAGTAGCAGTGTCGTCTTAGTTACTTGGGAGGCTAAAGAGTGAGGACTGCAAGTTTAAACCCAGGCTGAAAAACTCAGCAAAATCATGCCTCACAATAAAAATTAAAGCAGGTTGTGGGTGTAGCCTAGTGGCAGAGTGCTAGCCTGGCATGTGTAAGTTCCTGGGTCCCATCTCTATAACAAATATGGAAAACAATAAGCAAGCAATAAAATGTGTGCCCAACATACCTTAGGGCTTAGCACCTGTATGTTGAACAACCTACCATTTCAACAAGCCCCCCTCCACTTTACCCACGGGGTGGGTTGTTATAGTTGAGACATAATGTCCTCCAATGTCTGTGTACTACTGAGTTAGGAAGCCTCTCTTAAACAAGATGTGCTTGCCTCTAGAAAACAGAGCCCACCTGAGAAAATGTTGCTACCAGGGAGCCATGCTTAACCATATTCTTTTGTGTCTAGAATTACTCTCCAAGATCTCTCAGGTTTAATGTTGTCCACATTGGTACCATTTGTTGACAGAGGTTTCTGTCCCAAAACTGGTCCCGCAGTCATTCAATCCCAAAGAAATACACAGAGGTCTACATTAATTATAAACTGGTTGGCCTATTAGCTCAGGCTTTCTTATTAACTAACTCTTACATCACATTAACCCATAATTCTTGTCTGTGTTAGCCACATGGCTTGGTACCTTTTACCAGTGAGGCATTCTTATCTTGCTTCCTCTTGGTCTGGGTGACGACTGCAGACAGAGCCTTTCCTCTTCCCAGAATTCTCCCATTCTGGTCACCCCTCCTATACTTCCTGCCTGGCTACTGGCCAATCAGCATTTTATAAAACCAATACAAGTGGCAAATTTTTACAGGGTACAAGACCATTGTCCCACATTACTGCATAGCATACATGTGGGCAAATACTCATAAACATAAAACAACTACATAATTAAAAAAGATGTAGGGCATAAGGGGCAGTCTTTAGGTCATTGGTGATGAGCTCTTCAAGGGGGATAGTGGGGCCATGGTCCTTTATGATCAACCTTTGCTTGCTGGCCATGGCTTTGATCCGCTATCTTCTCTCTGCTCCCTGCCATAATAACCCATAGTAGACAAGCCCCTCTATCACCATGAACCAAAGCAATTTCTCTCTCCTCCCTGCTTCCCCCTCTCATCTCTTTCCTCTCTCTCAAAGTTTGAATGAAATGTCCCTTATAGACTAATTCATTTGAATACATGGTCTCCTGTAGATGGTGCTATTTGGGGAGACTGTGAATCTTTGGGATGTTGAGCTTTGTGGGAAGAAGAACGGCACCGGGGGGAGGCTAAGGAATTTATGGCTTCATCCCACTTTCAGTTTTTTCTCTGCTTCCCTCATGTAGATGGAGACATGGTCTCTCAGCTTCTTGCTTGCTCCTGCTTTCCTCAGCCATCATGGACTGCCCTCATCTGAAACTATAAGGCCAAATAAACCTTATCAGTTGCTTTTGGTCTTGCTGTTTATCATAGTGAAAGAAAAGCAGCCGATACTCTCCTTTTCAAACATGAGTTTATGTATTTTTGTGTGTAATGTGCTGTTATGTATGTGAGTACACATGCGTACCAAGATGCACATGTGGAGGCCAGAGGACAAGTCATGGGAGTTAGTTCTTCCACTACATGGGTCCCAGGGATTGAACTCAGGACATCAGGCTTGTTGGCAAACCCTCTTACCCACTGAACCATTTCCAGCCCCATCTTTTAAAGCTGATTGATTATCTGAGATGTTTGTTATAATAATGGGAAGCTCATTGACACAGGGAAGTAGCTTCAAGTCAAATTTTCGGCTTCAATGCACAAGAAAAATCAAGTGGCCAACAGTGTGGCAGATTATGGACAAAGATGTTTTCTACCCTAGAGGACAGCAGGATTATTCTGGCTCAGATTTAGAATGTGAATAAAGCAAAGTCGATGAGAATCATTGTTTCTAAAAACTAACTAGAACTTGGAATTTTCATTTCCTGAGGGAAGGAAACAGAAACAGGGAAGGGATAGAAACAGAGGAAGAAAGAAAAATAGAAAAGGGGAAAGGAAAGAAAATAGAGCAGTGAAGGGGAGAGGAGAAAGATAGAGAAGAGGAAGACATGATGTGTGGCCTGAAGAACAAAGACAGTTACAGAACGAAAGAAACTTTCTAAATGTGGCTGAAGCCATTTGTTCAAAACTCATTTACAGCATGTGTGTGTGTGTGTGTGTGTGTGTGTGTGTGGTAGCCATCTTCAAAGCATACCAGAAATAGATTTTGAGGTGTTTTCCAGGACAATGTGTCATCGAAGCTGTCCTGATCCCTAGGTGGCTCAGAAAAGTCAGGGTTGGGACTAGGGCAGGGGACCCTGGAGACAGAGAGAAGACAGAAGTTCAGCACCCTGGAGACTTCCCAGTCAGTTTTGCTTGCCAACTTGCCAGGCAAAATGGCTCCTTTCCTGACTTTTAAAGGACCGAAACTTGAGTTTACCCTTAAGATGTCCTAAGGGGCATGAAAATGCGGCTTCTGCTCATCAAGAAGCTCCCTCCCCAGCACAGTGAAGCCAGAAAACCCAACCTTGCAGGTAATAGACTTGCTTTTGATTCAAACAGTCCTCCCTGTCCTCATTAGCACTCCCAAAACTGGAGAGTCTGTGGGCCATTCCCAGATGTACCTAAGCATGGGGCTTGTGGCGGTCCCTCCTCTCCTGCCTCACACTCAGAGCTGCCTCTCCTCTAACTGTCCTCAGCCCCTTCTTCTAATGCTGCTGCATATTAATTAGAAAGGGGTTTATAGTGTGTGTGTGCGTGGGGGGTGGACCTAATTACTGGAGTTCCCAAACCAAAGCCCAGACCACTTCTTCTTTTTGGGATCTCAGAGAGAGAAAGGACTTGACAGTTTCTACATCTCCCCAGCCCATGCCACTGTAACAGGTAGAGAGTTGCAGCCCTGATGGCAGACAGAAACTGGCCTCTGGGCCAGTGTCCTCTCCACAGGAAGTTTCTCCTGGGAAAAGGGCACTAAGGTTTACTGTAGAAAAGAGACAAAGGTGTGAACAGTACTCATCCTGGGATGTGCACAATGGGTCCCAAGAGTCAAGAGCTAAGCCACCCCTTATCTGTACTTGCAATAGCAGGACCCAGAAGCACAAAATAAATCACACCAGGGTTTTTAATACACGCTGGCCATGTAGGTCAACTTGGTGTGCAGTCAGCTCCTATAGCAGAGTCCCCAAGGGTCTCAATGGCTCAGGTGGAGGTCTTCAGACTCACCATTATCTGTGCAGAAGCCAGTCAAAGCCTGCCTGGCCACATGGTGGTCACAAACCAGCATTCTTTGCCTTGATCATTGTTTGTGTATGTACATGTTCAAGTGTACATGTGTATTTGCACACACATGCCTTTATGTGTACATGAATATGCCATGTACATGTGAGTGTGCATGTATGGATAGTGTGGGTTCATCTCTGACCTCAGCAAATAACCTGGACTGAAGACAGATTCTCAACATACCTATGAGTGAGGTCGCTGAAGCCCTCTGTTCCTCAAGTACTTGAGGCTACTTGAACCTATAACACTGTGGGGAGAGATACTCGGAGCTCTAGAAACTTCAGGCTTGAGTTGGACCTGTAGAGTTAAACCCTGCATTTTAGTCTTGCATGACCCCAGGAAGCCACCTGCACGTTCAAAGCCTATGGTGCCCTTTAGAGTCACCATACACACGCCACTTTTCTTCCTTACACCATAGCTGGCTCTGTACAATTCCCAGATCTGCCCAAGAAGAAAGGGCTCCCCATACAGGCTCTGCGCTTCAAGCCTGCAAGGTCAGCTTAGGGAAGTTGGTCCACAGCCAGTATCCCTTCAGTGGAAGTTCAACAACCACATAAGACAGTGTGACCTTGTGCTGGTGGCCCCCCATCACTAGGGGACCAGGAGGGCATACCCGTTACTATCTCTCTTCTTCTACCCAACACATGAAGTAAGATCTATGACTGGTACTATCTTGAGAGGAGTCAGTATAAAGAACTCACTGGTGCTCAGAACACCAGCAATGCCCAGCCATCCCCCAGTTCACACTTATACTGTGTCTGTCCTGTGCAAACTTTCATGGTGCAGATGGTCCCTATCCCCATTTTCCAGGTGAAAAACTGAGTCAGGTATCTTGATCAAAGTCACTTAGGTTGAAGAGTCAGGGCCAGGACTCGGGTTCAGAAATCTGACTTCAAGATTCCATATTCTGCTCTCCCCTTGCTCCTCTGAACACGCTTGGCCTTCAGAGCACACTTATAGTTGGAAGGAAGGAATCTCTGCAAGTGCTTTGTTTGAGGCAGCCATTCATGTGTATAGAGCACCCCTCAAAGGTGAGAGCACCGTCATTCCCTTTGCCACATGGAGTCAAGGCTCAGAGATGTGGGGTAACTTTCCCCAGCATCACACAGCTATGCCTGGCAGAATGTAAAATGGATGGCTACTAGCTAAGATGTCTCGATGACCCAGTGATCACGAGAGGCCACAAGGTGTACTTTCCTCAGCCTCCATTTCAGAGTGAGGATCGGGTCTTTTTTTGTCAAACCTAGCATCATCATTTTTCTGTGTAACTTGGGTGACCCCCATCTTTCTGCTTCTTCATCTGAGAATCTCATCCTCCTCATGACAGGCAAAGGAAACCATCCATGCCAGTCACTTCCGCATCTCAGGGCAACTGTAGGGCTGCAGGGATGTCACACAGCATATAACGTTAGCTAATATAGAGAAGGAAGGATTATAAACATAACCAAATAACGGGCAGCATGAAACCCCTGATCCCAAGACACAGTCTGGAATCCAGACCAGATTGTGGTATCTGAGCTCATCCCAAATCTGCAATGCTAGTATTGGCCACCTGATGGCAGAACGCACCCACACATCACTTGATTTCATGTTTTCGCAGCAGACATGAGGGCAGAATCAAGTGAGGACCCAGAGCCTCACTGCCCACCATTAGCATGGCTCCCTCTGTCCATCCAGCCTGCTTCCCTGTGCATTTCCAGGTAAGCTGTGGGCTTCCCTGAAGCTCTGCCCCATGTTATTACCTGCAGGCCAGGATTTATTTCAAAGGTAAAGCTGACCTTCCACAAAAGTCATAGCTCTTAAGTGAGCTACCAAGTGAGTTTTAACAAAAAGCATGCTACCAGATTAATCAAGTCAGGAAATATTAGCTGTCTGGTTAGTTCAGGAACTTCAGGCTTGTAGCCTGGTTCCCAAGTTTGCTTGCCTATTTGCTGTTTGTTTTGTTGTTGTTGTTTGGTTTTTTAATATAATAAAGTTGGTGAGTAAATGAAACAAGATAACATATGCAGGCGCGTGGAGCACAGTAGATGCCAGGGTCATATAGTGGGTCACATAGTCAGCCAGCCTTGAGCGACAATCTCACTCCTCATTCCTGTCCCTAAACAGGCATTAGTGGACCTCCCAGCCATCAGTGTGGTTGTTGGGAAGAAATTGTATATATTACTTTTTACCCATGGTCTTAACCCTGACTGACCATAACAATCATCTGAGGAGCTTTGGAACCTTCCCTGGCATTTCTGAGATTAGGAATGGGTAAATAGACTTTCTGATTGGAGACCGACAGGAACTGGGTTCAGGTGATATAGCGCAGACTGAGCAGATAGAGAAGATGCATCCCTTATGGACTGGATGTAGCTCAGAGGCAGAACACTTGCCCAGTGTGTGAGACCCTGGGCTCCATTCCCATCATTGAAGAAAAAACTCAAACAAAGTAACAACAACAGAAGCTTTAAGAAGAGGCCATTTGAGCTCTCAGGGCCCATCTTTCAAATGGCTGCATCCGAGGCCTGCGAAGTGAAAGTGGCCGCAGGGCGAGAGGAGGGTGAGAATACTGCGTTTCCTGACATTATTTAGGAGCCATGAGGTCAGACATGACCTTCCAAATCTTAAATTGACAGAATTCATCATTTTCAAGAAGTCAATCAATAACTGACCCTGGCCCACGATGCCTCAGACCCAGAGTGGGAGGTGAGCCTCATGAGACGCCTTACCTCTCCCTTACCTCCTCAGCTGCTTCTAGGCATGCCAGTCTCCTTCCCACCTTGTCTTTTTAACATAATTAAGAACTTACTATAAATGTTGTGTTTTCTACTACATAAAGATAGATAAATAAAATTCATGTCACATGTACCTTTACTATCCATTCCTGTGCCCTACACAGACATTAATAATGGATTGTGGAGCTTTTCTCATTGAGTTCACTGCTTTGTTAGATGATTGACTCAGCCTGGGGCAAAATAGACCTGCTGACCTCAGTTTCTTCATCTGTGTAATAGCCTGGCAGGATCTCTCTTAGAGATGCAGAGTTTCCTTGAGCCTGTGCTGGTACTGCAGCTCCAGGCAGTGTCTGAGCAACAGCAGGTGCCACAACTTCCTGTGTGACATCAACATGCTTACTGGACAGGACAATATGAGCTAAATCTTTGAAATAACACCAGAGCCTCTCACTGGAGCCTAATCCTGGATGAAAAAGAGCCATGTGTGCCTAAGACACTAGGGTGCCTGGTCAGCCCTTGTCACTCTGCGGTGTCTAATATACTGCAGAGGGGAGTTTGTTACTGCAGAGGGGAGTTTTCTGGGACAGAGATGGACTGATAAATGCCTGACTTTTTACCTGCAGAGTAAGTGGTGCCTGGGAAGGAGGAACTCCTGTTATATGCACCTAGCCAGGGACTCCAGGGCAGTGCCTGTCTGTGAGTGGTGGGGAGGAAGGTGAGCCTAGCTGGTGGGCTTGGCTGCCACTGTTGTAAGGTCTGATAAGGACTGGAGGGGGGCGGTTCAGCAGTCCACTACCAAAGTCTTTTTATAGTGCCAGTGAGGTGAGAGGAAGGTCCATGGGTATGAGAAACACATCCAGGCAAGGGTCCAGGCAGTTTGGGAGTGGACTGTTGGCACCCATTGGTGGTAAAGGTAAGACAGAAGATTCCAGGCTTGGAATCAGCAAAGAACGAGAGAGAGAGAGAGAGAGAGAGAGAGAGAGAGAGAGAGAGAGAGAGAGAGAGGGGGAGAGGGGAGGCGAGAGGAGGAGGGGAGAGGAGAGGAGAGGAGAGGAGAGGAGAGGAGAGGAGAGGAGAGGAGAGGAGAGGAGAGGAGAGGAGAGAGAGAGAGAGAGAGAGAGAGAGAGACCCAGAAGGAGTCTGGGTCTGGTAATGAAGCTCCGTGTGACTTAGCAGCGAAAGAAAATACAAGGTCAGAGATCTGGGTCAACTGTGCCCTGGAACCCGAAGTCATCTGGAGGGGCATGCATCTCTCCCGTGCTTCCCTGGTAGATCTCTTGGTACAGTGGCTCACCAGGCTCTCCAGTCCCCTCTGCCCAGCAGGGCTGAATGAACATCACTGGCCTCTCCTTGGCAGCAGCTGTCAGGGCGCATTTGTGACTGCAGCATTCATTCATGCTTCAGGAAGTTGCAGAGGAGGCTGGGGGCTTGAGGAGGGAGTGGACTTGGTGAGGCCTGATGTCTGCCGATGACATCAGTGAGGCTGGCTCTCTCCTTTACCCAGGAAGCAGAAAACAGCAGTAGAAGAAAACAAAACAGAAAACAGGAGGAGGCTTGTGCCCATATGCCAGCACCTCATTCACAGTGGGACTTCTGCCCCCTGTCTCCTTCTCGCTGGTATTAAGTGACTGAGAGTTTGGCCCTAGCCCCTCACCTTTAGAATCAAGGCAGTCACATCTGCCCTGGCCAACGGAGTGAGCAGGAAGTTGAGCCAGGGGTGCAGTGTCCTCTCAGATGCTGGCTCTGCTAGCTAATGTCTGTGTCATCTATATTGAGAACTCTGATGCCAGAGGAGCCGGTGTGCTATGAGCTGGGGCTATGAGTGTGGAGGACTTAACGGTGACTTATACTACATATTGGCCGTTTATGTTCTAAACCAGTGGTTCTCAACCTTCCTAATGCTGAGAACCTTTATACATTTCCTCATGTTGTGGTGACCCCCCAAGCATAAAATTATTTTTGTTGCTATTTCATAGCTAATTTTACTACTGTTATGAATTACAATATAAATATTTTTGGTGATAGAGGTTTGCCAAAGAGGTCTCGGCCCACAGGTTGGGAACCACTGTTCTAAATGGTTCTAAGCTGTTATTGCTGCTGCCGCTACATCTTTAGTGTTTCCCATTCAGGTTTGTTCTAGGACTTTGCTGTGAGCCTCACCCATCCTTTCTCTCCTCTCCCCTCCACCCATCCCTCCTCCTAACAATGACTTCTTCTCCTCCTCCTCCTTTCTCCTTCTTTTCTCGGTGCCACAACCAAGTGAGGAGGACTCAGGCCAGATGAAGGGTGAGAGGAACCTGGAGTCGGGGCACAGAGGGCTGTTGTCTGTGGCACCAGGGCAGCATATAGGTGGCTGTGGAGAGGTGGCTGCAGGCACAAATCCTTCGGGGACGCTTGGCTTCAGCATTCCAACTTCCAGGCCTCCGCTCACTGTGTGTGTGCTTCAAGACCCAGTGCCCACAGCGGTCCCCCTGGGAGGCCTCCCTGTCATGTCTTCCCCCAGTGTAGGAAGCACAGCTTAGAGTAAGCCATGGAGACACCAGGACTGCCAGTCGCTGGGACCTATCTTCTTTAGAGGACGGAAATGAACAGACTCCTGCAATGCCGTAGTGAAAGGGGCCGAACACCCTGGCGATCCTTTGCCGTTCTATTAGCAGTCAGCGTCCACCTGAGTCCCCCAATATCCTGAGCATTGTTTAGGTCCCAATCCTGAGCTTCATCTCTCAGCGAATAGAAGCCATCCTTACAAAGGCCTCATGTACTTTGCATCCTCCACCATTAGAATCTATCCTTATCACTCCTCCTTCCTCTAGGTCCTAGCCCCGAGCTCTGTTCATCAACCAATAGAACTCCTTATTCTAAAGGTCACAGGTGCTCAGCGACCTGCTAGGGAGTATCTATGTAGCTATGTCTAAAGCTTTGTTCTGATAATTGTCACATGGAAACCCCTTCCCAAAGTTTTACTATGCTTAAATGTGTAAGAAGAGTAAGCCACGAGGCCAGTCTCTGGAAGTTTTTCACCCAGGGCCTGCTAAGATCTCCCTACTGACTGTGAGGTTTGTGGGATACCAAACACCCCAGGAGTACATTTTGGAAAGCTTTGTGAGAATGAAATTTGTGTGAGCAATCTGAGTTGGCATAACACATGCATCTATAAGCCAGCACCTTGTAGGTAGGTGTTCTGCTCATGTGAGGACTGGAGCCGCTTGCCTTCACCTCATTTTATCAGGTGTGGCCAAATCTCTGGGTTTTGGAAGCCAACGCTAGCTCTCCACTCTGGCAGAGCCTCTCCCCCAGGCTTCCTAGCCATGAGGTAGAGGCTTTCAGGCAGCTTCTGCCTCCATGATGCTCGGTCTGTGTTGGGGGTGTGGCCACGGGGGGCCGTGGTCACAGGGGAGCCAACCAAGAGCACCAAGGCCGCCCATTACCATGGAGACGGGCCCATGGGCCAACGAGGCCCAGGCTGGTCAGTGAATGAATAAACGTGGCCCATTTTCCTGTCTTTGTCCTGAGGCTCCCCGCGGCTTCCTGCTGTCAGCCCCAGCTGTGGGGAAGGCGGAATGTGCCTGACTGATATCGCCGGGCCGCCGCCGGGCAGCGCCAAGCCTGGCCTGGCTGCCCCACGCCAAGATTCATGCCCGGCAAACAAGCCACACTTTGTTCCTGTGGGAAAGTCCAGCCTCTCAGGAAAGAGCCTCTCTCCGCCGGGCCTTGGGCTGGGGACACGCAAGTTGAACAAAGCCTCATCCGCTGGCCACGATTCATGGGCCCAAGATCCACCTCCAGCCCGGAGAGGAGAGGACTGCCCAGAGGGTGGAACTCTGGGCCATCCCTTTGTCCCCCTCCTCCGGAAGTCCTCCCCCCCCAGGGTCTCCCTCACCTGCCTCTTACTGGTTCCTGCTCTGCCTCAGACTGCACAGGGGGAACTGGGTAGGAAACGGGTGGTCCTGGGCTGGACATCCGCATGAATGGAGCTTAAGTGGGGACGCTGAGGATCCAGAGAGGGTGGCAGCTCATCCTCCCTGCAGCCAAGGTCCAGGGAGTCTACACCTAGTCCTGAACCTGGGCCAGTCCTGACCATGCTGCTTAGAAGGGGACCTGGCCTCACTGTGGCCGCCTGTTAATCTCTCAGATGCTGAATTCACTGCCTGGAGGACAGCGGGAGCAGCAGCATCAACCTCGACAATAAGGCATAGCTGCTGAGTTCCGGTCTCAGGGAAGGCTCTCAGTCAGGGGCCTCCTGTGGGTCCTCAAAGGATTCCTGAGCATAGGTGTCCACACAGAGAGAGGTGACCTCACCTGGAAGGGCTATGTGGGTATTTGCAATCTTAAGTGTTATATGGACATTAAACATTCCTCTCTGGGATGCATGACGCAAACCCCACAAAAAATTACTTCGAGACTATTTGGAAACCGGGAAATGCCATCTACAAACAATATCTGGTTCCCAGGCTACTTGTCTCTAGCATTATGTCTGTGACCCAAGTAACTTCCAATGAGAAAACTCAGACTTTCAGGGTCAAATACCTATCCAAGGTCACAAAACTCTCACCCACTGCTGGGCACAGGCCCTCCTAGAAGCAAGGACTGAAACATGGGTTCGAGAACAAAGAAGGTAGGAAGCAAGCCAAGAAAGAGAATGGGCCCACGTGGACCATGTTATAAGTATACTGGTCAGGGGACTCCAGAGACATAGGGGACAGATACCCAAATAGAGGCAGGAAAGAATGCTGCTTGGGGGCATTGACTCTTGTGATCATGGAGGCTGGGAAGTCCCACCAAGGGCTGCCGGAATGCTGGAGAGCCTGGGTGTTAGTATGTAGACCAGCATACGCTCTGAGCCTCAGCATCTCAGCATCTTTATACAAGGCAGAGTGCCTGAGCACTCAAGGGTGCTGGCGTGAGCACTGAACTCCAAAGCCTAGAAAACTTGGAACTGTGGTGTCTGTGAACAGGCAAGCCTCTGCTCCAAGAGAAAGGTCAACCTACTTCCCTGATAGCCTCTCCCATTCAGGGTCTGTAGTGATATTTTAATAAACAAAGCTTACCTGAAGTTCAGAGAATAAAACAGCTGCACTGATCAGCCTTGTAGACCAGGCAGTGGTGACACACCTTTAATCCCAGTAGCCGCACTTGTTTGCCATTAAAAAAAAAAAAAAAAAAAAAAAACAGATGATAGTGGTGCATGCCTTTAATCCCAGCACTAGAGAGGATTATAAAATGGGAGGAGAGACAGCTCTCAAACATAGTCTCATCCTGAGATTCCTGGAGGCAGGATCGCCATTTCGGACTGAGGTAGAGGTAAGAGCCAGTGGCTGACTGTTTTGTTTTTCTGACCTTAAACATGAACCCCAATTTCTGTCTCTGGGCTTTTATTAATCATGCTACAGGGGCCTCGGCAGATTGATTGGTGCTGTCCGCCTTGAGGAGAGATGCTCCCCACTTGTGCAGTCATGTTTCAGTCTCCCCTGGAATCATTCCCACAGAGCACCCAGAAATGCCATTAGCAACTGTGTGGATATCCCAACTTAATCCGGTTGGGCTGACATATATACTTAAATATCATAGCACATGGTGAGGAGCTCCTGTAGGCAATTGCAACTTCATCTTGATGGGGAAACTGGGGAGCACAGGCCGGTCTGCCTGATTATTCCTGAGCAGCTACTGAAACAAAAACCTGGCATAGCAGCAGGGAAAGGTCTAGGCCATGATGTTTGCGTCACAGCCCCAGCAATCCTGACACAGAGGTGGTCTAGATCCAAAGGCCTCAGAGAGAGAGAGGGAGAGAGAGAAAGGGGGGGGGGCGAGAGAGAGAGAGAGAGAGAGAGAGAGAGAGAGAGAGAGAGAGAGAGAAGTCTCGTAGTCAGGTCTTTCAAGTTGCTGTCACACTCTGCACCTTCCCTTCCCTGTCTTTGTCCTTGGCCATGCCCTGGGCCATGGCTCCCTCAAGCTCCTCTATCAGGTCTGCTGAAGAACTGGCCCCAGAAAGGCAAGGGTTACAGGAAAGTCATTTGCAGCAATTTTAGACCCAAGGGATTTTAGAAACTGCCCAAAATTGAGGGCCTCTGAAATTACTTACTTATCTCTCTTGGCCTCAAAATGGCATCTTATAAATTGAGATAATGGAAATGTTTCTCCCACCAGGAGGCATAAAGGAAACCAATTCCCTTTTGTAATCCAAAAGGTAAGTTTTAATTTTCTTTTTCTTCAGTAGCCACAGTAAAGCAGACATTTGTTATGCCCGTGCCAGTGTCCCTGACCTCATCTTGGCTGTTGAGGGAATCTGAAAGCTAACCTGCTTCCACACGCCTGCAAACAGGCCGGGCAGCTGAAGCCTGGAAGCTTCTGTGACTGGGAACACAGCTGCAGTCTGCACTGTGACATTAAGTGCCTGCCACATGCCTGCTATGGCAGTGGGTCACAGGAATGCTGAGGTGAGGGAGCACTGGTCCAGCTTTTGGGGGACAGATGGAGCTATGGATCATTCTGTACCCTCTGGTAAGTGGTAACGGTAGGTGCAGCTATGACCCTGGCTGCTGTACCAAGTGATACAGCCACCAGGCTCTCCTTCCCTTAGGAGGCAGTCAGGAGACCCCCCAGTTCCTCTAGGGAACCAGTCAGAAGCCTCCTCCTCATTTCTTCCAAACCCCATCAAAGACCCCAAAGAGATAAGTCTGGGCCAGTTCCTAAGAACTTGTGCTTATGAGTCTCCACAGCACACCCAGGGCATTTGAGTATCCTGTGCAGATGTCCATCCAAATTTCGAAGTTATTTCAAACTTAGTATTCTGCTATGTGAGAAGATCATCTCTGGCCACAGCAGGAGACAGTGGAAAGTGTCTTCAGATCAGGGCCATGGCTTTACTTATTGCCAGTCTCTTACTTGATGTGGGGGTGAAGAATGCCTTGCGAAGTAGGGTGCTTGGCGCTCATGGCAGGTCTGAGCACAGGGCCTGCAGAACACTGGCTTTGGAAAAGAGAATCCATCTGAGGAGGCAAACGGGTCTGAGGAAAAGCTGTCCTGGAGGCCACTTTGAAAAAAGTTCATGGTGTGAAAAATCTGAGACCCAGCCCACTCCTCAAGACCCCAGAAGGATGCAGAAGAGAATGGCAGACACCCCAATGTTAGCAGGCAGAGTAGTGCAAGGTTAAGGCCACAGACACAGAAATGGGCCCCTTTGTTTTGGCAGTAAGTGACAAATCCGATGGAAGCCCAGTGTACACTCCTGGTAGGGGCTCAGGTCTCCAGCACTTCCCAAGTCTTCACAAGACATGGCACCATTGTGTCAGCACCTGTGTGGCACAGGGCTTCTGCTGGCATCTTACCAGCTGAGCAGGTGTGGGAAAGGCTGCCAACCGACCCCAGCCCCTTCCTGAGACTCAACTGTTAGAATCCAGGAGTGAGCCTACAGAAGACCCAGATTTATCATCCCCCAGCTGTGGTCCCCAACCCTGGCTACCTGTTGGAATAATCAGATAAGCTGTGGAAAACACCCACACCGAGTCCCACTCTCAACGATGCTGAAGTATTGGTCTACTAGCCTGAGAAGCCAGGGTTTTAAAAATAGTCCCTGGGTGATTCTAATGCTTGGTTTAAAATATAAGCCCTGGTGTGGAAGGGCTAGGAAGTGGCCCAGATAGCCAACTCTTTCTTTTACACATGTGTGGTACACATATACGTGTGTTTACAAATGCAAAGGAGTACATATGGGTGTGTATACACGGGTATGTGTGCACAGGCGTCTGTGAAGGTTACAAGTTGATGTAAGGTGTCTTTCTCAATCACTATCATTTATTTATGTGTGTATGTTGATAGGGTGCGCGTGTATCCAGCAGACGGGAACAGGGCTTTTTAAGAGCTGATTCCCTCCTTCTACCACGTGTGTCCCTATGACTGAACTCAGGCCATCAGGCTTGGGAGCAAGTGCCTTTACTCGCCGAGTCATCTAAATGGCAGCAACATTCCACGTGCCTGCTCAGTAGCGTGGATCCCAGAGTGAAGCGGCGTGACAGGAAGAAGCTGATACACGGCAGACAAACATGACCACTGAAAAAGAATCCATGTGCTTGCAAGGCACGGGATAGAGGGGATGCTCGTTACCTCAGCACAACGCAGTTTGCTGACTGACGCTGCTGGTAGGAACACGTGTGTCAATTTGGCTAAGCTGCCCTTCCAGGTTGTGCGTCCAAGCTATGCATTCGCATTTGGAGATTTCCCCTTGTGTTTCACTTTCCTTTGCAGCAGTGTTGAGGCATGCTTTAAGTTTGACCTTTGCACATGAGTTCTCCCTTCCGCTCCAGCTGGCAGAGCCTATCGGAAGCTATAAGTGCATCCATTTTTGCTCAGGCAAGACAACCAGCTGCCTTTCCTGGAGGAGACACCTAACCTTTAAACCATCGTCTCGGAACTGGGATGCACAACGGAAATGCTCTGGGGGCTCGGACTTGAACGTCCTTGGATGTTATTTTTGGTCTGTGCCCAACACACATATGCTCTGGGTCACCCACCTGAAGGCAAAACATCTCAGTCAAAATGTCACAGCGATAGCTTCCATGAGATCTTTTTATCTCTACTCTGGGGACAATTAGACGGCAGAATCACATATGTCCAGCCCCAGAAGAGGCGTTCAACAATGGCTGGAGCCCATTTTCTCATGTGTTCACAAAAGCCATCTGGACTTCCTGGTTTGACCGCTGATGGAAAACATCTTCTATCACCTGTCACTGTGCCTGTGGCCCCACTGAAATTGTTTCCTGGAGCCCTCTGCCATACCCTCCCCCGGGGCACTAAGATGGCACTGTGCCAAGAGGGAGCCTTGAGAAATGAGGTGGCCTGCTGATTTGGAAATAGGAATGTGAGACTGATCTCAGGTTGATATTATGGGATGCAAGTGATCCTGGAAAATCTGCAAACATGGTTGCAAATATGAGGGTGTAACGCTTGAGACCTGCTCAGGGGTTGTGCACAGGGGTGACTGGCCTTCAGATCACTGACACCTGCAGTGACAGTATGGTACCAGTTCCTTGGGGAGGACCACAGATTTCCTGCGGAGACCATAGTCAAAAGCACAAGTGTGACAGCTCTCACCTCAGCGTCCCGAGACTTCCCTCTCTCCAGAAGCCATAGGGAGTGAAACCACATGTGTAACTCATACCTCAAAGTGACTTTTTATAATCCGCGGCAAGTAAGGACCTTAGGAATCGAACCTAGGCAGGGGAGGGAGTCAAAGGTGACCAAGTGACACAGAAGTGGTAAAGGGGACAGGGACAAAGTTTTCCCTCTCCATGCCAGAGGAGACAAGAGCACTCTTGGTATAGCTAAACAGCTAGGAGGATGGAGTCTCTCACATGGTCATATGTGATGGGCTTCCGTCGGGTCCGGAGCTCCCAAAGTACTCAAGCTGAACCTCCTGAGTGAGCAGTGTGGAGCCTTCAAAAATACCTCAAATAGAGTGCCCATAATATACAAGGAGCATCTCCGTACCAACAAAAGGAGAGGTGGCCCAGCCCATGCCTCGGTGATAGACCCAAAGAGGTGCTTCACAGAGGCAATGTCTACGTAACCATTAGATCTATAAAAGGAGGATCAACCTCACCATAGGCAGGGATAGGTCAATCAGAACCACAGCCCTGACAAAGAGCAAAAGTCAGATACGAAACATACGCTGTAGGACACATTCATTTCTAGTTAGTTCACATCTGTATTTAAAGTAGTTAGAGATCTTCCTTCCCCTCTCTAACCTTCTCCCGATGCCTGGGGCCTCCTGACTCCTCTCCTTCCAGTCTCTATGAAAGGCCCCACCACTCTCTGAACCCAATTGTTCTCCTTCAGAAGATGGGCCATTCAGTCTAGAAAAACTTTGCGGTCCTGTGGGAGTTCATATTCACAAATTTCTTAGACTCTACCGGGAGCCATGCCTCCTACCCTGATGATACAGGGTGCGGCTGAGTCTTCTTTGGTCTCAGAAGGATTCCGAAGGCTGACCTTCTCTACAGACCCCAAGCAAATGTGTCTCAGTGGGTGCCTCTGCGAGCATTTTGCTTTTTCACTGGTTCATGAGAACTGTGCATGTTTATTAAATAATATGGTGCCCCGAGAGTCTTAGAGAGATCGCTACTGTCAAACCAGCTGTTCAGCTGCCCATGGCACACTTCTGTCTTAGTGGCTGTGGCAGTGTTCATTTCACAACAACCAGAAGGGAGGCTTTTGAGTGGCAGTCAGGGAACTGGGGATACGGCACAGTCAGTAACTTGCTTGCTGCACAAGCATGAGGTCCCAGCTCTGGCTCACCAGCACCCACTGTAAACAACTGGGCATGGGAGCGCAGACCTGCAATCCGAGTCCTAGGGAGGCAGAGACAAGAGGGCACCTGGGGCTCACTAACCATCAGCCTAGCCCAACCAGAAAGCTCCAGTTCAGTGAGAGACCCAGTCTCACAGGAGTAAGAGAAAAGGTGACCGAGGACGACATCAGACGTTGACTGCTGACCTTCACATGAACATGTAGGTGCATGTACTTACACACCCATGCGCGCACACACAAATATGTGCACATAACACATACACGCACATGTGTGTATGCACATGCGTGCACAAGTGCTCACACACAGACACACACCACCCACACAAGATTTTGAGTGGCAATCAGTATTTTCAGACACCTCCCAGGAGACTCTATATCCAGTTGTGAGGCACACTGGCTTCTGCTGAGGCCATTTCTGCCAGCCCATGTTCCATTAAGGGGACCCAACTGGAATTGCTGGTTTGAATAAGTCTCCATTTCTTTTTGTACCTGATGTGGGAATCACGACTTCATGTATCCTCTGGAGCCTGAGGCAAAATGCTCAGTCCCTGGCCCTTCGGGGAGGATTCCAGGCCCTGTGGCTCCTGGACAAGGCAGGGATGGAGGCAGCCCAGCCCAACCCACCTAATAAATCACAGGCCAGGAAACGCGGGGAGGGCGCCCCTGAGCTGACGTACACTACATTACTGCTTCATTGATGCCCCACAAGCGAGCTCTGTGAGACACAGCGCAGCGAGGAGGGTGGGCAGTCACCAGAGGCAAGCTCGGGCCAGCGCGTCCCCAGGGTCTCCAGCTCCCCAAGTCTCCTCACGCAGGGGCCAGAAATACGGCTATTTTCTTTTTTCTGTTTTTCAGAAGGTAGGGGGCATTTGGCTCTGAGTTTGAGGGCACACAAAAGACTCTCAAAAGGGAGACAGAAATCTATTACCCGCCTGGCCAGAAATTGCCCTGGGGGAAGCTGAACTGGAGCCAAGGGCCGAGAAGCCATCCCAGGGGGACCTCAGAGAGGCCTCTTCAAGGGATGCAGGGCTGGCCAGCTGCAGGAAATTGTCAAAAGGGGGTGCGCACCCTTCTGAAAATCTCAAGATAGTAAGTTTCACTTCAGGTTCTGACAGCAGAGGGACCAGAGGATGAATGGATGGTGATGTGGATGAAGCATCTTTATCAGTATCAGTTGTGTGGACCACACGGGAGGCTCAGGCAAGATACATAACCCACCAGAGAGGGTGCCCTTGCCCCACCCATCCGCTAGAAGGGTACGCTTTGCCACCTAAGACAAAGACTCTTAGACTAGAAAGCAGGAAGCCTTGGCCAAAATGCCCATAGTAGCTTGGCCCCAAGGCGAGGAATGGAATGAGCAAATGTTCAGACCAGGAAGTGGGGCTAACAGCATCCGCTCTCTGCTTATCATTCTGGGCCCAGGGATGTGGGGAGGGCTGATGTCAGAGGCTGTTTCTATAGTCTATTCTGGGTGGACTTAGAGACTGGGCAATCCTGGGGAGGGTAGGACAGCTAAGGGTTATAATATTGGAAGGAAAGCAAGGGAATGTGTCCTGAGATGGGTGAGGCCTGAAGATCCCAGCACCCCTAGAATGCCTGTCATCAGAACTCACTCAGCTATGTGACCCTCATCTGCAGCCACACTACCTTCTTCCTACCTCAACTCAGCAGCAACTGGAAGAAAATACCTGCACAGCCATCAGGGAGGGTGACCAGGGCTGGCTCCTCTCGAGGCAAGCAGGGGGCACTCAGAGGGCTTTTCTCTCCTATTTCACACGGTTCTGGGGTGGATTCAGCTAGAATGAATGCTCAATTAAATACATTTAAAGGCAATGAAGTGTAATTTCTCCTCCGGAAATAACTCGGGAACAGGGCCACACTTCCAGCCAGCTTTCAGGGTCCCAGATTTGTGACCAGAGAGTTTTGCAGAGCTAGTGGGAGTTGAGTGAAGACAGTGGGCATGGGCCTGGCACAAACACATCCAGAAAGTTCCTGCAGAGCACAAAAGGACGTTCTACAGGCAGGCACTACGGGCTGACACCCAGCAGTAAAAGAATTGAAGCCCCTTAGCCTGTCTAGAGTGACTAAGAAGAAAAGGACACTAGGTTGGAGGGTCAGCTTGGCAAGCACCAGGAAAGCATCACAAGGGGACATGTCCCCCTCAGGAAATGCTGATGAGAGAGTGAGCTCTGGACCAGACTTGACAAGTCAAATCCCTGGTTCATCACTCACAAGTTATCTGATGCTGATCAAAGGGCTAGCCTCTTCAGCCTCAGTTTCCCTGTTTGTAAGAGAGGAAGGAGTGATGGTTTGGTGGCTATTTCTCAGGTGGGCAGACGACATGGGAGCACTCGAGACACAGTGGACACTCACTGTGAATGACTAAGGAAGCCTAATGACTGGCGTGGTTTAAAACCCTTGCAGGTGACAGTGTCCACAGCATGCAGATGCTGCCAAGAGTTCCCCAGGCATTTGCCCATTTACCCCAGAGACAGCTGGGATCGAGGTACAGTGGACATCAGACAAGCTAGTCAGCCACACAAGCTCTCCTGGTGTCTGCCCTCCCCTGTGTCACCACGCGGGTCATTTGTGTCTCTCCCTTGCTCTCATCTGAGCTTCCTCAGTGCAGGGAGGTGGGGCACAATCGCAGCCCATGGCTCTTCTGCCCTCTGAGTGCACTGTGCAGGTCTTGTGTGTGGATGCCTTCCTACAGATGGGTCAGGGAGTGAGTGTGACCATACCTGGAGGTTCAGACGTGTGAAGAGGCAAGGCCAGCTGTACTTATGGTAAAGCTGGAAGAACCAGGGCCAGCAGGGTGGAGGAGAGGGGTTGAGACCACAGAGAGACTAGAGATCAAGATCCAGGGGGCAGAAATAGTCAGGGGAGGTAGATGCAGGGTGACTGAGACCAG
Organism: Alexandromys fortis; assembly: GCF_014885135.2. Classification (NCBI taxonomy): domain Eukaryota; kingdom Metazoa; phylum Chordata; class Mammalia; order Rodentia; family Cricetidae; genus Alexandromys; species Alexandromys fortis. The sequence continues at coordinate 3,881,604 of NW_026067943.1, forward strand.
CAGTCAATTGCTAAGGTAAGACTGGTCCCTGCACTGACAGCTTACTGAGGCCACAGTTCACCATGGAGCTCTACAGCAAGATACTTACACAGGCATTCTGAGAGTAAAACACACTCGCAGGACAAGTAAAGCATGACCTGCTGTGTTATAATCTTTTCCTCTGCAGGTTCAGCTTCTGTGCTAGACTTTGAGGAGGGGAGAGTGGGGCTAAGCACAGAGGAAGGTGAGGGTTAACGGTGACCTTAGAGGTGGCCGACTGGACTTGAGACCCAGCCTTACTACTGATGGTTGTGACTTTGAGCAAGGGACCAAATTTCCTGCACACCTTGGACTCACAAGCCCTGATGCTCTTAGCATCATGAGACTGTCTGTAAGTCGGACTGCAAATGTGAACTGCCTGCCTTCCCACTGCTCCCTCTGATTGGGATTCCCCCCTGTGTGCTGTGAATATGTTTTGTTACCATTGGTTAATAGAGAAGCTATTTTGGCCTATGGCAGGGAAGAATATAAGTAGGGAGAAAGACGGCAGAGTCAGGCAGATGCCACGTGGCTGCCGAAGGAGAAGGACACCAGAACCTTACCAGTAGGCCACAGCCTTGTGGAGATACACAGATTAACAGAAATGGGTTAATTTAATATGTAAGAGTTAGCTAGGAATATGCCTGAACCATTGGCCAAACAGTATAGTAATTAATAAAGTTTGGGGGCCATCATTCCAGTCTGGGTGGCCAGGAAATGAAAGTGCAATCTCCACTTATGCCCTCCCTCCCTTCATTCCTTCATCCTTCTTCTTCTTCCTTCCATTCTCATCTCTTCCCTTTACTTTTGCAGTGCTGGGGATTGAACCTAGGACCTCTATCCCCCACATGCTCACCACTGAGCTCTGTCCCTAGGCACCAAATGCTTTTCTTGAGTGAATAGATTATCGGAGACACTCAGGGCTCAGGGAAATGGTCCAGGACTCCTGTGGTCCTCTGCAGTATGCAAGCCACCTCTAGCTCTGTGTTCCTGCTCAGCAGTAATAGCATCTACCTGAATAACAATCCCTGCCCTGCCCTGCCCTGCTCCCTCAGCACAGGAAGAGACATAGATCCAGCCCCATAGCATCCAGGTGGGTGGCCCTGGCTACCTTATCAAAACACACTACAGTTTTGAAGCCACTGTGAGGATATATATTCAGTGTCCTCCCTCAGCTCTGTGTCCCTCTGCAGTAAGGAACTGGGATGCCTGGTAAACCTCTGTCGCCAAAGACAGATGCAGAAGACACAGGTGTGATGGGGACCCCATTTCTCACCCCACCACAGATGGCAATGCAGATGTTGAACCATGTCATTCCTTTTTCAGTATCTCAAAATTCCCGTTTCATAGGGAGACTGGGGAAGTGGTAGACCACGTTTGTAAGGCAAGGTCAGGGGAACTAATCAATACAGAGAGTAGAGAAGGACAGGAGAGCTACAGCAGAGAACACCCAATAGAGCAATGGCAGGCTAGCAAGGATTCTGCATTGGGGGAGTTCTCGGATGGAGCCTTCTCCAACATCCCAGAGTCTACATGTCATCTAACAATCTCTTAGGCAGCACTGCTTAGTTGTGGACTCAAACAACTCACATTGGAAATGCATAGATAATGAACTATCCTTGCTTCCAAACACGTACACAAATGACAAGACAGATTCTGTGAGATTTCTTAGATGTGTGGGTGGCACAAGATCCCGACTGCTGGGGTTGAAGACATGGCTCAGCAGTTAAGAGCACTGGGTGCGCTTCTGAAGAGCCTGGGTTTGGTTTCTAACACCCACATGGTGGCTTATAACTGTTAGTAACTCCAGTTCCAGGAGATCTGAGGCCAAGCACACACGTGGTATACAGGCACATGCAGGCACACATTCATACTTGTAAAATAAAATAAATATAAAACAATTTTTAAAGAATTTTGAGTGATTTTATTTTTTTTTGAAAGACAAAAAAAATCCTTATTTCAGGTATAAGTTTTCCAGCACTGTGACTTCAACAGTGTCACTAGTGTGTGCAACATTTACACTTTTCTCTTTGGATGCATTTTCCCTTTTCTAATATTGGCATAGTTTTACAATAGCCTTCTAACTCTGTTTGACAGTTTTTTGTCTGTATCCATCCTTAAAGACTCTTGATTTTATCACATACTATTTTATTTATTTATTTATCTATTTATTTATTTATTAAAGGTTTCTGCCTCCTCCCCGCCACCGCCTCCCATTTCCCTCCCCTCCCCCATTCATACTTGTAAAATAAAATAAATATAAAACAATTTTTTTATTTAAAAATTTCAACTGCTTCCTTTGTCTGAGGTGAGTGGTGGTGTATGGGCCCTCTTACTGCATGTCCTGTATGTACAAATCCTACTTACGAAATTAAGATATCACAGCTTTCACACTGTGGTAAAAGTGTGCTCATATGGTCACTGTTTTTCACCACCATTCCATAAGCTGCCCAGATATCCAATGTTTTACTTTGGAGTAGGCTTGGTCAGACAGTCCTACAATAGGCTACTGTCAGCATCTCGAGAATACTGGAGGTAGCTCGGCTAAGCCGGACTGTCCAGTAGGGTAGGTATATTAAACACTTCTAATACTCAAAAATGTTCAGCTTATGATGGGCTTATGTGGACTTACCCTGAACGTTATCAAGAACCATGTATATATGCAATTGTTCCGGTGGCATCCCCAGAGGGACTTCTTTGGTGCCCAATTTAATACCTTCTTTATTAGCTATCTTGACCACATGCTCAGCTTCATGCCCAATGATGCCTACCTATAATTCTTACCCTGAAGTCGACCCAGACACCCCAAAACACTTAGATACCCCACCAGATGACTCACAAGCAGGACATACCAAATGTGGTCAATACCTAAACCAGTATTTCTTCTTATTGTCAAATTTCTTCTGGATTACTAGCTCAGTGCTGACAGAGTTTCTGCCCTGCCTGGTCCCACAGTTGTTCAGTCCCAAAGAAACACACAGAAACTATATTAATTACAAAGTGTTTGGCTTATAAGCTCAGGCTCATTATTAACTAGCCCTTACAACTTAAATTAACCTATAATTCTTGTCTATGTTAGCCACATGGCTTGGTACCTTTTATCAGCGAGGCATTCTCATCTTGCTTCCTCTGTGTCTGGGTGACAACTGCACACTGAGCCTTTCTTCTTTTCAGAATTCTCCTGTTCTAGTCATTTTGCCTATACTTCCTGCCTGGCTACTGGGCAATCTGCATTTTATTAGACCAATACAAGTGACAAATCTTACAGTGTATGAAAACATTGCCCCACAGCAGCTCAGGAATGGTGACCAGGATGTGAGTGCCAACCAGCATGGTTCTTTCCCATTCACCACGCCTGTCCTCTCACATTGTTCTCTGGGTGACTCTTTAACTGCTGTACCTGGTACCAGGACTACAGCAACAGTCTCTTTCTCAGCACCTGTCCTTCCATCCAAATCTTAGCCCAGAGAGATGGCTTAGTGTTTAAAAGCATTGAGTTCCACTTCAGAGGACCTGGTTTCCGTTCCCAGCACCATTCCTGTCCCTAGTTCATAACCCCCTGTAAATTAAATTCCAGGGTTCCAAGACACCTGTATACTTGTATGTGTGTGTGTGCACACGCACGCGCGCGCGCACACACACACACACACACACACACACACACAAAGAGAGAGAGAGAAATAATAATTCTTCTAAAAGTGAATTCAGTCATTCTCTAGCTTCATCAAGTTCAAGGTGACTGGATGATGGGCCACATGAGAGATGAGCCCTTTATTGTTTCCAGGGTTGAAGTCTAGAAGGAGATAGATGATCTACAGGCCACTCTGGACACTGAGGACCTTATGAAAGAAACTGGCAATGAAGGGGCACAGAGAATTCAAGGAGGGTATCTTAGTTACTGTTTTATTGCTTTGAAGAGATACTATGACCAAAGCAACTTTTATAAAAGAAAGCATTTAATTGGCTTGCTTGCAGTTTCAGAGGGTTAGTTCATAATCGACATGGTGGGAAGCAGTTATGCATGGCACTGGAGCAGTATCTGAGAGCTTTAGATTCTGATCTTCAAGCAGCAGGCAGAGAGACACTGGGCTTCATGTGGGCTCTAAGTCCATTCCCAGTGACACACCTCCTCCAACAAGGCCACACCTCCTAATCCTTCCCAAACAGTTCACCAACTGATGACTAAGCATGCATATGTGTGTGTTTGTATGTATTTATGTATGGGACTATAGGGATCATTTTCATTCAAACCAGCACAGGGGCAACACAGAGACCCCAGAACCTAGGATGAGGAGCAATAGAAGAAGGCACAGTCAGCCTAGCTTGGCAGGTCAGGAGAGGAAGTGGTGTCCTGAACCATGAGAAAGGCAAAAGATTCTACTAGGTATGGTGACAAGCCTCTCCTTTGCCTTTGGTTTTGCTGGGGCCTCCATTTCTCCATACTGTCCAAGAGCCAGTGTCATGGCACCTGCAGCTACAGTCACCCCCCCCCCAGGGTCAATGTTCTGGGCCCAGAACAAAGCAGAGGAAGGTGGTTGGCAGGAAGGAGTCAATGGAAGATCTAGGCACACTAACACATTCCTGGCCTCGGGGCAACCTCTTAGATAACCCAACGTAACAAGTCAGTGTTCCTGCACACACATGAAGAAGGTGTCATTCTGATGTCATGCCCTGTCACTTCAAATTCCCTTGGATTAAACTCCCTTTCTATAAGCACAACGCACATCATCTAGCTGGGATGCCAGAATACTGCTTCCTCCTGCTGTGACCCAGTTCAGATGACACCTCAGCTGAGGAGTTGCCCTTTGCTTCTCGACAAAGACAGTCACTCTGTTCCCACGAGTTTCCTGTTGATCTCTGTTTTTCCTTAGTTTCTCCCCCCCGTCCTCAGGCAAACCATCAGACTTCAATATTCCCAGTTCGTGGCACATATTAGTTACCTGTAAAACATGAACTAGTAGGCAAATTAAAAGTGACAGGACAGAATTAGGAACTGTGACCATTCCTGACGCTTGTGTAGGTGGCAATGCGTTTTCCTGTCACTTACCAACAGTGGTGTGGGTTTTCATACCTGCTGGTGTTTAAAAATAGATTACAGACTCAAAAGCCAAAGCCAATCTAATTTTGATGATGCACCAATGTAAAAGACCTTCAATTCAGACCTAAGCAAGGTCATGCTCAAGGCAGCTGCCATCAAGGGAGGAGTCTCCATTATGGCAGTAAAGGATGCCAGGTTGTACTTCCTTCCTTGGTGTCCTGGGCATCGTACACTGGTGGCATTAAAGGGCAGTGCTGGAGGCAAAATTTACAGTTTACTTCTGGTGAAGAGGCATTTGTGGACATGGGCTATGAAACTTGTTTTCACTTTGATGGTTTGAATTAGAAATCTAATTTCTATGCAAATAGGAAAGGTCTCAGAGTGCTGACTTGGAGGACTGTTTGAATATCTGCTCTGGGACTAATATTTGGAAGGCTGGACAGTGGCCAAAGACACTTCAGGAATTTTGGTGTCACAAAGGAGGCCCAGTGTGCTGTGATGAGACAATTTGATGTCCAGACAAACAAACAAGCTGGCTCAGAGGAAGAGCGGGTCTGAGCTGCCCAGGGCCTTTGCAGCAATTCTGTTCCCAGAAATCTGTGGTCCTTGGAGAAAACTCACTATTGACTCACCTGTTAAGGTCTCATCTAGCCAAGTGCTCTTAATATTTTAAACAGTCATTTAAACATTAAAGGGAAAACGCAAAATTTTAGGCCTAAAATAAAATCTTGGTAATAGAATTTTTAAAAGGATTCTTACTTGTTAATGTATAGGTGTATGTTTGTAAGTACAAGTATGTGGGGGTGAGCGGGTGGAGGAGAGAGGGTGGGGGTTAGTGGGTGGGTGTGAGAGGGTGGGGAAGAGAGGGTGGGAATGAGTGGGTGGTGTGAGCAGGTGGGGGTGAGTGGGTGGAGGTGAATGGGTAGGGGAAAGAGAATGGGGTGAGAGGATGGGGGAGAGAGGGTGGGGGAGAGAGGGTGGAGGTGAGCGGGTGGGGGAGAGAGGATGGGGGTGAGAGGGTTACTTTCAGAACTTAATTGTCTCATATGGTAGGCTATAGTCATCAAATGGAGGTCCTCAAGTTTGTGGGGCAACCATCTTTACCTGATGCTCTATCTCCCCGGCCTACTGATAAAAGGTTTCTTTTCTTTTTATAGTTTTTTTTTGTTTTGTTTTTTTGTTTTGGTTTTGAGAAGGGGTTCTCTGTGTAACAGCTCTGGTGTACTAAAACTAGCTCTGTAGGCTTTGAACTCACAGGGATCTACCTGACTCTGCCTCCCAAGTACTGGAATAAGGGTGTGAACTACCACTGCCCAGCATAACATTTATTTTTACGTTATGTGTAGAAGTGTTTTGCCTCATGTTTCTAAGTGCCCTGGGTATCTTCCTGGTGCCTGTGGAGATCAGAAGGAAGCACCAGATCCCCTTTTACTGGAGTTACAGATGCTTGAGAGTACCTGTGGCTGCTGGGAACTGAACCTCAATCCTCTGCAAGAGCATCTGATGAGGCATCTCTCCAGTCCCCTCTGATAACAGAGCTTTTATGAAGGATTCAATCCATCTCTGTGCTGTGAGTCACACCAACTGTGAGTCTGAAATTTAAAATCAGTAAAGAAAGGAGAGGGCCATTCTGATGACTGGAGAAAAAGTATAAAAACAGAGCATTTGAGACTGTGGCATTTTAGACCTATAGAAAAACTCCCCATCTTGCTGGGATGGCTTCCACGATATACCCACCAATGCATTTTAGACTTGCCTTGATTTATGCCTTCTCTTTGTTATGTAAAACTATAAAACTTCATGAAACTGCTTCCATGTTGAAGCATGGAAGTTGGGGTAACCTAAATCTGTGTTCCCAGTCCATAATCACTCAAAATGGCTGCAGAATTAACTGTCTCTTAGTCCTTTTGCTATTAGAGCTGTGGTTTTTTTTTTTAAAGATTTATTTATTTATTATGTATATAACATTCCTTCCATGTATGCTTGCATGCCAGAAGAGGGCACCAGATCTCATTACAGATGGCTGTGAGCCACCATGTGGTTGCTGGGAATTGAACTCAGGACCTCTGGTAGAGCAGTCAGTGCTCTTAACCTCTGAGCCATCTCTCCAGCCCCTAGAGCTGTGGTTTTTACGTAGACAATAAGCTAGAAATACACATGCTGAAGGCTTGAAGTATGAGTAAAAGCGTTTTCTCTACATTAAAGTGGTGCGGTGAGATGGTTCGGTGGGAAATGGCACCTGCCACCATGCCAGAGAATCTTGGGTGTGTCTAGAAGCCGGAAGTCAATCTTGGGTATCATTCCTCACCTTTTTAAAAACTAACTTTTATTTATTTGTCTGTATGTGTATGCATGGGCTTGTGTGTGCCATAGGGTGGGTGTTACGATCAGAGGACAACCTCTGGGAGTTGGTCCTCTCTTTCCACGAACACATGCAGGCACGCATGCACACACATACACACACACATACGTGCGCGCGTGTGTAAAGTTTATACACACACAATGTTTTGAAGTCTAGGTCTGTGTAGCTGCAGCTGGCTCACAATTCTCCTATATCATCATCTCAAGAGCAGGGATTCCAGGCCTGTGTCACCACTATACAGCTCAGGTTCTTTTTTAAAAATTGTTTTTATTGAGCTACATATTTTTCTATACTCCCCTCCCTTCCTCCTTCCTCTGCTTCTACCCTCTCCCATAATCCTCATGCTCCCAGCTTACTCAGGAGATCTTGTCTTTTTCTACTTTCCACATAGATCCATGTATGTCTCTCTTCGGGCCCTCTTTGTTGTCTAGGTTCTCTGGGATTGTGAATTGTAGGCTAGGTTTTCTTTCCTTTATGTTTAAAAGCCACTTATGAGTGAGTTCATATGATAATTGTCTTTCTGGGTCTGGGTTATCTCACTCAATATGATGTTTTCTAGATCCATCTATTTGCCTGCAAATTTCAAGATAATCATTTTTTCCCACTGTGTAGTACTCCATCATGTAAATGTACCACATCTTCCGTATCCATTCTTCAGTCAAGATTGTTTCCAGGATCTGGCTATGACAAATACAGTTGCTACGAACATAGTTGCAGCTCGGGTTCTTATATCTGAGTGGGAGAAACGTGTGGTGAGAGGCTGTTAGCATGTAAAGTTTATACATCTGTATATGGTCCAAAAAGGGCATTTAGTTATTTTGTTTTTTCTGCTAACAGCTAATGAGTAAAATCTCCCAAAGGAACCAGTTTGAAGTCCCTGCTTAGAGAAGGAAGCAGCAGAGCCAGGAACCCAGGAGGCTCTGAAGGCAATTTTTCTTCCTATCATTACCAGAGGAGCAAGCCTGGTGTATAGTACAGAGCCCACCAAAATCTTAATCTGAGGGAAGATGTAAGGGGGGATGGGGTCTGAATCTGGAGGCCTTGATTTTGGAGCAGGTGAGTGATAGCCATGCTTTGGTGAAGCATTCCTAAAAGGAAGAAAAATCTATCATCCATCCATCCATCCATCCATCCATCCATCCATCCATCCATCCATCCATCCATCGATAGATATGTATAACACACACACACGCACACACACGTTTTTTAGCTACCCCAAATACACTGCTTCCCCCAGTGGCTGTCTCTGTAACTGCAGGCCTGCATCCTGCATTGTAGATTGTACTTGGCAAAGGTATCTGGTAAATTTACTATGCAGGAAGGCAGTTTTAGGACTATTCCTGCTTAAGGAGTGTGGACACAGACCCTTGGTTTGGATTTCTTCCAAAATCAGAAGAGCTGCCTATACCTGAAGGGTCTGGTTTTACATCTAATAGTCTGTTTCAATGCCGTCCCTTCTTCCAGAACGCAGGATTCCCATTTCTGTGGCTATTTTATCTCAGTATCCTGGCAACCTCCTCCAAGGTCCTGTTGCATGACAAGAAAGGAAGCTGGAGGAGTGGGGAGGAAGGTCTGGAGTGGCTGGGGATCAGAATATGCATGAGTAGAGTAAGGAAGACAGTGGAAGAGGGGGAAGGAGAGGGGAACGGAGAGAATGGAGAAGGGGGACAGAGAGAAAAGAGAGCAGGGGAGACCGTAATGAAGAGAGGAAGAAGAAGGAAACAAAAGATGCCAGATGAGAGAGAAATGGCAGGTACGAAAGACATAGTCTGTGTCCCTTAGGCTAGGAGTCACCCATCAGAGCCAACACTTTGGTAGTTCCAAAGATCAGCAAGTGTCTAGAGTTTATACCCTAACATTTGCCCCATTCCAGCCAGAAGTTGACTGAGCAGCAAGGGATGCCCTGATTGGCCCCCTGGAGCAATAGTCAAGCAGGGTGCTGCTCATGGTGGAAAGCATCCTCCCTTAGGAGATGACTTTAGCTCAGGGACTCAGGACTGGTCTTCCTTCTGTTTGATTTTGATGTTGCTAGTCCCTTATCGGGACTCTGGGGAAATCCTCTGCATTCTGAGTCATCTGCTATTTTCAATGGTCTCAGCTTTCAGAAAGTTCTTGGTCTGAGTTCTTTTTTGGGAGATCACAGTAGTTTCCAGTAAGATATCTTAGATGCAGGGTAATCCCAGCACTGTGAATCTAGTAATGACAATGTATAGCTTCCCCTATACATTGGGAGAAGGCTATTGGGAGCCCTCAGGCAAACTTTATTTCCAACCCAGTTTAATCCAAAAGTGGGCTTTTAGCCAAAGGATGCTGTAGCAGGCACTGTAGCACACAGCCCACCTCCCACATACACAGCACTGTTAACAGAGCGTCTGCAAAGTGAAAGGCCCACACATGTGAGCACTAAACTATCAAGATACCTTTCTAGCCTTGTCTAATGTCCACAGGTGGGCTAAAAACAAGGCCTGGCTCAGGACCCTCAGCACTGCAGCTACCAAGTACTACCACTCTGAATGGGGAATGTAGGTTCTACCCTCCCTATAAAAACCTGAAGTAAAATGATACAAAAAACCTGAACAGTCCTATAGTTTTTAAAGAAAAATAAAATACAGTTAAATCCTCTTGCATATCAGCAAAAAGCTGTATGACCCACTCTTGGGTAATTATCTAAGGAAACCAAAACCAGCATGTTGAAGGGACATCTGAGTTTCCAAGCTCCATGCCCCACCATCCACAACACCCAAGACAAGGGCTTAACTTCACCCCTTCACCCCTGTCAACAAATGAAGTAACCTTAAAAGCACACACACACACACACACACACACACGGAATACGACCCATCCACAATAAAGAGGGAAATGCATCATTCTTGAAAACATGGATGGACTTGGGACTGGAGGACACTATGCTTCGTGAAATCTACTAGGCACAGAAATACAAATGTCACTGTCCTTGCTTACATACGCAATTCAAAGGAAAGCTTTCTTACAGAAGTAGAGCTTAGCTGTGGTTCTCAGCCTTCCCAATGCTGCAACCCTCTAATGTAGTTCCTCATGTTGTGGTGACCCCCCAACCACAAGAATATTTTTGTTGCTATTTCATAGCTGTAATTTTCTTAGTGTTATAAGTCATAATGTAAATATTCGGATATGCGGGATATCTGGTGTGCAACTCCTATGAAAGGGTCATGACCCACAGATTGAGAACCACTCGTTTAGCGGGATGGCTAGCAGAAATTGGAGACAGGGTGGGCATAGGAAGGGAGACAGTGGAGAGTTATCAGCAAAGGACACAGAGTTTCAGACAGACTAAGACTGAGCATCTGCTGGACCACTGAGTGGCAACATAGAGCAAGGTCTTTCAGAGCAAGTAAAAGTTAATTTACAGTGTGGCATTTTGAAAAGGGCAGGGGAGCCACTGGGTAAAATTAACATGTACTAACCAGCTTGGCTTAACCCTTCTATAGTCGGTAATTTTAGCAAAAGACCATACATTACTCCACCCATGGTCATGGTTATGATCTGTTGATTAAAGATATTTGAAAGGGATGCTCCCTGTTTGTGATGAGAGCAAACTGACAGGAATATTACAAGCAAAGAACATGGAAAATCTAGTAACGCTCATGGAAACTGACACAAAAATCCCGAACGAAACATTAGCAGGCAATAAAATGTGTAACTAAGTAAGTAAGGTTTAACTTCAAAATATGCCATTTAACATTCAAAAAAATCACTGACTATATTAGTAGAAATAAAACCCCAACACATTAATAGAAAAACATTTAACACAACCAATAGTTAGTCATAATAAGAAGATCAGCATTAAAACCAGAAGGGACTTCTTAGGACTGGGGGATGTGGCTCAGATGGTAGAGGGCTTGCCTAACATGCAGGAAGCTCAGGCTTTCATTCCCAGCACTGCATAATATCACACATGGTGACAGATACCTATGATCCTAGCGCTGTGAAGGTGGAGCAGGAGGATCACTGTGAGTTCAAGGCTCACCTGGTCCATAGAGCAAGCTCTAGGTCCGTCCAGGCTACATAGGGAGGCTGTCTTAATCTCACCTCCCCCAAACTGCCTACAAAACTATATATATAACATCTTTAGGTAGAAGACTGTTAAGAACCCATTGCAAATGGCACAGTTTATGGTGAAATGACACACTCTTATCCCATGATCTAGAAACAAGATAGTGTCCACAGCCTAGTTCACACCCTGAGTTAAAGCAAACAATACAAATAAACGCAATAGAGACAAATCACTCAATACAGGACCAGCACCAGCATAAAGTCAACAAATGTAAACACATTTATGTAACATAAACTACGCTCTTAAATTACAATAGAACTAAACTTGAAATTAATAAAAGTGAGGTGCTTGAAACTCTCAAGTATTAATTAGGAAATGAAAAAACGAGTCTATATTTAATCTGTGGATCAAAGGAGAGGCTATAAAGGTTAAAAACATTATGATCTGAATGAAAATGAAAAGACAGCATGTCAGAATTTATGAGCAGCAGCTGTGCCAGCCTTTACACGAGAGCAAACACTGATAAAAGCTGACATTCAGCAAGAATAAAGGGCCAGTGAGAGGGCTCTTGGGTTAAGACCATTTGCTGCTTTTCCGGAGGACCCGAGTTCAATTCCCAGCAGCCACATCAAGTGACTAGCAAACCTCCTGTAGCTCCAGCTCCAGGGAATCTGACAAAACTCTTCTCTACTCTACTGGCACCTGCATACGTTGGTATGTACTCACACGAGCATACACATATATACTTAAATATAAAAAAATAAAAATAAATAAGCAAAGGACCAGTGATGTGGCTCAGTGGGTAAAGGTCCTTGACAGTAACGTTGACAACCTGAGTTTGATCCCCAGAACCAAGAGACCCAATTTCCTCAAGTTCTCCTGTAACTCACACACACATTACACACACAGTCTCTCTCTCTCTCTCTCTCTCTCTCTCTCTCTCTCTCTCTCTCTCTCATTATAAGAATGAAGGTTTCATGTCCTGGATTTTAAACTTCAAAACCTAGAATAAGAACAGAAAACTTAAATAAACAGAAAAAATAGGTAGGAGAAAAAACAGGAAAAAATTATGAAAACTTCATGCTGGATCTTTAAAGATTATCAATAAATCAATAACCTCAATAAATGGGAAAAGAAAAAGCAGGAAGACATAGCTTACCAATATGGGTAAGTGAACGGCTGTCATCCAGTCTGTCTGCTGTTAGTGGCCAACAAGGAATGTTAATACAATGACAAATTTAACACTTAGGTATGACAGAAAAATCTTATTTGCAAGACATAAATTATAAAAGATTATGCAACAATAAATATGTTCCCATAATAGTCATAAAGCAAATAATTTGAATGTATAGCCAAAATCCTCCCCACAAAGAAGGCTAAGCTCAGATGTATTTACTGGAAAATCCAGTAACATGTTAAGAAAGATAATACTAGTTTTATACAAAATTTAAAAAACTAAAGAAGAGCAAGTATCTCTCAACCAATTCTATGAGACAAGAATTAACCTAAGAGTAAAAATTAAAGGTAATTTGAAAAGCAATAATAAAAACATCCAGACCAATGTCTTTTGTAAACCTTGATATAAAAACACAACATTTTAGTAACTCACAACTACATCATGTAAAAAGATTGTGATCAGGTAGAGCTTGTTCCAGAAACACAATGTTGTTTCTACAGCTAAAAACATAATGAAATTCACTATATTTGTAGATTAAAATAAGATTAAACACAAGAATCCCATCAATACACACTCATGCTAAAAGAAGCATTTGCAGAAACCATTGGCCATTTGTGGCAGAAACTCTAGGCAAGCTGGAAATAGAAGAGGTGCCCCCTATTTGCTAAACAGTTATAAAAAAAACCCACAGTCATCATGGTAGTCAGGAGAGAAAGGTTGAATGGCTTTTCCCCAAAGGTAAGACTAGAAAAGGAAAGAAGAGGCAGCCATCTTGAAAAGAAGCACAGAATTCAGGAACTGACTTCAAGAGCAGGCAGCATTAGTCTACATAGAAGATTCTTATAGTATCAATAATCAAAAAATAATAATATAAAATAAAAGGTCCAGGAACTAATAAATGAACTTAGAAAGGTTACAGAATCCAACATTAATATACAAGAATACTAGGGACTGGAGAGATGGCAACAGTTGAGAGTGCTTTGCTGTTCTTGCAGAGGGTAGGGTTTGGTTCCCAGTGGCCCACATCAGGAGGCTCCTAACTGTAGTGGTATTTCAATTGTATTTTAATAAATAAAACCTGCCTGAAGATCTATGAGTAAAACAGTCCCACTGGGCAGCCTTATAGATCAGGTCATGGTAATACACACCTTTAATCCCAGTAGCCACACTAGTTGCCATAGAAATTGGGTGGTGTACACCTTTAATCCCAGCCCTAGAAAGGATTATATAATTGAAAAAAAAAAAAACAGCTCTCAATACATAGTCTTCTGAGATTCCTGAAGGCAGGATCACCATTTATGAACTGAGGTCGAGGTAAGAGCCAGTGGCTGGCCATTTTGCTTTTTGGATCTTCAGGTTGAATCCCAATTTCTGACCCTGAGATTTTATCATCTGTAACTCTAGCTCTATGGATCTGATGCCCTGTTCTGACCTCCATGGGCACCTGCACATGCATGCACATACCCACATATAGACACATATACATAACTGAAAATAAAAAAGAATTAGTAAAAAAGAAATAATTATATTTTTATAGATCAGCAAAAAACAAAGGGAAATTGGAAAAACTCATAAAAATCTTAATTGTGGTCTATTTTGGGGTAAAAGATTTTAAGAGACATCTTCATTATCGGTGTGCTTGCCTGTGTGAGTGCATGTGTGTATGTGAATGTTCATGCATACATGCATATGGACACCATAGGACAAGCTCGGGTGTTGTTCCTCAGGAGAGGTTCAACTAGTTACAAGTCCCTAGCTAACCTGAAGTGCAAAATCAAGTTAAGCGTGCAGCCAGTGAGCCCCAGGGATCTGCCTGTCTCTGCCTCCCCAGTGCTGGGATTATATGTTGGTACAATTACTATGGACTTTTTATGTGAATTCTGGGCCTTAAACACAGGTCTTTGTATGTTCAAGGAAAGCTTTTCACTGTCTGAGCCATGCCCCATCCCCAAGAATAGCACCTTAAAGACATGAGGGTTTTGCCCATGGAGCCAGGCTGCTTTCAGTGTGATCTGTGTGATCCTGGGTATCTTCCTTAGCTTCTCCGGGCTTCCTGTCCCTTCTGTGGGATGTGAGGATAAAGCCACACCCATGCCACTGGGGTGTGGTACCTGGCATTGGGGAGCTGCTGAAGTCTACACCTCACTTATTTTTCCACTGCCATCATGCCAAGCCAGAACCTTCCCTCAGGACCCATGAGAGCACCAATATTACACCTGTAGTTCTAGAATCTTGTAGTGCATTGGTAAAGGTCTGTAAAAAGGAAAGAATCAAGAGTAACTTTCTTCTCTGTGGAAACAAGAAGCAATAATGAAGGACAAAGGCATTGTGGGTAAAGGTATGCCCAGTTTATTATATATGCTCCATGGTGGGTACCATCTAGTGGGGAAGGCAGACCGACCCACAAGCCAGACTCTGGGACAAAGGGCTACAAGTAGGAGATCACTTGTATCCATCAGAGCCCTACAGTACAGCAAAGGAAACCACGGCAAAATGGAAAACCAACCCATGGAACAGAATAAATTACAGGCCCTGCAACCTGCACCTATTCCGTTTCTATTCGAGATATACAGAGAATTCAACTAGGAAAGGTAGTGTAAGTCTGAAATTCCAAGAGTTGGGTGGCAGATGCTAGCCTGGTCTACACAGCAAGCTCCTGGTCAGCCAGGGCTCTAGCGAGAGACCCTGTCTCAAAAATCTACAACTTAGTAGTCAAAACCATTCTAACCCAACCTAGCTTTTAAAAAACAGAGCAGAGGAGCATAACAGATATTTATGCAAAGAAACCAACAGACACAAAGGAGGTCACCGTGATTAATCTTTGGAGAAATACAAAGCAAACACAATTAAGGTAATTGTTAGCAAAGAACGATGTGTGTTGGCAAGGCCGTGGAAATGGAGACATGTGTGCTGTGTATGGGCAGGGAACTGGATCACTGCTCTGGAAAACAATACAGAGACGTCTCTAGAACTAAAACTACAACTATCATACAATCCAGCAATCTCATTTTGGGTTACAGATTCCAGGAACCGAAACCAGGATCTTGACAATTTATCTACACGCCTACCACAGCGTTGCTCATGACAGCTGGGGCATGAAATCAGAACAAATATTTATTAGTGAGCAAATGGATAAGGCAAAAAAAATTGTGGTATATTCATGAAATGGAATATCACCCGACCTTCAAAGAAGCAGAAATCCTGCTATTTGTGAGACCATGAATGAACCTGGAGACTACTATGTGAGATGAAACAGACCAGATGCATAGGGGCAAAGATGAGATGATGCACACGCTAGGAATCTAAAAGTAGTTATGTTCATGGAAGGAGAGTATAGCTGACCAGGGAGGAAGACACAGTGGCTATTCTAGTTGGAATGTGAAATGTCCCCTCACATGGGTGAACACCTGGTCCCCAGATGCCCATGCTTTGGAAGACTGGAAACTTTGGAGCAGGAGGAATCACCAATGAAACTGGTGGGGGAGGCAATCAGGGTCACAGCCTGACCCCAATCCTAATCCAACTCTTTGCTTCCTTTCACAGTCAAGTGAGAAACCACCCTAACATTATATTACAATAGAACTGCCCCACAGATTCCTACCATGCTATTCCCACTGGGTCTTTCCCAACGGGCCACCTTCACCATGCCTTCCCCCAATGGGTCCTCCCTCACCATGCCTTCCCCACTGTGCCAGACCCCAAATTACCTTTCACGATACCTTACAGGGTATCCCTGCCATGCCTTCCCTTCCATGCCATCTCCATCAAGCCTTCCTTGCTATGATGGACTCAACTTCTGGAACAGTGACCAAAATAAATCCTTCCTCCTTCATGTTGATTCTGTCAGATATTTTGTCACTGCGGTGGGAAAAGTGTTAGTTAAAGATGTATTTTTCAGTTCTGCAAGGTGAATAAACTCTAGAGATGCACAACACAGAGCATAAGACTCAGAAATCTAAGAAGGTAAATGTTACTTTGAATGTCTTTAATCACCACCATCATCATCACTACTACCACCATCTTTACCATCGTCATCACCATGACTATCACACCATCATCACCAGGACCACCACGATCATTGTCACCACCACCACCATTCTCATTCTTCATCACTAACCATCCTCATCCTCATCAGGCGGTGGCGGCGTGTTTGTGGAGAGGACTCATAGGCACATACTTTTCTCCAAACTCATCAGCTTATATAAGTATGCACTAATTGCCCGTCATACCCCAGTAAAGAAGCTTTAAAAGTGAATGGAGGAGATGCTTCCCAGAGGACCAGGAAGACGACAATCAGGAAAGAAACAGCACACTCGTCAGACCCTGCCGCACATGGCAGCCTACCATGGAGTCCAAACAATTCACTTTTAGAAAAATCAATAAAGCAATTACTTTCTCAATCGGAAGAAAACCCCAAGGTCACTGGAAGGCTGGAATCTTTGGTGTCTCATCTGTCTCCCTGGCTACATAGACCCTTCCTAGTGGCAGTAGTGGGGGTCGGGTTCAATTCTATATGCCCAGCACTTAGCAGAGGCTGAGGAAGGGCAGTTGCTCACATTGGGGCTTTAGATGAATATTCAATCTTTGGTTTTCAGAAATGTTAGCAGGTGCTTGAAATACCTGAGCATCTCAAGATGTGGGTCCTGACTGAGCAAGCCCAGGATGGGGCCTCGGATTCTGC
This sequence comes from Alexandromys fortis, assembly GCF_014885135.2. Lineage (NCBI taxonomy): Eukaryota > Metazoa > Chordata > Mammalia > Rodentia > Cricetidae > Alexandromys > Alexandromys fortis. Next base: position 3,898,913 of record NW_026067943.1, read on the forward strand.
ATCTCTAACAAGCTCTTTGTTACTAGTGGTGGTGTGAATCCATTTTGATTAGGTAATCTGTCTACTGAGGAGAGCTTGTGGACACCTGTGCAAAGAGGTAACATGAAGAGCCAAGAAGAGTTCTCAATAAGAAAATGGGTACCTAGGTGATGAACACAGAGGTTTCTGTGCCTCTCTGAGCTCTGACGCAAGCCATGAGGTCATGAGTCCTTTCCTGTGCTGTTCTCTTAGTGTGTGAGCTGCCACAGCAAGAGCTGGGGCCAGGAGGGACAGCAGCATTGGCAGCCTAGGTATTACAGTGCCAGACAAGCTTGAGGACTTTATACATGGAAATGAAAGGGAGACTTAAGACCCAGGCTCGACATCTGCCGCCTGAATGCTGACCTCGGATTTCTAGTTAATCCTACTTGGTGAACTCTGTGGTCCAGCTTTCACTGCTCTCGAGATGCTGTCTTAGGGTTTCTATTGCTGTGATTAAACACGATGAGAGCCTTGCCCTGGAAAGGAAAGGGTTTGTTTCAGCTCACAGTAGCAGCCGGCCATCCAGAGAAGTCAGGGCAGGAATCCAATCACAAACATAGAGGCCATGGAGAAGTGATGCTTGCTGGCTTACCTCAGGACTTGCTCAGCCTGCTTCCTACACAACTCAGGATCAGATGCCCAGGGGTAACACCACCCACAGTGGGCTGGACCCTCGCAATCAGTCATTAATCAAGAACACGCCCTACAGATGCCCACAGACCAACCTTACAAGGCATTTTCTCAATTAAGATTCCCTCTTCCTAGTTAGGTTTGTGTCAGCTTGACAAGGAACAATCAGTACAGATATCTGTTTCTAACCAGCTGGATACTCCTTCTTCCTCCCCCCCCCCCCCCCCCCCCCCCCCCCNCCCCCCCCCGCCCCGACTGCTGGGGATGGAAGCCAGGGCCTCCTGCTCCCCCTGATCTGCACCCAGCTGCACCACTCTCTTTAATAAGGGTCTTCTGATCTCCACTTTTACCTGCTTTTCTCCAAAGACAAGCTCGCAATTTTACATGTTTGTCATCAGTAGAGTGACAGCTAGACTTTTATTACGCACCACCTGTGTGCCACACCTTGATAAAACCCTTGTGTGAATTAGACTGCTGTTTTCCAAAACACAGGAAATGTCAATCAGAGCATGCAGCACAGACAGGTGCTACCTCTGCACAGTCTGCAATGCCTGCTGCCAGAAAATGATGCTTTGGATTTGAGAGAGAGGCATGCATGCATGTGTGGGTGCAAGGCACGTCTCTCTCTCTCTCTCTCTCTCTCTCTCTCTCTCTCTCTCTCTCTCTCTCTGTGTGTGTGTGTGTGTGTGTGTGTCAGGGCTACTGTTGCTGGGATAGAACACCATGACCAAAAGCAAGTTAGGGAGGAAAGGGCTTATTTGGCTTATGCTTCCACATCATCACAGTTCATCACCAAAGGGAGTCAGGACGGGAACTCAAACAGGGCAGAAACCTGGAGGCAGGAGCTGATTCAGAGACCACTGAGGAATTCTGTTTACTGGCTTGTTCCTCACGGTTAGCTCAGCCTCCTTTCTTATAGAAGCCAGGACCACCAGCCCAGGGATGGCACCACCAACAATGGGCTATGCCCTCCCCCATCAATCACTAAGAAAATACCCTATAGGTTTGCCTACAGCCCATCTTGTGGGGGCATTTTCTTAATTTGGATTCCCCCATCTTAGATGAACAAAGCTTGGGTCAAGTTGACTCAAAACTAGCACAGTGTGTGTGTGTGTGTGTGTGTGTGTGTGTGTGTGTGTGAGAGAGAGAGAGAGAGAGAGAGAGAGAGAGAGAAAACAATAAAGAACAATAAAGTACTTGCATGTGTAGGCATGAAGACTTGTATTTAATTCTCAGAACCCATGTAAAAAGCCAGGCATAGAAGGCATACTTGTAATGTCAGGGCTGGGAGAACCAAGAAAGGCTATGTAGTGTAGCTTGTGAACTCCAGTCCAATGAGAGACCTTGACCCACAAAACAAGGTGACTCCCGAAGATAACACAACACACACACACACACACGCTCTCCACATGGACATATACTCATGCTGAGCATACACAATGAACTCTCTTGCTTTGGACCCCATATCGTGGTATCTTGGCAACTCCTGAGAAGTTTTGGATTGGGGAATATTGTGCGTTTTGAACCTTTAGATTGTGGATGGCTAATCTGTGCTTCCATGATATATAGGCTGCCTTCTATCACAGCAATAATGCTGTCAGTTCAAGTTACAAGGCAAAGTCTTGTAATGAAGGAACTGGGCATGGTGGTGTACATCTGTAATCCCAGCGCTTGGAAGGCAGATGCAGAAGAATGTCAAGTTTGAGGCCAGACTGTTCTAGGTCAACATGAGCTATAAAGCAGAACCCTGCCTCAAAAATGAATCCTATAGAATGAGGAAAGAGACCAGAGACCTGAGCCGCAGTCAACCAAGCTGCACCCATTAGAATGGCTATATATATATTTTTTTTTATCACAGATGCTAACAGATGTTGGAAGGGATGTGCTGTAGCTAGAACCTTCATGCAAACCTGGGGAAGAGGTTCAACAGTTCAGATGCTTCAGGAAAAATAAAAAGCCTAGAGGCACCTCAAAAGGCTAAACAATTATCTATGACCTAGCAATTCTCTTCCAAGGCTATACCCAAGAGAAGTGAGGACATGTGTCCATGCAAAAAGGTTCACACAGGGATGCTCAGAGAAGTAACAGCCCTGACCTGCAAGCAACCCAAATTTCCACTAATGAGTAGATAAAATCTTGTAGAGCATTCTGCAGCCAAGGAAAGGATGGATGCTCCTCCAGGGACGCATCTCCAAAGGACTGTTACAGGAAAGGGGCTGGGTGGGAAAGTCATGCATGCTTCTGGTCTGGTCATGCAAATGCTCAGAACAGGGGAAAGTACAAAGGTAAAAGACAGAATAGTCTAGGGCTGGAGGGAGGCATGAGGCATAGCTCAAAGGAACACATTTCTTATCCTCGCAGAGGTAACAGAAACTGGAGTTTCTCTTATGGGAATTGTTTATGCTCATGGTGGGCCATCTATGTCGTCCACTTTAAATGAATGGGCTACAATGCATGTGAAATAAATATCAATAAAGCTGCTATAAAATACTTGCAGAAAATATCACTCTTGGGAATATACCCAAGAGAGGCCTTATCATACAACAAAAGTATATGCTCTACTATGTTCATAGCAGCATTGTTTGTAATAGCCAGAACCTGGAAACAACCTAGATGCCCTTCAATTGAAGAATGGATGAAGAAAGTATGGAATATATACATATTAGAGTACTACTCAGCAGTAAAAAACAAGGACTTCTTGAAGTTTGCAGGCAAATGGATGGAAATAGAAAACACTATCCTGAGTGAGGTAAGCCAGACCCAAAAAGAGGAACATGGGATGTACTCATTCATATTTGGTTTCTACCCATAAATAAAGGACATTGAGCCTATAATTTGGGTTCTTAGAGAAGCTAAATAAGAAGTAGAACCCAAAGAAAAACATATAGGCATCCTCCTGAATATTAACCTTCATCAGGCGATGAAAGGAGACAGAGACAGACAGAGACCCACACTGGAGCACCGGACTGAAATCTCAAGGTCCAAATCAGGAGCAGAAGGAGAGAGAGCACGAGCAAGGAACTCAGGACTGCGAGGGGGTACACCCACACACTGAGACAATGGGGATGTTCTATCGGGAACTCACCAAGGCCAGCTGGCCTGGGTCTGAAAAAGCCTGGGTTAAAACCGGTCTCACTGAACATAGCGGACAATGAGGACTACTGAGACCTCAAGAACAATGGCAATGGGTTTTTGATCCTACTGCACCTATTGGCTTTGTGGGAGCCTAGGCAGTTTGGATGCTCACCTTACTAGACCTGGAAGGAGGTGGGTGGTCCTTGGACTTCCCACAGGGCAGAGAACCCTGATTGCTCTTTGGGCTGACGAGGGAGGGGGACTTGATTGGGGAAGGGGGAGGGAAAGGGGAGGTGGCGGTGGGGAAGAGACAGAAATCTTTAATAAATAAAAAAATAAAATTAAAAATAAATAAAAATAAAAAAATACTTGCAGAAAATACTAGATATGACTACAGTTGGTACATGAAATTAAAAACAAATTCAAGAAGCTAGATAGGACAAATCTGTGAAACACTCGATCAACAGTCTAACAACCTCTAGAGAGGGTTTATGTTTTTCTTGTTGTCAGAACAGTTAGCCTCCAGGAATAAGCTCTCCATGGGCAGAGGATTCTAGTTTTTAACCTGGCTTCAGCTGGCTGCAAAACCAGCACTCTGAAGAGAAAGGCTACATGCTTCGGAGAGCCCTTCCCCAGACTCTGCACTTCACATGGGGTTGACTCAGCCTCTGACTGCGCTCTCCATGGTGGCGGGGAAGCTGAGACAAGAGAGAGCTGCAATGGAGGAGGACTACAGGGGTTTAGGGGGTGAGTTGTGGGTCACACAGTCAGAGACACCACTAAGAGTCCTAGAGGGAGTGCTATGGCTACCAAACATCTTCCCTTCCTCGTGGGAAGAGCTTCCTCTGAAGGGCAACATTGAGGAAATGCTTGTCCACCTGTGACTTATGTCCCCAACTCCCTTGTAACATCCTGCAGGCTTGCCCAACAAAGGGTTCCCATCTGAACTTACCGCCTCCTGCTGTGAACCTGAGAGTGATACTTTGTTGCTGCATGGCACTGAACAATGAATCCATTCTTGGGCCTCACTGCTCTCTAAGAAAGAAATATTTGAGCACCTGAATACACAGGGTCCCTGTTATCTATCTAATTATTTTCCATGTTCCAGTTATGGTGAGTTATAGTCTGATAGTATTAAGCGGAAAATTCTGGAAATAAGTTTCTAATCTTATCTACTTATTTATTGAGATGGGAGGTGGGTTCACTTTGTAGACCAGGCTGGCCTTGAACTTACAGAGATCCACAGTGCCTCCTGAGTACTGGGATTAAAGGAGTGCACCTCCATGCCTGGCTTTTAAATTCTAAGTTTTAAATACTTTTTTTGCAGCTGTAACTTGATTTCATAATTTTATTATTATTATTCATCTCTTCCCGGGCCTACTTTATAAATTTTAAGCTATGAAAAACAAACTCCATGTAGGGCTCAGAACTGTGAGAGCACAGCTCCAAGGCACTGTCTATCGGGAGCTACAGGACCTGCCATCATCAGGAAGGACATGAACAAATTTGATAAGAGGGAACATGGCATTTTACCAACTAAAACCCGGGATCAGAGATGACCTGTCCTAAGGGGCTCAGGGCACCCTGCTGTGTAATTTCAGGGGCCACTGCAGAGGGACAGCATGCATGGTGCCCCACAGCAATTACATCCTGAGTGATGGATTCTATGTACCCAGAAGCCTTACCTCAGGAAAATGCAAATGTCCCTAGTGTGCCACTCACTGACTGTCATTAAAGATCTGAGCTCCAGCTCTGAAGACTGCAGGTGCAAGCTGGGGGATTCTCGGTCTAGAAGGAACCACGTGTGCTCACACACTAGGTTCTGGGCAGCTCCAGAGAGCCTGCACTCACAGGCAAGACTACAGACCTGGAATTTAAAAACCACGCATCCATACACACAGGCTCCATAAGGGGCTCCTCGAAAGGTGACATTCTATCCAGGATGCAATGGCTGAGCTCTGAGCTAGTGAGAATGGGCTTGCTCCCCTTAGATGAAGAAGAAAAGCAACCTTTTTCACTCTCAACATTTTCCATCTGTAGCAACAAGTTTACATGGCTAAAATCACTGCTTAGAAGACAATTGAGGCCAGACTTCAAATTGTAAAACCCAAGACAGAGAGGTGTGTTGAGAGATTCTAAGTAAGTCACTCAACCTCTCTGAGCCACAATTTGTTCGCTCAAAGAAGAAAGATATTGCCATGTTTATTAGCCCTCAGTGGGGTGTGTGCAATAGCACAGAGGCATGGGTGACGGTCCATGCAGAGCCTGCTGTGTGCTGGTATCGTCTGCTGTGCAGCAACCTCGGAATCACACTGGTTCGTGACAGCGAGCATGGTCTGTCATCCCGTGACTCCGTTGACTCGGCCAGCCTGCCTTCAGGCTTTGGATTTGGGGCTTGGCATAGGTGTGCGTGCTCTATGACCTCTTTTGGGAACCCAGGCTGATAGGGCAGCAGGTACAAGGCAAGTTCTTTACAAGGTAACATCATCAGATTCAAGACATCGATCAAATCCAAAGTAAAGGGTTAGAGAAGTGAGCCCACCATGGGGGCCACAGCAAGAACAAGGATGGAGAGCAAGATGAGGATGAGGTTAAGAGGCAGGACCACCAATTCAATCCACTATGGTACAAAATCAGAATCACCACCCACACACGGCCAGTCTTCTAATTATTCACTGGAAATCCAGGTCATTTTTAGCATATTCTTCTTCCAGAAGGCTATCCTAGGTAAGGTGGCACAAGGTAATCACTTTCAATAAAAATTAGATTAGCAAGGGGCGGGGAAGGGAGGGATTACCAGGAAAGCCTTCCATGTTTGTTCGGGTCCAATTATAAAGATGGTTTCCTGAGCCTGAATAAACAGCATCAAAGTAACAAGTATTTCCCTATTTACGTGACCAGGATACCTCCAAAATGTGATGTATAAAATTCTACAAAGCATGACTTCCTCTGAGAGGTGCCCTGAGTCCTGAGAGTACACCAAGAATTTTATGATAAATGAAGAAGGGAATGTTAAACTGCATTTACAATGATGACTTGTATCTTGTGGGCAAATTTGGGGGGCGACCTAAGAAGTGTGTAGGCTAAGCTAATACTTGGTGGCTCAGAATAGCAAAATGGTCTGTATTCTGTCAATTATATTTTAAATAAATGCTGATTGGCCAGTAGCCAGGCAGGAAGTATAGGCATGACAACCAGACAGGAAATAGAGGCAGGTCGATGAGAACAGAATTCTGGGAAGAGGGAAACTCTTCCCGGAGTCCTGTCCCAGTCACAAAAGAAGTAAGATGTGACTGCCTCGCTGAATAAGGTACTGAGCCACATGACTAACATAGGCAAGAATAATGGGCTAATAAAAGTTAAAAGAGTTAATAAGAAGTTTGAGATAATTGGATAATCAGTTTATAACTAACGTAGACCACTGTGTGATTTCTTTGGGACTTAACAATTGCGGGAACTGGGCAGGACAGAAACCCCAACAACAGTAGACTATTCTAGAGTTGTAAGTAATAAGGCCAGCAGATTGGACTGCTGATGGTGGGGTTCTGAGCTGGGCTAGCTGGGAGGCCTGGGAGTAGGTGGAATGAGCCCTCTTTGGGGTCTCTGTTTGTCCTGGACACCGCAGCGAAGACGGGACTTATTTTCTTCCTGAGCCACCTGAGAAAGACGGTTCCCATAGTATTGACAGAAAAAGAAGACTTAGAACCAAGGCCAAAACAAGCTCATGGTGGAACTCTTCTGCTGTGGGGACTCTGAAAAGACATCCAGAAAATTCCACAGCTACAGAGAAGGGGGAGGAACTGGGGCTATTGCAAATCTATCAGAAAACTAGCTGTTGGTATCAGCAACACCCAGTTTTGCAGAAAACTGTGACCTCAGACTTGTGTGCTTAGTCAATTGTATCCTGGACTCTTTGGGCTGAGAAGTCACCTCCGGGGAGCTCTGTGTCATTGATGACAGCCCAGAGGCTACTTTATCTGTGGGTCCTGACTGAACAAAAAGGAGAAGCCGAACTGAGTGCCAGCCTTCATCCCTCTGTTTCCTGACTTTGGTTTTGAAGTGACCAGCTGCCACACACTCTGCCATGGTGATTTTCCCCTCACAGAGGTTATACCTTCAAAATGCGAGCCAGATTCATGTGGGATTTCCCTCTGTATGCTGTGATTACCATTAATGAATAAAGAACTGCTTTGAGCCTACAGCAGAGCAGGGCAGGGCTGAGCAGAGGTAGGTGGGGAGGACTTGACTGAATGCTGGGAGAAAGAAGGGTGGAGTCAGAGAGAAGCCATGTAGCCCGGCTGGAGATAGATGCAGGAACCCCCCCTCCCTCATAATCCACAGTCGCATGTGGATACACATTAATAGAAATGGGTTAAATTAATATGTAAGAGTTAGCCAATAAGAAGCTAGAGCTAATGAGCCAAGCAGTGATTTAATTAATACAGTTTTGTGTGATTATTTTGGGGCTGGGCAACTGGGAGCCAACAAGCGGCCTCCTCCAACACCAAATAAATTGCTTTGGTCAGGTGTTTTATCACAGTGATGAGAAAAAGAGTGAACCATAAATAGCTCAGAGAACTCAGTCCCTGGAGCTCACCCTATTGAGCTCCATGGGAAATGGGGGGGGTACTTCAGTTTTGAAGGAGCTTTCCCAGGGCTCTAGGGTAACAATAAGCTCTCCAACACGAAGACAGGAATAAGCTCTAACTTTTGGTGTAGCTGCTCAGAGAACAGATTGAGTCCTAGTTACTATGCACTGCTGGACACAAGGGCACGAGTTGAAAATGAATTCCTTCCACCATTGTTATTTTATCCGAAGTACTAGTGATCGCCAGAAGGAGAGAAAATACTGGTCTGAGCATGTGAGAAAATGAGCTTTGATTTAGAAGGGAACTGTGGGACGACCAGAAGGCGAGAGGACTTGATGTCAAGGTAGACAGTTTGTGTTTCTCTGGTAGGAAAAGGAGAGTCACTGAGGGCTGTCAGCAAGAGAAAGACACTGTAGCTGCTCTCTTCTTCCTCCTGACATTCCAAGTAGCAGCCACTGTTCAGAAACAAGCCAAGGCCTGTCGTCCTCAGGTCTCTCTGAGGTGAGAAGTAATATGAACCCATTTGACGGATGGAGCCTGAATCCATGGAGGGACAGTTCAAAGGCGCAGAACTTGTATCATAGTTTGGGTTTCCATTGCTGTGAGAGACACTGTGACTGAATGCAACTTGGGTTTGCTTCATTTCCTTCACTGAGGGAAGCTGGGCAGGAACTCGAGGCAGGAACTGAAGCCAAAGTAACAGAGCTGACTGGTTTGCTCCCCATGGCTTGCTCAGACTGCCTTCTTCTTTAACTCAAGACCACCAGTCCAGGGGTGACACTGTCCAACAGTGGCCCAGATCTTCCCACATCCATCAATGAAGAAAATATACCACAGGCTTGCCCACAGGCATTCTGATGGTGGCATTTTCTAAAATGAAGCTCCTTCTTCACAAATGACCCTGACTTGTGTCCAGCTGACAAAACACAGCCAGCAGAAATGGGTATGAAGCCAGACCTTCACCCTGAGCAACCTGCAGGATTGTAGCTTTTTAACACCTGACAGAAGGGTATGGCAGCCATTAGTAGTTAGTTGGGTGGGAAAGGGCAGATCAGAACAAGCAACCAGGGATATGGGGTGGAGCAACAAAGACCAGATGAGTGGGATCTGCAGAGAGGGAAGGAGAGAAGGAGGGAGGGAGGGAGGGAGGGAGGGAGGGAGGGAGGGAGGGAGGGAGGGAGGGAAGTGCACAGACACCTAGAGCGCAGTCAGGCTGTGGGTGGAGTAGCCTAGGAATCAGTTTGAGCAGGGCTGGGAGTTCGCAGCCTGGTCCTCAGAGGGCAACCCCAGCACTCCATTTATTCTTTCAAGAAATGCTGTGAGCCAGGAAAAGGGCATCTAGATTGTGTCTGAGGACCTCGAGGCAGGGTACTCAGGAGCCCTGGGACCATAGGTACCCAGGACTACACAGGGAGTCTGCTCTGCAGGTGTGCAAAAAGTCTGCCCCTCTCTGAAGACCCCTTCATGACAGCTTCTCCTTCCTCCCCTTGTCAGCCAGTCAGCTTTTCAGCCCTGTAACAAAGAGCTCAAGAACCAGCTTCCAAAGTGTATCAGGCACGGGCTCCTAGAGGCTCCTGCACTTTGGAGTCACGCTGAAGTAGTGTGTCATAGGGGCAGCGAAGGCTTACCTCAGGATGACAGGAGAGACTCTCCTGAGGATGGTGGACTCTCACATTCCCAGCAAACACATGTCCCCAATAACCTGGAGATCTTTCTGTAAGGCCTTGTCTCTTAGAGGTTCTGCTGTCAGCTGATGGCACCACAGGCAGGGGACCAAGCTGTCAACTCTCCAAGTGTCTTCACTATCTGCCCCCCCCTTTCCCGCTCCAGCCTGGCCCTGCGGGTATAAGTCAGGGCTGGACACAAGCTTAGCGAGCACTGTTCTACTGAGTTACACGCCCACCTCTGCCTTTAATCTGCGAATATTTTCTAGACACATGTGTAGCGTGTTATGCTAAGTTCTCTGCCATCGTCACAGGGTATTGTCTGCTGTTTGTATAACCGATTGGAGGGACATGTTGACCAAGACATATGCATGTATGTACTGCACGGTGATAATAGCCGCTAAGGGTCATTGACCATTTATTTCTACTGTAGGAGTACTTTATCAGCATCTTGTCCTTAACCTTTCCCCAAAACAATCAGACCACAAAAAACTGAAACAAATCGAAGAAGGCATTGTTGGAAAAGCCATTTGCAGACCAGGAAACTGAGCACCAAGCCGTCCGGAGACTGACCAATGAATGTCACACAGCTCATATAGGTGAAACAAGACGTTCAACTTATATTTGCCTGCTCCCTTCTCTGGATGTCCCCACTCAACTACACCTTCGTGACTGAGACTCCAGTGTAGGGGCGGGATAGAGGGTGGAACTGAAGGCCCAGCGCCATCAGTGTCATCCGGGAGCTTCCACAGTACTTTTCATCTCACGTCCCACCCCATCCCAGCCAGGCCCCTGTAGCTGAACCTGACAGACATAGCTGTTGGTCTTTCAAAAGTTAGAGCTCCCCATCCATCCCTGAGTAGAGACGGGAAAACTGAGGCCCAAGCTTCGAGAGACCACAGAGAGGGGGTAGAACTTCAAGTGTTGCATTCATAGCCCACTTAGACTTGGATGGAGGATTCCACTTCTGTCTGCACTCGGAGGGCAGTGAGTGGGGTTTGTGGGGGCAAACCCCGTGCACTGAGCAAACCAGGTGCGTGCAAGGGCAGGGCCTGAGTGCACCGCAAAGTGCTGGGCACGCAAGGTCGAGGTGCTGAGCGAGGTGCCTGGCATGCAAGGTTAAGTCACCAGACTAGCAACATCGTTCCCGCCTTGAGATTCAGGCGGGCCAGAAGGTGGCCTGGGTACCGAGTCCCGGTCCCGTGCGGCCCGGCCGAGCGGCTCCCTCGGCTCCACCCCCGGCTCCCCCGCCCGCCGCTCGAGCCTCTCAAAAGCCCGGGCGCCCGGGGCGGCGGCGCAGAGCCGGGGCCGGCGCACGAGGTGGCAGGGCGGCCATGACTGCGGAGCAGGCGCTGCCCCTGGGCAACGGGAAAGCGGCCGAGGAGGCGCGGGGGTCCGAGGCGCTGGGCGGCGGCGGCGGCGGGGGCGCGGCGGGGACGCGCGAGGCGCGCGACAAAGCGGTCCACGAGCGCGGCCACTGGAACAACAAGGTGGAGTTCGTGCTGAGCGTAGCTGGCGAGATCATCGGGCTAGGCAACGTGTGGCGCTTCCCCTACCTGTGCTACAAGAACGGCGGAGGTGAGTACGGTGGAGATGCGGGGCGACACCTATAGGGGAGGACACCCCTCGTGCACGGTCCCGATCCCCCCTCTTAATCCCCGTGAGCTGAGGGGTGGCCCACCTGTTTCTCTGCGCCTGCGTGCACGGATCTGCTTCGCACCTGAGTGCACCACCACCTGCCACCTGCCACCAGGCCCAGAGCAGCGTCTGTCACCTGCGTGAGGGATAGACCTGGCCCAGGAGCTCTGCGTTCAGGCAACTGGCTGGAATTTTAGGCAGAAGCCCTTTAATTTAGCCTCGGAGGCTCAGCTGTTCTGCCTGAAGTGCCAGGAGTAGGGGCCCAGCTTTAGCTGTGACTTCGTACTTTTTTTTTTTCTTTTGGCCTCATGGTTGCCTTGGAAATCAGTGATTTTACTGATCTCAAAGATGATGAGGCTAAGGGTCCAAGAAGCAGTCTGTTTTACTACTGCCGACAGTGGGATTCTGACCCCAAAGGCCTCGTTTTCTTGCAGGCTTGAGCTGACTCCAGGAACAACTTTTGGGAAGGCTTTGCCGGGTGCTCGTCTCTGTGGTCTTTTAAATTTGCTCTTCAGGACATTTCTAGGGAAAGTATTTTAGGCCTCTCTGGAGGAAAAACTGGCACCAAGCAGTTTCTTTTACTGGGCTCAGAATCACCCACAACAACTGCAACCACGCTGATTTTGTATGTGGAAAAGGCTTAGATATTGGAGGGAGACCAGAAGCCCTCAGAGTGCCACTGGGGAGAGTGGAAGCTGTGGTCCCCAGCACACCTAGCTAAGACCAGGGCTTGGACCCCCCCATGCTCCCACACCCCTCATATTGCCATAGGATGGCAGAGTAGCAAGAGATCCCAATAAAAGCTTCGGTGGTGGCAAAGTTCCTCTCAGAAAAGGCCTGTCTTGGCATTTCCTCGCCTATCTTGGTATCCCAATCTCCAATAAAATCTTCCAGACCTAAAAAGGTGGTAGGGAAGGTGGGCTGATGCAGACAGAGCAGGGCCTTCCTATGCAAACAGCTGAGGAGCCTGTGGACCACACTTCCTGGGCCAAGCCCTTTATTTGGGGACATTCACCCCGAAGGCGCAGGCTGCTTCAGGCCTGCCCTGCACTGGTAATGAAGTGGCCAACAGTGCCTGTGGCTTGGCAAGGGGAGGCAGCAGGCCCAGACTCTCTGTGCTGACCGATCCTTTAGAAGCCGCTGTGTCTGCTTGGAAAGCTATGGGATCCCTTTAGGTTGGCATGAGGCAGAAGCTATATTAGCATCTTTATTCGTCTGGGAAATGTTAAACAAGAAGTTTTCTGCAAATTCGAAAATGGAGATAAACTGGGTTGATCACAAATCCTGCTACAAACTGTTTTTAAGGTTGTAGTGAGTGAAGTTGAAAAATGACTCATTGTTGGTTTTTTTTCCCCCTCTCTTTGATTTGCCAAGAGCCTCCATCCGTGCAGACACCCCAGTTTGGTTGTTGGTTATTTTAGGAATTACAGTACCAGCTTTGTGAGACACAGGCCAGCTGGCTTTCACCCAGAGTCATCTGTTGGGTTCTCCGAGGCTCCCAGGTGAATGACGGGGTCTTAAGGGAGCCACTTCAGCTTTTTAATCAAATAGATTTGGATTCAGGCCTCGGATAGCATTTACCCTGATACACAAGTTGCTGCCTTCAATCTAGCTGGGCTGTGGCTTCTTTTCAAAATAACATATCCACAGGCTGGATTTACAGATCCCCACCGTAGTTGAAAGTATCTCGTTCACAGGGTAAAATCTTAAATTAGTCCCTTGCCCAGAAAAGGCTAAGCCCCTTTCAAAGCTGAGTTGATAGGTCCACACTACGGGGATTAATCAAGGTTGTTGATCCAGTTGCTAATCCAGCAGTTAAAGAGGCTTCATTTAGCAAAAGCAATTTCAGGTAAAGCCTCTACTCATGACATCGGATGAAGAACACTCTGTTTTCATGCTTTGTTATTAGATGGGAGAAAGAAAATGAGGGATTTAAGGGGTGTCCCCATCTGTCCTAAGAGCTCATGCTCCCTTCGCTCATTTCCTTTACTTTGCAGAAAGGCCCAGGCCGTGGACATTGTGTGTAGGGTGGTCCTTACCTAGGCTAACCCTAAACCAGCCTAACAGGGGGACCCTTGCTACCAATTCCTTAGGACTCAGCACCATTCTTGAGTCATATGTGCAGGAGTGTTTAACCCTTTGAAGCCTGGTGCTTCTTACTGTACAATTCCCTGAGAAAGTTTTTTTTTTCCTTTATGAGAAAAATCTCTTGGAGGCTATATAATAACATAATAAGGGTGGTCTCCTTCACCCACCCTTGAGATTAGAGTTTAGGGAACAACACACTTGATAAACAAGCTTAATCTGTGCTGGAGGACAGAAGAGATGGAAAGAGCAGGGTGGGGCTGGAGACATGGCTCAGCTGGCAAAGTGCGTTCTCTTTAGGCATGAAGACTGAGCTGAACCCTCAGCACCCATATAAACCGCCAGGCATAGAGTACATATCTGTCATGCAAGCACTGCGAATGTGGAGGCAGGAGGATTCCTGGCGCTCACTGACCAGCCAGTCCAGTGAGCCCCAGGTGTAGCAAGTCCCTGTATCAAAAATGGGGTCAAGACTATAGAGGAGGGTGCTTGACAATGGCCCCTGGCTTCTACATACATGTGCACAAACATGTATGTATGCACCCGCTCAAAGAGAATGAATTGCACACAAAAAGAATTGATCAAACAAAGCAATTTTGAGCATTCCCATTTTAGTCATCTTGAGAAGTGATCGGTGGCAGATATTAATTATTAAAGCCCATTTTATGGCTGGAGAAGTTGAGGTTCAGAGATGCAAGGGAGAGTTGAATAAGGTAAAAGGTGGCAGAGGGCACAAAGCTCCCCTCCATGTTTTCTGGGTCCAGCCCTCCCAGCCAGATTGGAATTGCAGATGGAAGAGCACTGTGTGCAGCCCTGTAGTAGATACCCACTGCAGAGCCTGGTGTGGATGGAGACACGGCAGGCCAGCTCCCATGTCACCCTTCTGCACCCTCACAGGGGCATTCCTGATTCCCTATGTGGTGTTTTTCATCTGCTGTGGAATTCCCGTCTTCTTCCTGGAAACGGCTCTGGGGCAGTTCACAAGTGAAGGAGGCATTACCTGCTGGAGGAAAGTCTGCCCTTTGTTTGAAGGTAAGTGTTGATTTCGTGAGCAAAGAAAACTTTGCCTCATGGATGACAAGTTTCCCGGAGTCGCCGAAGGCTGATTCAAAGGACAGAGACCCCAGCTGCTCTTTTCCCTTGGTCCTCACAGGCATTGGCTACGCAACACAGGTGATCGAGGCGCACCTCAATGTCTATTACATCATCATCCTGGCATGGGCCATCTTCTACCTAAGCAACTGCTTCACCACCGAGCTCCCCTGGGCCACCTGTGGGCACGAGTGGAACACAGGTATGGTCTCCAGGCTGGGTCTCTCTTGGTCCTCTGGAGGGGGTTGGGGTTGGTGATCCATCCTGACTCTCTGGGCTCTGTCATAAGTTCAGTTTCCTGGGAGCGGCCTCTGGAACAGTGGTCACCTACCCAGGGTATATTCAGCAGTTACAGGTAAGGCAGAGCCCTACAGACAGAGTTAGGGTATGACAAAGCTCTAGGCTGCAACTTGGGGATCAGGAGTCCCTCTCCAGCCCTACTTCTCTGAGTGGTTCATCTTCTTCCATAAGATGAAGGAATTGGACTAAATTAAGGGCAGTTAAGATTATTGCATTTATGGTAACAAACACAAAATAGAAAATGCATTTGGTTGCTAGAATTTGAAAGTCAGAAGACATTGTATAGAAATCTGATTTTTAGACTCTTTTTAAAGATTCACTTAATTTTATTTTTTTGTGTATGAGTATGTGTCTGCTTGTATGTGTGTGAGCATATTCATGCAGTGCCCACGAAGGCCAGAAGGGGGTGTCAGATCCATTGGGGCTGGAGTTAACAGATGCTTATGAGCCACCATGTGGAGGCCAGAAATCGAACTTGAGTCCTCTGGAAGAGCAGTCAGTGCTCCTAACTGCTGAGCCAACTCTTCAGCCACCCAACTACTCTTAAAGAATTTCTTCTCTGGCAGCCTTCCTACTCGACAGCAGCAGGCACAGCCACTGGCTGGGGAACAGCTGTTGTTAAGGATGAAATAGTTGCCGGCACCCAAGTTACTTGTTCAAACCAGCTAAACATCTGAAGGCAGCAACCCCTCCCCCCCAGCCCCACACAGTGGAGCGTCTCGTAGATCACCTTTGACTTTGATACACCGTTTGCTTTTCATCTGTCATCCTATTAGAACTTCTTTGACAACCTTGAAGAGAATATCCATCTAACCCTTTTCGGAAATTGCTGTGCTCAGAGCAGGCATAACCAATGGATTGTATCACTTTTGCTTTCCAGGACAAGTATTGAATGTCTGAAGAAGTGTGGGGTGTATGTGTCTGTGTCTGCCTGCCTGCCTGCCTGCCTGCCTGCCTTCCTGCCTGCCTGCTTTGTTTTATTCTGCTTGGGTTTAGTTTTTTTTTTTTTTTTTTTTTTTTTTTTTTTTTTTTTTTTTTT